>NC_133336.1:180554854-180892354 GCF_042186555.1 Aquarana catesbeiana
TATTTGGGAAACATGCCCATGAAATGAATATGCTTTGTGTTCTTAAAGTGGTTGTATACCTTTTTTTTTTAACTTTTACCTACAGGTAAGCCTATAATAAGGCTTACCTGTAGGTAAAAAAAAATATCTCCTAAACCTCTACGGTTTAGGAGATATTCCCCTCGCAATGAGCCGCACATGCGCACAGGGGATTCTCGGCAGACAGCCCGGCAAACTCCGGAGCTTGCCAGACAGAAGTCTCCCGTGCGCATGCGCGGGAGTGACGACATCGCGGCTCCGGCCACTCTCATCGCCGGAGCCGCGATACCCGGAAGACACGCCGAGGGGAAATGTCAGCTCCCTCGGCGTGGACCGTGTGAGATGCCGGCGCCTCGTTCTAAGGTAAGTATCTCATAATGAGCTAGTATGCGGTGCATACTAGCTCATTATGCCTTTTCCCTTGCAGGTGTAGAAAAAAAAAAAAAAACAGCGGGTATACAAGCGCTTTAAGTGCCATAGGGAAAAAAGCCTTTGTCTACAAATGATTATGTATTGCACAACATTAGTGAAGCAGATATTTCTACACTGACACAAACAATAGGGCACTATTCCTTCCACTGATACCAATGATGGGACACTATTCCATCCACTGACACCAATGGTGGAGCACTATTCCTCCGACTGACACCAATGATTGAGCACTATTCCTCCGACTGACACCAATGATGGAGCACTATTCCTCCGACTGACACCAATGATGGAGCACTATTCCTCCGACTGACACCAATGATGGGTCACTATTGCTTCCACTGACACCAATGATGGGGACTGTTCCTCCCACCGATCCCAATGATGGGGCACTATTCTTTCTACCGATACAAACAATGGGGCACTAGTCATCCCATTAAAACCAATGATGAGGAATTGTTTACTCCCACTGATGCCTGCCCATGTTCATCTCCCACTTGGCACAGTCTGACCCCAATAAAGTCTGAAGATCAGTAAACTGGCATTTTGCTTAGAAAGCTTAAAACCCCCTGAGATATGGTATTGTTTTTACAGAGAACTTTTTTATAATGGCCACTTTGAATGTCTCATAGATCACCAGGAAAGTACACTGTACAGGACCCCAGTTATTCAGCAAAGCGATATGAAACAATGTTTAATACAAGGAAATATATTCTCTGTTGATTTTGACATTTTATTTACAATGTATTTTGAATGTTCAAAGCTCAAAATCAGACCTACCGTAATAAAAAAATAGTGACTTCAGATCCTAAAGTTAATTGTGGCCCCACTATCTTCCATCTGCCAAGACTAACATTTGGTTTATCCTAATAAAATTCCTGACCAGCAAATAGCGAAGGAAGGGCAAGCAAGGTGTGAGGAAACTAAAGTCTCTATTTGCATATATGAGCCTTGGCGCATCCAGGGGCTCTAGAAAGTATACGACTGCATATGCAGGCAGCTTTGCCTGGCTCATGTGTCATATGTGCCTGCCTGCTGCGGTAAAGAATATACCAAATTCATATACCTGTCTAGAACTTGTAGCTGAATTTGGCTCACGCTGCAACACTTTTAGAATGTACAAGAGACGGTTTCGCAAAATCTGTCTGAGCCAGTTTTTCTCTCTGTACACCAAAAGGATCTTGGTCTTAAAGCGGAGGTCCGCCCACCACTGCAAAAATTAAAAGCCAGCAGCTGCTGACTTTTAATAATCGGACACTTACCCATCCTGGAGTCCAACGACGTCGGCACCACAGCTGATGTTTCCATCAGCTGTCGGGTGCATGCCGCCTCCATTGCGAGTAAGGGAATCCGGCAGTGTAGCCTTTTGGCTTCACGCCGGAAACCATACTGCGCATGTGCGAGGCTCCGCTCCTCTCTTCTACTGGCCCGGCGACAGGGAGAGGAGGAGGAGGGAGCCCCAGCCGTGATGTCAATACCTGCGGCTGAGGCTCCTGGAAGTGGGGAAAGCATACCTTTGAAAGACAGGCATGCTGTGTCCCCCCCCCCCTCGAAAGGGGCCAAATGTGGCACCGGATGCTCCACTTTTAATTAGCTCCACTTTTAAGTTTGGCGCATTCAGTGCAACACAATGTAAAGTGAAGCATTAAATGTGGCACAATGTAAAAATGGCACATTTTAGAACTACCTGAATTTGGTACACGAGTTGTTGTCAGAGCCAAAAGTGTGACAAATGCTTCATGAATTTGACACAATGCATTGACAAGAGGGATTAACGCCAGAAACGTGGCCACAACAGCTTTATTAAATCCTGATCCCCCCCACCCCCCATATGTTGGTAGTTTTCAGGGAAATTTTAACCAATTTTTAGGTTGTGGCAACTCGCTACCAACAGTTCTGACTGTTTAAAGGTTTCAATAATTATATATATATATATATAATAATAAAATTATAAGTTACCTTGGCTTTTTAGTCTGATTGAGAGTTGTTGAAATTGCCTGAAAATTTGCCAAGCGTAATAGAATGAGCACAAATTTCAACAAAGGGTCCACTGAAATAAGCAGATTTTGCAATACTCGAGTGATGTGATCCGAACTTGGTACTAGGTCATGTAGCCTTAATGTCATGGGTTTTGAATGCAATTTACTAAGGCCTTTGCCAGCATCAGACCCCCCCCCCCCCACATGGCTGTAGGTTAAGTCAGTCAGATCTGTTTGTTACAACTTTCATGTGCAATTCCAACATGCCTACCCATCCTCCATAATAGTTTTTTTTAAAAATCAACTTAATTTAAGTTAATTTAAGAGTTTTCTAGAAATTATTTATGGATAGACATGGGATGACGTTCTCCCAATGTGGCCTTTTCACCTAATAACTGTAATGGCCCGTACACACGGTCGGATTTTCCGATGGAAAATGTCCAATCGGAGCGTGTTGTCGGAAATTCCGACCGTGTGTGGGCTCCATCGGACATTTTCCATCGGATTTTCCGACACACAAAATTGGAGAGCAGGAGATAAAATTTTCCGACAACAAAATCCGTTGTCGGAAATTCCGATCGTGTGTACACAAATCCGATGGACAAAGTGCCACGCATGCTCAGAATAAATAAAGAGATCAAAGCTATTGGCCACTGCCCCGTTTATAGTCCCGACGTACGTGTTTTACGTCACCGCGTTCAGAACGATCGGATTTTCCGACAACTTTGTGTGACCGTGTGTATGCAAGACAAGTTTAAGCCAACATCCGTCGGAAAAAATCCATGGATTTTGTTATCGGAATGTCCGAACAAAGTCCGACCGTGTGTACGCCCTATAAGTATTGTCAAATACCTGCTAGCAGAATTAGGCGATTGGACAGGTTGGAAAACATTGTCTCCTCATTATTCATTTTTTCCCAGATAAGTTGGTGAAGGGCAGGCATGTTTTCCACCCACCCCTGTAGGCTAAACCTGAACACTTAGCCAGAACCTTTTTTTATTTTTTATGTTAGGAATAGGCACACTGGTGTGTCTATAGGTAAGACAGTGGACTAGTTTCATATAATTATGGACTATGCAACATTTCCTTTCATGCTTCAGGGTATGTGCGCAAGGTTGCATTGGACAAAAGTAGCAATACTTGGAACAAGAAAATCTTTGGTTTCATTCATTCTGGCACAGGTCAGCCTAAAGCTGAACTCTGGCCAAAAATATTTTTGCACATTTGCCTTCTAATCATAGGGTGACCAGATGTCCCCGGTTTCCGAGGACAGTCCCCAGATTGAGGACACTGTCCCCAGAGCCAGTCTGTCCCCAAATTTGTCCCCGGATTGCAGAGGCAGCGCCAGGTGAAGGGCCGATCCTGGGCGGGTGCTGAGGCAGAGGGGGGGGTGGTCTGCCCCGGGTGCCACACACTGGGGGGTGTCTGGCCGGTGTCTCCAGATGTGCCAGCTTTCATTTGAATCGCCGGGTGCCCGCCGTCACATAAAGTCCTTTGATTTTGTTCATTCTGGCACAGGTCCACTTAAAGCTGAACGCTGGGAAAAAATATTTTTGCATGTAGCACCCTGATGTTTAGGCAGGGGTGCTCTTAAATTTACCTGCCAAGTGATAGTTACCTTGGCCGATTGATAGGGCGTCAACTGACTTAGCCCTAATTCTGTAATTGCTGCACTTCTCTCTTCTGTCGCTAGGTGGCCGTGTACCTGGCAACATTAGATAAGACAAGGGCATTGCAAGGACAGATTAGGAATAGATGGAAAATCTCAGCCAAAGGGCAGGAATTTTCTTGACTCCCTTGGCCTGCTGGGAGAGCCTATTTATTTGGGTGAGGCCAGGTGATTGAGGTTCTGTGCCACCTGGACGGCTGTATGGGTGAATGTGTGTTGTGCTGCCCCAGGCTGCTAGGCCAGAGTCTGAGGCCTATCCTGGGGGAATCTGGCTGCTAGGCTGTCTGAGGGCCGATCCAGAAGCACTGGATGACGGACTGTTTAAATGTTCAGTTTTAAAAGCAGCGGCAAACCTGCTGTTTTCACAGGTTTGCTAATCTCACAGAACACCTCCTGATTTTATAATTCAACATGTAAACAGTCTGTTGGATTACTAAATACTGTATTTCACTATATAACCTCAGTTTACTGTTAAAAATAAGTGTGAAATGCAAACTCCGGTGGGTGTAACAAGATGTCCGCTTGCCCCCTTCTCACTGTATCCTTACTGTGGTAGGTGTGCGGGGTGTAGCAAGTTGGCGGCGACGGAACGTCACTTCCATTACAAATCCTGACAAGTCGCCAAATCTGATGAAACGTCGGCTGACCTTGCAGTTTAGTACGAGTGATGTAAATAATTGTTTTTGAAATTCTTAAAGCGGGGGTCCACCTATCTATAGTTTTTTTTTTTTTTTAGTTCATTCACAAACTTTTCTTCTCAGCATTATTGTGTGTAATATGTCCGCCTGTGTCAGATTTCGTCGGAAAGAATAACTTATATTATTCACTGCAGGCAGTTTCCATCTTCATTGTGGGCATTTGAAGCCCACAAGCATTTATTTCCTGGATGTGGTGAATGCTGTGCTCCCAGCATTCACCGCTCATTCCCGCACATGCTCAGTGGCATCCTGGGAAGCCTGAGACTAGCTCCCAGGAGTCTGGGAGAGGCTAGAAACACGCCTACTCCCACGGGAGGAGAACCAGGAAGTGCAAAGAAGAATAGAAAAATAAAAGGTAATTACGGCGATTTAAATTTTTTTAAACGGCATGTCAGCATCTAGGCAAGGAAGAGAATACATACAGATATTGTTCAAAATTTGGGTGGAACCCCGCTTTAAAAAAAAGCGTTTAAAAAAAGTGTGGCAACTTTTGGAAGAACCCTCGTATATATGATGCAGACTGTTACTAGCATCACAGCAGTTTTTGGTTTTCTGAGTCCCCCTTCTCTTCTGAGTCAAGATGAACGGCACCAAATAGCAACAATGTATGTAACATGTGTTGACATGTTACCACAATGGAATTGCTTAAGTGGGCCCTAAGTAAAAAGTTTTTCCTTGTACTCATGTACACTTTGAACCTTGTAAACCATCCTCTCCTTTAATAAAAACTTTATTGATTAAAAAAAAAAAAGTTTTTCCTTTTCATGAAGGGTCATATGATTAAAGGCTGACCACTCTATACATGCTCGGCACGGTAATATGGTTCTCTTCACCTTGCATTTATTTATTTTTTCTGTTCCGAAAATGCATCTACTTGTAGGTTCTACAATTATATTACAGCGGGACTATTACCTTACTTTAACGACACCCCAAAAGCAGATCACAAATGCATTGTGTTTGCCTGTAGCAGATGCCATGGTACTGCAGTACCATGCAATTTGGTGCAATGTGTTTTTCAAAAGTAGTACATGCACTACTTTTTGTGCGATTTCAGCCTCATTCAAATGAATCGCATCTCACTGAATTGCAAAGGGGCTGCATAGGAACGCAGGTCGCATTCCTGTGCAATTCAGACATGAGCCGGCTCTGAAACAATTATTTAGCTTGCACAAATAAAGCCAGGCTGCAACAACTGTTTGATGTCATGCAATTCAACATAATTAAATGTACTTATTTATTACAGGTACTTATATAGCACCATCAATTTACACGGCATTTTACATACATATTATACATTCACATCAGTCCCTGCGATCAAGGAGCTTACAATCTAAGGTCCCTAACTCACATTCATTTACTAAGGCCGGTTTAGACAGGAGCCAATTAATCTACCAGCATTTCTTTGGCGTGTGGGAGGAAACCGGAGTACCCGGAAGAAACCCACACAGGCACAGGGAGAACATGCAAACTTCAGGCAGGTAGTACTGTCGTTAGGATTCAAACCAGTGACTCTAGTGCTGCCCTGCAGGAGTGTTAACCACTTAGCCTCTGTGCTGCCTGGTGCTATTATTTTTATGATTTAAGCATATCGTTTTTGTGACCCATATGGATCTATTGGGATTACTGCAGGTACCTCACGATTCATAAAAAATCCTACACTCTTTTCAATTATTGCAAGGCACTCTGTGATTGGAGGAGGTGCTGATTAATGTCAAAATCCCCCTTCCTCCAATCACAGAGCACCTTGCATTCATTGAAAAGAATGTAAAACATTTTGTGCATGGCAGGGATGCTGAGCAAGTGACCTGTGGTGATCTTGGTACTCCCAGGGGGACACTGTAAATTTCAACACCAGATATTCTGTGCTTACAGCTCTGTGCGGGGTTAATGAATGCAAAAAACAATGAAGCAGCAGCCAGACAAGGGTCAGACTGCTTTAGAGGTCATTTGTTTTTAAGGCATAAATGTATAAAAATTAGGTTTTGGCCAGAGTTTACCTTATGTTTCTATGGTCAGTGGATCCGCGCTACAGGCTATACTTGCAACTGCAGCCCCCCTATGTAGGCAGAGGGCACCAACGTGTACCCTCAAAAAATGGGTCTAAAAAATATAGATACAGGGAGTGGCGCTGTGCATGAGGGAATAGATGGCATATAATAATTTTCTAATGATTATGATTTATGTGTCTATAGGACATATTAAGGAGAACGATAAAAAATTGGAAAAAGCTATATATATATATCCCACATGTGGATCATGTAGTGCTAATAAGAAAGTTTGGATACAAGTAGGTGTTCAATACAGCCTTAATCTCATAACCCAATAAACGCTGGTGATTTCTAATGGTGTTATATAATGTGCATTAAAAAGTGCCAGAATATCAAGTGCAGTCCAATTAAGTGTTCCAGCCCCTGCTGGGATGAGTTACAAGTGATATATATATAAAGGAGGGAGTATCTACAACCCTCTAAAGTGCAGTGCCAAGAAATTAAATTAAATTGCTATAAAAAGTAGAAATGTATAAAGAAATTATAAATATGTATATAGATTATATAAGTGATATATAATAAATGTGGGATGCAGAATAAAGATAGTAATAATAAATTAATTGATAGTAGCACAAATAGATAACAGCATAAGATCATATGTGAAAACGCAAGCAAAAGTAAATATCCAGTAAATTGTTAAAAAAGTTCATGTATTATCTTCCACCCGACGACCTCCAGAATTACTAATGACACAATCCCCCTGATGTGATTCCACTCACTGGAACACTACACCCCTGCAGGGGTATAAGCATAAGATGTTTCAACTCCAACCGATCCGATCCGGATGCCGATCGAGTCCTTGTGTGGTGATATCCTCTCGCCTATAATTCCCCAGTCCAGGTCAGCCTCTCCAACAGAGCAGGGAAAAGGGGGAAGTTGATAATCCCCTAGTGCGATCCTATCTC
The DNA here is from genome assembly GCF_042186555.1 of Aquarana catesbeiana. NCBI lineage: Eukaryota > Metazoa > Chordata > Amphibia > Anura > Ranidae > Aquarana > Aquarana catesbeiana. The sequence continues at coordinate 180,562,601 of NC_133336.1, forward strand.
CAGCCGGACACCCGCTCCAGGGATATTATATGGAATAAAGAAGTTGTATCCATATAGCGTAACTCCTTTTTAAAAAGTTTATTTAGTAATATAAATTCATACAGTCCAATAAAGCGGAGTTAATTTCAAAAAATGAATTAAAAAGAGTAGGGAGCGTGCAAGCTCACTGGCTCCCCTTGCTATCCCGGGACGCAGCGTTGTTCGCAGTCACCGCTTGCGTTCCACCGGTCAGCTAGCAGAAACCACAGCGGCAGGAAGTGACGTTGTGCGTACCAAGATAGTCCCGCCTTACGCGTTTCGTCACACGGACGTCATCGGAGGCGCTGCCATCTTGGTCCTCTCAACGCCTTATATCTGGGTGCAATACGTGCCAAGGCCAATCCCACGTCGAGTGCCAATTGACGGACAGAACGTAGGGCCAATCGAAGGATCGCTCAATTAGGGAGATGAGTTAAAACTTATTCCCTTTCAACCTTGTTATACCAGAGGGAAATAGTTCATATTATATGAACGGGTGACATCTCCTTGAGCGCCATCTAGTGGAAAAAATTATAATTGAATGGTGGCCATGGGGGAATGTATTTTGCAAACCAGGTATTAGCCGGTAAACCTATTTTACAGCATATTTCGTCACATTCAGATACCCTAAACCAAAAAGAGGTAATATAAATATATTAGTTCTCATTTCCTCAGGAGGTATATATTGGAATTGAGTTTGAGAAGGAAATTATGTACATAAAAAATATATATAATAAAAATAAAAATAAATCAGTTTAAAAATGGGCTGGTAGGATTGAGAATGAAACTAAAAACTACTCCATAGAAATATATTAAATTATCAGTATATGAAATATGTAAAAGTCCCAGAATAAAAGTAAATCAGTTAAAAAGTGCAATTAGTGGGATTAAAATTGGAATAAAACCTACTGCATAAAAATTTTTTTGTACTTATTATGCATCACAAACATAAGTATTGTGTGTACAAGGCAAGTGTGAACTAGGAGGGGGGAATCTACCATGCATATGAGAAACAGAGCCCCCCTACAACCCATTGGAAAATTAATCTATACACTTAGTTTTAAAATGACTAAAGCAGGGAAAAATTGTGGTGCAGGGAATGCAGAAATAAGTTAAGGACGTATAGAAAAACCCTATTCAAAATTGAATAGGAAAAATATTATTAACAGTAATTTTAGGAGTAGGATAGAGCAATTTTAAATATTAAGATGGTAATATTAGGAGTGGGATAAAGCAATTTTAAAGGATTTTAAAGGATAATGGAATATGGACACCCGCTTAAAAATTAGATAAAAAGCAATTCAGATCGATGTCCACATTCAATCCTCTAGGAACCAGACTCCCTAAACGGTATATCCATTTAGTTTCGTTCTGAGAAACTTTTATTCTTTTATTGCCTCCTCTCCAATGGTCTTTGATCAGATCTATACCGTAAAAGATTAATCCTGTGGGGTTCCTATTGTGGACTTCATCAAAATGCCTAGACAGGTTGTGCTTTGGAAAGCCTTTTTTAATGTTGTTGATATGTTCTCTAATCCTGACGCGGAGAGGCCTAGTGGTTCTTCCCACATACTGTAGCCGACACGGACATTCAATCACGTATGTGACGTGGGTACTTTCGCAGGTGATCAATTCCCTGATTTGGTACTCTTTGCCTCCTCTTGACTTAAAGGATAGCTTCCTCTTTGGTTGTCTTTTACTCACACGACAGGGTAGACATCTGTGGCACCTATAGAAACCTTTCATTTCGGGGAACAATTTGACCGTTTTAGGTGGATCGATCACATTGTGCACCAACCAAGAGATAGACTACTTAGACGTACAGATTTTTAAAGAAAGTAACGAACTACACACTAGAACTTTTTTTAAAACCACAGATCGCAATGGTTATATACCAACATCAAGCTGCCATCATCCGAAATGGAAACAGAATATCCCGAAAGGCCAACTAATGAGGCTACGAAGAAACTGTCATAGGATAGACGACTACTACGCACAAGCTGATACCTTAATTAAGAAGTTTATCGATAAAGGATACCAGAAAGAACCTTTAATGAAGCAAAAACTGGAAATAGGGGGCCTAGACCGTGATCTCCTACTAAGAAAAAAGGAGAAAATTGACAACCATAGCAAGATGGATATGGCTTTTATCACTGGTTTTAATAATCAATATCGTTCGGTCGAACACATTTTTAGAAAATATTGGCCTATTTTAAAATCCGATAGAACCTTGGTGAAGATACTTCCAAAAAAAACAAGATTTATTTACAGAAAGGCCCCTAACCTGAGGAATCAGTTGGTGCACAATGTGATCGATCCACCTAAAACGGTCAAATTGTTCCCCGAAATGAAAGGTTTCTATAGGTGCCACAGATGTCTACCCTGTCGTGTGAGTAAAAGACAACCAAAGAGGAAGCTATCCTTTAAGTCAAGAGGAGGCAAAGAGTACCAAATCAGGGAATTGATCACCTGCGAAAGTACCCACGTCACATACGTGATTGAATGTCCGTGTCGGCTACAGTATGTGGGAAGAACCACTAGGCCTCTCCGCGTCAGGATTAGAGAACATATCAACAACATTAAAAAAGTCTTTCCAAAGCACAACCTGTCTAGGCATTTTGATGAAGTCCACAATAGGAACCCCACAGGATTAATCTTTTACGGTATAGATCTGATCAAAGACCATTGGAGAGGAGGCAATAAAAGAATAAAAGTTTCTCAGAACGAAACTAAATGGATATACCGTTTAGGGAGTCTGGTTCCTAGAGGATTGAATGTGGACATCGATCTGAATTGCTTTTTATCTAATTTTTAAGCGGGTGTCCATATTCCATTATCCTTTAAAATCCTTTAAAATTGCTTTATCCCACTCCTAATATTACCATCTTAATATTTAAAATTGCTCTATCCTACTCCTAAAATTACTGTTAATAATATTTTTCCTATTCAATTTTGAATAGGGTTTTTCTATACGTCCTTAACTTATTTCTGCATTCCCTGCACCACAATTTTTCCCTGCTTTAGTCATTTTAAAACTAAGTGTATAGATTAATTTTCCAATGGGTTGTAGGGGGGCTCTGTTTCTCATATGCATGGTAGATTCCCCCCTCCTAGTTCATACTTGCCTTGTACACACAATACTTATGTTTGTGATGCATAATAAGTACAAAAAAATTTTTATGCAGTAGGTTTTATTCCAATTTTAATCCCACTAATTGCACTTTTTAACTGATTTACTTTTATTCTGGGACTTTTACATATTTCATATACTGATAATTTAATATATTTCTATGGAGTAGTTTTTAGTTTCATTCTCAATCCTACCAGCACATTTTTAAACTGATTTATTTTTATTTTTATTTTTATTATATATATTTTTTATGTACATGATTTCCTTCTCAAACTCAATTCCAATATATACCTCCTGAGGAAATGAGAACTAATATATTTATATTACCTCTTTTTGGTTTAGGGTATCTGAATGTGACGAAATATGCTGTAAAATAGGTTTACCGGCTAATACCTGGTTTGCAAAATACATTCCCCCATGGCCACCATTCAATTATAATTTTTTCCACTAGATGGCGCTCAAGGAGATGTCACCCGTTCATATAATATGAACTATTTCCCTCTGGTATAACAAGGTTGAAAGGGAATAAGTTTTAACTCTCATCTCCCTAATTGAGCGATCCTTCGATTGGCCCTACGTTCTGTCCGTCAATTGGCACTCGACGTGGGATTGGCCTTGGCACGTATTGCACCCAGATATAAGGCGTTGAGAGGACCAAGATGGCAGCGCCTCCGATGACGTCCGTGTGACGAAACGCGTAACGCGGGACTATCTTGGTACGCACAACGTCACTTCCTGCCGCTGTGGTTTCTGCTAGCTGACCAGTGGAACGCAAGCGGTGACTGCGAACAACGCTGCGTCCCGGGATAGCAAGGGGAGCCAGTGAGCTTGCACGCTCCCTACTCTTTTTAATTAATTTTTTGAAATTAACTCCGCTTTATTGGACTGTATGAATTTATATTACTAAATAAACTTTTTAAAAAGGAGTTACGCTATGTGGATACAACTTCTTTATTCCATATAATATCCCTGGAGCGGGTGTCCGGCTGGAGATAGGATCGCACTAGGGGATTATCAACTTCCCCCTTTTCCCTGCTCTGTTGGAGAGGCTGACCTGGACTGGGGAATTATAGGCGAGAGGATATCACCACACAAGGACTCGATCGGCATCCGGATCGGATCGGTTGGAGTTGAAACATCTTATGCTTATACCCCTGCAGGGGTGTAGCGTTCCGGTGAGTGGAATCACATCAGGGGGATTGTGTCATTAGTAATTCTGGAGGTCGTCGGGTGGAAGATAATACATGAACTTTTTTAACAATTTACTGGATATTTACTTTTGCTTGCGTTTTCACATATGATCTTATGCTGTTATCTATTTGTGCTACTATCAATTAATTTATTATTACTATCTTTATTCTGCATCCCACATTTATTATATATCACTTATATACTCTATATACATATTTATAATTTCTTTATACATTTCTACTTTTTATAGCAATTTAATTTAATTTCTTGGCACTGCACTTTAGAGGGTTGTAGATACTCCCTCCTTTATATATATCACTTGTAACTCATCCCAGCAGGGGCTGGAACACTTAATTGGACTGCACTTGATATTCTGGCACTTTTTAATGCACATTATATAACACCATTAGAAATCACCAGCGTTTATTGGGTTATGAGATTAAGGCTGTATTGAACACCTACTTGTATCCAAACTTTCTTATTAGCACTACATGATCCACATGTGGGATATATATATATATATATAGCTTTTTCCAATTTTTTATCGTTCTCCTTAATATGTCCTATAGACACAAATCATAATCATTAGAAAATTATTATATGCCATCTATTCCCTCATGCACAGCGCCACTCCCTGTATCTATATTTTTTAGACCCAGAGTTTACCTTAATTAGGCCATTTAAAAAATGTTTAACTACGGTCCTTCTTGCTATTATCGTGATTAAAGCGGTTGTATACCCGCTGAAATTTTTATTTTTTTTTTACCCCTGTAAAGCAAAAGGCATAATGAGCTAGTATGCATCGCATACTAGCTCATTATGAAATACTTACCTTAGAATGAGGTGTCGGTATCTTACCTGGTCCACGCCAAGGTAGCTGTCTTCCGGGTATCGCGGTTCCAGCACTGTGAGTGGCTGGAGCCGCAATGTCAGCATGCGCGCGGGAGATTTCTTACCCGGCAAGGTCTGGCAGTTGCTGGGCCTTCAGCCAAGAATCCCCTGTGCGCATGCGCTGCTGCAGTCAGCGGCTCGAATATCTCCTAAACCGTACAGGTTTAGGAGATATTTTTTTTACCTACAGGTAAGCCTTATTATAGGCTTACCTGTAGGTAAAAGTAAAAAAAAAAGACTATACAACCACTTTAAGTAGAAAGCCTTTTGTGATGGCGTTTGGTGTCCTTTCACTCCTTTTGATTTTCCTGAATGAAACCAAATCAGACAGAAGTACAGAAGAAGACATTTTTGTTTCTGAAGATAATAAGAATTTTTATGCTAAATTCACACTAGCCCATTCTCTGAAAAGCAATTGAGCAGCTGCTGTCAGGAATTTAGGAGGCAATACTTCCACCTCCTTGAATACCTGTGTTTTTTGTTTTTTTTGCTTAAGGAACTACAAGTCTCATCTGCCTCTGTGTCACCACACTTGTAGTCCTTTGACACTTTCTCCAGCTCTCTTAAAGCGGAGTTCCACACAAAAATGGAACTTCCGCTTTTCGGAACCCTCCCCCCCTCCGGTGTCACATTTGGCACCTTTCAGGGGGGAGGGGGGTGCAGATACCTGTCTAAGACAGGTATTTGCACCCACTTCCGGCATAGACTCCCATGGGAGTCTATGCCTCTTCCCGTCCCCACCGCGCTGTCTGCTGGGAACACACAGCTCCCAGGAGAGAGCGGGGACCACTAGGGACGCGCAGCGCGACTCGCGCATGCGCAGTAGGGAACCAGGAAGTGAAGCCGCAACGCTTCACTTCCTGATTCCCTCACCTAGGATGGCGGCGGCAGCTGCCGAGAACTGAGCGGGTTCTCGGCGTCCCCTGCTGACATCGCTGGACCCTGGGACAGGTGAGTGGGCATGTATTAAAAGTCAGCAGCTGCAGTATTTGTAGCTGCTGGCTTTTAATATTTTTTTTTTTTTGGCGGTGTGGGTGAACCCCCGCTTTAATGAAATTTCTGTACAGACAGAATGCTGAAGGGAAGGGTCTACAGGAGCCTGGCATTGCACCTGCCATCTACTTATTGCAGTTGCAATGCTTTGCAGACTCAATTGCAAAAAAACGGATTTTAAAACAGCTTACCTGTAAAATCCTTTTCTTGGAGTACATCACGGGACACAGAGCACCATAATAATGACTATGTGGGTTATACGCTTACCTTTAGGTGATTGGACACTGGCAACCAATAGTAATGCCCCGTACACACGGTCGGACTTTGTTCGGACATTCCGACAACAAAATCCTAGGATTTTTTCTGACGGATGTTGGCTCAAACTTGTCTTGCATACACACGGTCACACAAAGTTGTCGGAAAATCCGATCGTTCTAAACGCGGTGACGTAAAACACGTGCGTCGGGACTATAAACGGGGCAGTGGCCAATAGCTTTCATCTCTTTATTTATTCTGAGCATGCGTGGCACTTTGTCCGTCGGATTTCTGTACACGCGATCGGAATTTCCGACAACGGATTTTGTTGTCGGAAAATTTTATAGCCTGCTCTCAATCTTTGTGTCGGAAAATCCGATGGAAAATGTGTGATGGAGCCTACACACTGTCGGAATTTCCAACAACAAGGTCCTATCACACATTTTCCGTCGGAAAATCCGACCGTGTGTACGGGGCGTTCCTCCCATATAACCCCTCCCATACCGGAAGGACCTCAGTTTTTTAGCAAGCAATGACGATCCCAGAAAGAGGAGAGGGACCTCTGTGTCCCGTGATGTACTCCAAGAAAAGGATTTTACAGGTAAGCTGTTTTAAAAATCAGTTTTTCTTTATCGTACATCACGGGACACAGAGCACCATAATAATGACTATGTGGGATGTCCTAAAGCAATGCATCTGAGGGGGGGGGGGAACACATTATCCCTAAGCCCAACGGGCCTGAGATTATAAAGCAGCCTGCAACACGCTGTGGCCAAAAACAGTCTGATTTTGAGATCTCACATCCACCTGGTAAAACCTGGTGAACGTATGAACTGAAGACCAAACAGCTGCTTTGCAAACCTGAGCCATAGACACCTGCTGGTGTACTGCCCATGATACACTAACCCCTCTAGTGGAGTGTGCTTTTAAATCCCGGGGTGGAACCCTGCGCTTTAATCCATACGCCTGGACAATAGTCTGGCGAATCCACCTGGATATTGATGAACTTGTTGCCGGCTGTCCTCTTTTAGGACACTCAGGCAAGACAAAAAAACAGTCAGTTTTCAGAAAGGGAGCTGACATTTCCAAGTAAACCTTTATCGCTCTCACCACATCCAGTGAGTGAAGCGGCCTTTCCTCCCTAGTTTTAGGGTTTGGAAAAAAGAAAGGTAAAATGATATCCTGATTCAAATGAAATTTGGAAACTACCTTCGGTAGAAAATCCGGACGGGGACGCATGACCACTCTGTCCTGATGAAGAACCATAAAAGGTTCCTTGCAAGAAAAGGCGGCCAATTCTGACACCCTTCTAGCCGATGTTATAGCCACTAGGAAAACTAATTTCCTGGTCAATAGGACAAAAGGAATATGCCTAATAGGTTCAAAGGGCTGACTCTGTAAGGCTGAAAGTACCAAATTTAGGTCCCAAGGACACAAAGGTGGTTTAAGCGGTGGCCTCAGGTGCATTACTCCCTTGACAAAGGTTCGCACCAAAGAATGGGATGCAATTGGTCTCTGGAAAAAAAACGATAAGGCCGAAATCTGTCCCTTAATTGTCCCTAAAGCGAGCTGCAAGTCTACTCCTGTTTGGAGAAAGGCGAGAACTCTAAATCGTATACCTACGAGGGTTCCATTTCCTTTTCTCACACCAAGAAATGTATGACTTCCATACTCTGTAATAGATAGCTCTAGAAACTGACTTTCTAGCGTTTATCAAAGACTGAACCCATAATACCACGGTCTTTCAATAGTCTGGTCTCAATAGCCAGGCCATCAAATTCAGCAACCGTAAATAAGGATGGAATATGGGCCCTTGAGACAACAGGTCTGGGCGGCAAGGAAGAACCAACGGATCCCCTACTGCCAATTTCACAATCTCTGAGTACCATGATCTCCTGGGCCACGCTGGGGCCACTAAGATCACCGGCTTCCGCTCCTCCCGCATTCTGCGTAGTAAGTGCGGCAGAATTTGGATCGGAGGGAAGGCATATATCAGAGAATACTGATCCCAAGGAACCACTAATGCGTCTATCCCCACAGCAAGCGGATCCTTGGTCCTGGATACAAACCTGTCCAGTTTGGCACTGAATCTGGATGCCAGCAGATCCACATCTGGGGTCCCCCAGTATTGGCAGATCTGTAGAAAAACCTCGGGATGCAGGGACCATTCCCTTGGTAACAATTTCTGGCGACTCAGGAAATCCGCCTGCCAATTGTCCACCCCCGGGATAAACACTGCCGACAGAAACGGCACATGTTTTTCTGCCCAGGTTAGTATATGATTTACTTCTCTTTGGGCTGCCCGACTCCTGGTACCTCCCTCGTGGTTGATATACGCCACTACTGTGGAGTTGTCGGACTGAGCCGAGAAGACTGGCATCCGTGGTTACCACTTTCCAGGCCACTGGTGGGAAAGACTTCCCTCTTCTTAAGTTGCTGGTTCTTAACCACCAAGAGAGGTTCAATAGAACCTGTGGAGATAGAACCATAGGTTGATCCAAGGTTCGAGCAGACTTGTCCCAGGCTTTCAGGATACTGTTCTGGAAACTCTGGAGTGGAACTGTGCATATGGCACTGCGCTGAAAGATGACACCATCTTGCCCAATAACCTCATGCACAGCCGAACAGAAGGTGTTGGTTCTTTTTTCACCTTCTGTACAAGTTCCACTATCGAGGCGACCTTTAAGGGCGGAAGAAACACCTTTCCTTGGGCGGTGTCCAAGACCAGACCCAGATACACCAAGGCTTGGGTCGGACAAAGAGCTGACTTGTCCAGATTTAGTACCCAACCTAGGCGTTGTAAAATCCGTACTGTTCTTGACACGTTTAGAACTAGTATAGGGCGAGAGCATTCCCTTAGAAGTAGATCGTCCAGATATCCTATTATGGAGACACCTTGAGATCTTAGGGAAGCCAACACTGGGGCCAGAATCTTTGTGAAGACCCTGGGGGCCGTGGCTAGACCGAAAGGCAGTGCCACAAACTGGAAATGACTGCCCTCTACAGCGAAGCGTAAGAACCTTTGGTGTGGACCGAAGATCGGCACATGAAGGTACGCATCCTTGATATCTATGGATGCTAAATAGTCTCCCTTTCTCAGGGACCTTATTACTGAACGAACCGACTCCATGCGGAAAGATCGGACGTCTACAAAGAAGTTGAGAGGCTAGAGGTCCAAAATGGGCCTTACTTCCCCATTTGGTTTCGGCACGGTGAATAGGTTTGAGTAAAACCCCTTGAATCTTTCCTCATGCGGGACCTTTACAATTACTCCCTGCATCAGCATATGGTGTAAAGCTAGGAATAGGCATCTTTTCTCTGGATCCGCCGGGACCCTTGAGTGTAGAAAGCGGTTCGGGGGAACCTTCCGGAACTCTATTCTGTAACCGTATTTTACAGTGGAAATGACCCATCTGTCTTGAACCAGTTCTTCCCAGACCTCCCCAAACAGCCAAAGCCTGCCCCCCACCCGTGAGAGCGGGGGCGCCCCTTCACAAAGTAGACTTGGAGTTGGGTTTGGGTGGCTTTTGGGTCCAGGGTTTTTTCTGACCCTGTGGTCTTATAAACCCAGACGGCTGAGGCCGTCGATACCGCTTAGGGGAAGAGGCACCAGGCTCTGGAGGATTAGGAATTTTATAAGAGGGCTGCTTCCCCTTCTTTTTAATAGGAAGCAGAGCGCTCTTTCCTCCAGAGAACTTTTGGATATATTTATCCAGATCTTCGCCATGAAATGGAAAAGCAGCAAGTAGCCTTTTACATGGCGTCTCAGCAGACCAGTTCTTTAGCCACAATACTTGGCGCATATGAACTGATAGTAATGCAAAACGAGACATCTGTTGGATAGAGTCTTTTAAAGCGTCTACCCCAAAACACAAGGCATGAGGCATCTCTGATAGCTCCTCAGCACATTCCTCTAGGCCAGGTATGTTCTTTACTATCCTCTTAAAGCAATCCTTTAGGGATTGACAAATCCCAATGGCTGCAATAGCAGGCTGAACTGCTGCACTGGCAACCGAGAAGGAGGCCTTCAATAAGGACTCTAGCTTTTTATCAGCCGGATCCTTCAAACCCTGGGCATTATCCACTGGACAGGTTAAGTTTTTATTCACGGAAGATATAGCAGCGTCTACCAAAAGTGTGCTCCATTTCATCCTAAACTTCTCCTCCATAGGATATAAAACAGAAAACCTTTTGGGAGGTAAGTATATCCTGTCAGGATGCTCCCAGTCCGCATAAATCACCTGCTCCAGTAACGGATGCAAGGGAAAAGCTTGGGAAATTTGTTTAGGTCGCAAAGATCCCAGAGTAGAACAGGAGAGTGCAGACTCCTGAACCGGGGGTAACTTTAACCCAATTCGTACCATCTCCATTAGAGATTGGATAAACAATTTCTGGGAATGAGAGGCTGAAATCGGCTCTTCAGAGCCAGAGTCCTCAGCCGAGGAATCTTCAGCCTCTCCTACCTCCTGGTCCTTTATGACCACCTCCTCCGGATCCTCTGCCCATTCTGGTTCCAGGTCACCTGGACCCATTTGGCTATAAGAGTCGTGGGGCTCTAGTGACTCACCACTTGGCCCAGGCTCAGGGGAGGGAGATCTATTATGCTTTCTTCCCCCCCTGTGTTACAAAGGCAATCATGCCAGCTATTTTGCCTTCAAGGCCCGCTAAGGCAGACACCAAATCATCCTTTGTAACATAAGCCGAGGCAGGTACATTGGTAGTGGCCACTACGCCTGACGAGTGCAATGGCTCAGCCAGGTCAGAAGCCGCAGGTCCTTCAGTAGAGACTGAGGCTGCATCAGTATGGGGTTGGTCTCCTGTTTTTTGTGGAGGGACTCTTACCCCTGGGCTTGCCTTGTTCCCTGTTCCTTGTTTTCTGGAAGATATTGCTTACACATGAGAAAAAACCAAGGAGTACTCCCCGCAAACTACAACCAGTCTTTAACCTGTCACCGTTGTGTCCAAGACCACAAGACTCACGTGCCCACCGTTCGCTCTGCTTCCTCCATGCGCACGCCAGTAGCTCCATGCCTATAAGCCTTTACATGGGAGCGAGCGCTCGCATAAGCGGCCGGCGACCCGCCTACCGTACGGCGCATGCGCCGTCCTGACGCACGCGGCGCTGTGACGTGGACAGTAGCGGTGCACGCGCACACCGGCGACGCACTCACACGCCAGCGGCGAGCACAGGGTGGACACGCGGCACGCACGTGCATGCGCACTCGCATGCTGAATTTAAAAAATGCGCTCCAACCGGCCTTCTGTAACCCTGGACACTGGATCAAGGCTTACTCTGGCAGTTTCACACAAAAAAAGAGGAATACATACATATATATATATATATATATATATATATAAAAAAAAACCAAAGGGGAGTACTCACGATCCCAAGCAGCAGGGCCTGTCTTGCCAGGCCCAATCTTCCCCCATCACGGCGGGTAGCGCCTCTAAGGACCTTCAGGGACCGGGTCCCCCATATATTGGGGTCCACACCCCTGGACCTTTAAAGCACCCTTTGTAGTTTCCTTGGGCAAGGTTGACCAGGAATACCAATTTTAGCAAGGATCCAGCGCCTATATAGGACACATTACAAGCAATACCTCGTTCTTGAACCAAGGTTCGGGTACCATCCACTTTAGCTTAGTAAGCCATCCGAATGGATCCGATTATAACGTCCTCAGTGGGACATTCTTTTGAAGAAACTGAAGAGCTTCAACAGCCATGGCCATCACCTTCAAGACACTGGCGAAAAAACCGAGGTCCTTCCGGTATGGGAGGGGTTATATGGGAGGAACCGTCTTACTATTGGTTGCCAGTGTCCAATCACCTAAAGGTAAGCGTATAACCCACATAGTCATTATTATGGTGCTCTGTGTCCCGTGATGTATGATAAAGAAAGATAAATGCCCCTTTATTTTTGTGAATGGTCATTCAATTGGCCGAAGATACAAAACCTGGAAGAAATACCGGCGACCATTGAATCGCCTGGGAGCCGTGACAGCACAGCGTTGGAGGGTTCCAGTTGTCTAATGCCGTGTACACACGGGCAGACTTTTCGGCCAGACTGGTCCGACTTAACGAATCCGTCGGACAATCCGACCGTGTGTTCCTATCGAGAAATCTGCTCGTTTGTATGCTAGTCTGACGGACGAAAACCAACGCTAGGGCAGCTATTGGCTACTGGCTATGAACTTCCTTATTTTAGTCTGGTGTACGTCATCACGTACGAAGCCGTCGGACTTTGGTGTGATCGTGTGTAGGCCAGTCCGTTCGTTAGAGAGTCCGTCGAAAGTCCATCGTAACTCCTTCGAAAGACCGTCGGACCTTTGATGCCGAAAAGTCCGCCCATGTGTACACGGCATAAGTCTGTCATAATGTGCTAGTATGCAGTGCATACTAGCACATTATGGTTTAAACAGGGCCCATTTATTTACTTTGCTCACTAATTTTCTAACAGCTTTTTCTGTACTCAAAGTTGGCAAAAAAGAAAAATGCAATTTTTAAAGTGACTGCTGAATTTAACCACTACAATACTGGGCACTTTCACCCTCTTCCTGCCCAGGCCAATTTTCAGCTTTCAGCGCTGTTGCAATTTGAATAACAATTGGGCAGTCATGCAATGCTGTACCCAAACAAAATTTATATTGTTTTTTTGAGACAGACAGAGCTTTCTTTTGGTGGTATTTAATCACCACTGTGTTTTTTTTTTACTTTCTGCTAAATAAATAAAAAAAGACCAACATTTTTGAAAGACCAACATTTTCTTAGTTTCTGTTACAAAATTTTGTAAATAAGTAACTTTTTCTCCTTCACTGATGTGCGCTGATGAGGCTACACCGATGAGGTGGCACTGATGAGGAGGCACTAATATGCAGCACTGATAGGTGGCACTGATATGCAGCACTAAAGGGTGGCACTGATATGTGGCACTGATGGGCAGCGCTTATGGGCATTGATAAGTGGCACAATTGGGCACTGAAGGGCGGCACTGATGGGCACTGATAGACGGCACTGATGAGGGGGCACTAACAGGCATCACAGATGGGCACTGAAAGGCAGCACTGATGGGCACTGATTGGCATCAATGATGATTAGAATCATTCTAAACAAAGGACCAGTTTACTGTTCTCCAGACTTTAGGGGGCCGGACTGTGACTATTGGGAGTAAAAATTGTCCAGGCATCAGTGGGAGTAAACAATGCATCTTTGGTATTATGGAGAGGAATAGCACCCTGTTGTTGGTGTAATTGGAAGCAATAGTGCCCCATTGTTGGTGTCAGTGGGAGAAATAGTGCCCCATCATTGGTGTCAATGAGAGGAATAGTGCCCCATTGTTGGTATCAGTGGAAGCAATAGTGCCCCATCATTGGTGTCAGTGGGAGAAATAGTGATCCATTATTGGTGTCAGTGTAAAGATTAGTGCTCCATCATTGTTATCAGTGGGAGGAATAGTGCCCCATCACTGGTGTCAGTGGGAGAAATGGTGATCCTATATTGGTGTCAGTGGAAAGATTGGTTCCCCATCATTGTTATCAGTGGGAGGAATAGTGCCCCATTGATGGTTTCAGTGGGAGGAATTGTGCCCCATTGTTGGTATCAGTGGGAGGAAAAGTGCCCCAAGGGCCGTATAAAGGCAAGCAAAGGGCCACATTCAACGCCCCCAGTTTGGAGACCACTGTTCCAAAGCTATGGTTACCTGAAGAAAATTTGCATTAGACACAACCTGGAACCAGAGGCGTATCTAGTGAAAATGGCGCCTATGGCAAGAACTGAAACTGCGCCCCTGTCCAGCACCCAAAAATGCGGTAACATCAGCACCCATAAATACAGTAACATCAGCACCCATAAATGCGGCCTTACCAACACCCATAAATGCGGCCTAACCAGCACCCAAAAATGCAGTAATATCAGCACCCATAAATGCGGCCTTACCAGCACCCAAAAATGCGGCCTCACCAGCACCCAAAAATGCGGTAACATCAGCACCCATATATACAGTAACATCAGCACCCATAAATGCAGCCTTACCAGCACCCATAAATGCAGCCTTACCAGCACCCAAAAATGCAGTAACATCAGCACCCATAAATGCGGCCTCACCAGCACCCAAAATTCGGTAACATCAGCACCCATAAATACAGTAACATCAGCACCCATAAATGCGGCCTTACCAGCACCCATAAATGTGGCCTTACCAGCACCCATAAATGCAGTAACATCAGCACCCATAAATGCGGCCTAACCAGCACCCAAAAATGCAGTAACATCAGCACCCATAAATGCAGTAACATCAGCACCCATAAATGTGGTAACATCAGCACCCATAAATGCGGCCTTACCAACAACTAAAAAAAAGCAGTAACATGAGCACCCATAAATGTGGCCTAACCAGCACCCAAAAATGCGGTAACAAATGCTTTGAAGTTGGTGCTGGTTACTGGTACACATGCACAAGATGATCAATATCATGGTGACAGGTGCTGTACAGTACTAGTACCTGCTGCTGCTGCCTGGGGGGGGTTCCAATTGGTTTTCTACTCTCTGATGTCTCTTTCTTCTCCTGGTCGCCAGCCTCCATGTTCCCCTATAGAGTCCGTTGCCGACCACGTCAGAGCACCGGGCGTCAGCACGTCACAAAGACCCGACCCGGCCCGTGAGACCCACCAGAAGAGAAGCCGAAGTAGCTGCGCAGAGGAGGGTAGGCGGAGCATTAGGCTCCGCCTCCGCCAGTTACTTTATCTCTACGTAGATGACCCAGGGGCGGTCACTCTGGCCAGACCAACTCATCGGCCGTCAGGGGGGGCGCCTGTCACTAGCTTCCCTCCTGGCCTCCTCACTTGCTAATTTGCTGTGCCGGCGCTGCGCTCCAGCAGGCCGGTCGTGGCGCCGGGGACAAGAATATAGCGGGAGGCGGCCGCAAGAGGACGGGTGGTGGGACTTTATTTTTTGTGCTTTTTTGCCGCCCCCCCCCCCCCCCCCCCATGGCGCCCATGGCACTTGCCATGGCTGCCATACCCTAGATACGCCTCTGCCTGGAACATCAAATTCCTGCATCCCCTGCAACATGCTGTGGTTCCTTCCACTGACCTATGTGTCATTTAGTGATGTAGGGTCCAATGGGACGAACCACAGGCTGCAGCAGGAGACCAGGCAATCAACACCCCTGAATATGTGTTGGGTGTAAAGAGGCCATGACTCTGCAAGAGAGTGAAGGTCAGTGTTACAGGCAGCGGGACAGGTGAGTATAAACCCTTTTCTTTTCAATGCTGTGATTTTTTTTGCCTTTTTTGACTTGGCAGCAGGGTCGCTTTAAGCACAATAGGGTTAGTTCACATAAATATTTAAAGGGGAATTTGGTACAATTTTCATAGTTCCACCAAGTACTCCCCACAATGTCAGATACCTAAACATATACTTATACAAATTATGCTTTCGGGTTTGCTTGGTAGGCCTTGGTGGGTCAACTTTTTTTCTCTACACAGTAAAATCACCATTTATTTAACTCTATGGTAGTTATTTAAAACACTTTCCTGGTATTTAGATACTCCACACTGTTCAGAGTTAAATTTAACAGTGGCGGCTGTTGCTCAAAATTTTTGGGGGGGCACAAACAAACTGAAAAATACTGAACACCCCCCCCCATCAATTGCAGCCTCACTGTGCCCATCAAATGCAGCCACTTGTGCCCATCAAATGCAGCCACTTGTGCCCGTCAAATGCAGCCACTTGTGCCCGTCAAATGCAGCCACTTGTGCCCATCAAATGCAGCCACTTGTGCCCATCATATGCAGCCACTTGTGCCCGTCAAATGCAGCCACTTGTGCCCGTCAAATGCAGCCACTTGTGCCCGTCAAAATGAAGCCACTGTTGTTCCCATCATATGCAGCCACTGTGCCCATCGCCCCCCCCCCCCACTTGCGGCTTTGGCAGCACAATCCAATCCCCCTGTGCGCGGCTCTGACATTTTGGCACTTACTGCGACCTCCGCTCCAGCGTGTGTCTCCGAGTTCTCCACTCCTCTTCCTAAGAGCCAGGCATCCAATAGGGTGGCCTGGCGCTTTGGCCAATCAGAAAACAGGTCTGACGTCCTGCCTCCTGATTGGTGGGGAGGAAGGTTAGTGTGAAAATAGCGAAAATTAATTCGCTGTCGTCACACAATTGGGTGGGATCAGGGCGCACTCTCTGCACCCTGAGCCCACCCTAATTTGAAGCCTATTAGAGCCTCTGGCTCTAATCAGGTGCTTCAAAAAGTACCACCCTCTCCCACCCCAGCCATAGGAATCCATGCGTCCGGCGTCCTGATAGGGATGGTGGCACCTGTGTGCCCACAGTGCACGGGCCTGCCACTGCTCATAAAAGTTATTTAACCCTGTGTTTTCACTAGATAGTGAGGATTGTTTACACTAATAGTGTTAATTCCCTGTAATTCAACACCATAATATTAACACTTTACTTTAGCCTTGAATGATTCTGTTGCACGGGTGACGTCATCCACGCTCCCCCTGCCTCTCTCGGGATAGCCCTGCCAGTGTACTCTAAAGGTAAAACAAATCACTGCCAGTCCCTCTGTTTCATGGATCCTCCCTATGGTGTGCAAGGACTAATGTAAACCAATGCATCTACCCTATTATCTCCAATCTTTCATGGCCAGTCACGGTCACTTGCCCTTCAGCCATTCTCCTCCTCCCAGCTCGGAGGAGGGCACGTGACCAAGACTGGCCATGAAAGATCGGAGATAATAAGGTAGAGACATTAACCCTTACATACCGTAGGAAGGATCCATGAATGAGAGAGACTGGCAACGATTTGTTTTAACTTTAGAGCATGCTGACAGGGCTGTCCCAGGAGACTGGGAAATTGGAGGGCTGTGGAATGTGCAGGGGGGCTGTGTAATATAAAGGGGCTGTGTTGGGCAGCACAGTGGTGTAGTGGTTAGCACTCTCGCCTTGCAGCAATTCGAATTCCAAACATGACACTATCTGCCTGGAGTTTGCATGTTCTCCCTGTGCCTGCGTGGGTTTCCTCTGGGTACTCTGGTTTCCTCCCACACTCCAAAGACATGCTGTTAGGTTTATTGGCTTCTGTCCAAAAAAAAAATTGGCCCTGGTGTATGGGTGTGAGTTGGGGACCTTTGGATTGCAGACCCCTTGGGGGTGGGGATCGGTGTGGGTGTATGTGGAGCCCTGTGTAGATTGATGGCGCTACATGGGTACCTTTAAATATATATTAAAAAAAAATAATAATAATATTATAGTGGATGGCCATGTTGATGGGGTACAATGTGCGGGGATGGGGAAAATTGTGGGTGCTCACTCAGGTTGAACTGGATGGACTGGTGTCTTTATTCAACCTTACTAACTATAGAATGTGCAGAGGGGTTGTATAATAAAAGGGGCTGTAGAATGGGCAGGGGGGGCCGTGTAATGTAAAGGGGGCTGTGGCATTTAGTATATACTGTTCTAAATAAATACTACTGTTGTCTATTGTGTTCAAACTTTGCTACATGCAGGGAGTGTCCTTCTTTTTTTTTTGTTTTTATTTTATTTAATTTTTTTGTAGAGCAGATAAAATAAAAAAATTGAGTTCTTCTGACTGCTTGAATTTTTTGATGAAAACCACAGGCATCAAGAAATGTAATCATTGACAGGATAATCGTAATTGAATTGAATCGCGAGACCATTGAAGATGCGCACCTCTAATAAAAAGGCCCCATGGCTTCACAAAGTACACAAAAAACTCTCATGTTAAGTAAAGAATGTTCTGTAACTTCATGAATATCATTGCCATATTGTGTCTTACTATAGAAAGGTATCAGGCTTTGTATATAATGTTGAAACTGACGTGTGGTTCATGTTTCTGGTTAACGCTCTCATAGGGGAAATATAATACACCACAGGTTTCACAAGAAAGCCCCAGTTTACTAATTGTGAAAGAGGCACATAAATGAGCTTGGTATACCTACCTACCTACCTACCTTATAAGGAGAAATGTAAATTCTATGCGTAAATCGAATGCGTACACATTTGCAATGCCATATATAAATAAGATTATCTCAAATGGTAATTGTCACTTTCCCTCTACTAGCTATCTGTATGTTAGACAGTAAATTCAGTACTCTTGCTGAATGACTAACAAGGTCTAATGGTAGGCAGTATTAAACTCTAAACCAAAAAATGTATATATTGCAGCTTATCAATCAATATATGTGGTGACTGCATTAGTTTTCTTTTTTAGGCTTTTTTCCCCTAGTGATCTGGCCAGTAACATACCTCCTGTATTAGATCCCCCAATCTGGATGAAGGAGCACAGGGGGCACAGCTAATACTTTATAATCCATTACAGCAACTTATTTTTTCCTTTAGTGCAGCTCCCTCTGAGATGCTAAGATTAGGTGAATTTAGTTCTGGCTCAGGCTAGATTCACACTTATGCGAATTGGATGCAAGTTTACCCCCATCCAAATCGCATGACAGGAGAGTGTGACCGGCTCTCAGTGGAGCCTGTTCACACACCTCCGGGGCGGCCAAGGTCCGCATTTGGAAAGGGTCCTGTGTGTCTTTGGTTGTGAATTCAGGCAAAAGTTCGGACCTGATTTGCACCTGAATCGGTGAACAGGGATGCACCAGACCTCCGGCTGTGGCCGCCGCATGTGTGAACCCAGCCTCATTATATCCAGTGGAGCTGCATTGCGTTGTTAGGCAAAATTTAGTTTTGGCTCAGTGGGGTTGATTTACTAAAACTGGTGAGTGCAAAATCTGGTGCAGCTCTATATAGAAACCAATCAGCTTCCAGGTTATTTTTTTTTTTCGTCAAAGCTTAATTGAACAAGCTGAAGTTAAAAGCCGTTTGGCTACCATACACAGCTGCACCAGACTGTGCACTTTCCAGTTTTAGTAAATCAACCCCGCTGTGTTGATTGTTCTAGTCTGTTCTATGTTTCAATCGTTGCAGAACTGACTGTTTCCCCCTTCCAGAATTTTCTGGAAGTTAGTGGGTAGGAAGAGTCTAATCAGCAGCTGAATATTCATGCAGCCCTGGCCAGTCCCTGGGGAGGGTTGCCCAGATGGTAACTGGGAGTGTGTATACAGTGCCTTGAAAAAGTATTCATACCCCTTGACGTTTTCCACATTTTGCCATGTTACAACCAAAAACATAAATGTATGTTATTGGGATTTTATTTGATAGACCAACACAAAGTGGCACATAATTGTGAAGTTGAAGAAAAATGATAAATTGTTTTCCAAATTTTTTACAAATAAATATCTGAAAAGTGTGGCGTGCATTTGTATTCATCCCCCTTTATTCTGATACCCCTAACTAAAATCTAGTGAAACCAATTGCCTTCAGAAGTCACCTAATTAATAGAGTCCACCTCTGTATAATTGAATTTCAGTATAAATACAGCTGTTCTGTGAAGCCCTCAGAGGTTTGTTAGAGAACCTTAGTGAACAAACAGCATCATGAAGGCCAAGGAACACACCAGACAGGTCAGGGATAAAGTTGTGGAGAAGTTTAAAACAGGGCTAGGTTATAAAAAATATCCCAAGCTTTGAACATCTCACGGAGCACTGTTCAATCCATCATCCGAAAATGGAGTATGGCACAACTGCAAACCTACCAAGACAAGACCGTCCACCTAAACTGACAGGCCGGGCAAGGAGAGCATTCATCACAGAAGCAACCAAGTGGCCCATGGTAACTCTGGAAGAGCTGCAAAGATCCACAGCTCAGGTGGGAGAATCTGTCCACAGGACAACTATTAGTCATGTACTCTACAAATCTGGCCTTTATGGAAGAGTGGCAAGAACAAAGCCATTGTTAGAAAAGTTTTAAATGTTTATTGTGTGACTATTAGAAAAACTATTAGAAAAACAATAACCCTGAGACTTTTCTTAAGATGATTTCTGAGCACATTGTTGTACTAACTAGCTGTATCGTTTGCTTTAACTAACTCCATAGTAAGTTGTAGGATGATTAGGCTTAACCATATATGGTAGAACAAGAATGTACAGGAAACACTAATTAGCGAAATAAAGTACCATTTTGTACCAGGCACGCTATGTGTGTTTCCTCAGCCAATAGAAGCGTTATCTCTATATTATTGTAGGTATTAGGAGGGGGATGTACATCTCTTTGTATGATTCTTACTGCATCTTTTGACTTGTAAGCATCATCCATTTGTGTGACACATCTGAAATAAATTGTTTATAACACCAGACTCCTCCTCTGCCTTCCCACCTCCTGACTCTGGAGATCACTCAGCTCCTCCAGCACTCAGATCTGTGCTGTCTCTGAGTCTTCCTGAGTGCAGTGATTTTTCCTCATTGGGTTGCTGTCTGGAGGCCTACGGTGATCGTTTGCTGACATACATTCACCACCCTGGAAGAGGTTCATCCCCTGTGAGGACATCACCACGAGTTGATGCTATTATGCCTCTGATCAGAGGCTGTCTGGTAAGCCTTTAATCTACATTAGGTGACGGGCGTACATCACGGTGACAGTCACAAATTTATCTCTACAACAAAGTCACTTCAATCTTTAAACCTCCTATGGACACTTTTGTTTTGTATTTTTGAATTTTATTCTGACATGTCACTATGGTGGTATTAGCCACACACGTATTCTTATGGTGAAGCACTTCTTTTTCATGGGTGCATATATTTGTGCTTGATTTATTTTCAATGTACATGGTTCATATATAATAATTATTTATTAGCACTATTTTTTGGGTTTTGAATATATCCAGCGCTGCACTTTTTTCTGTATTTATCTGAAATAAATTGTCTGCTACACCTGGAGTTTGACTGATCACAAGAGGAGAGTAATCCTAACATTTTTGGTCCTTCGAGCCGGAACCAACAAGTGCATTTCGGGTCAGATGGTCCCGACAAAAACTTCGGTGAGTATTGGACCTCAAAGCTCACTGAGAATTAAAAGTCCCCCCACTCAACGTTAGTGGTGAAATAGGGGCGGGGGCCTGAGACCCAGATCCACTGTCTGGTTTCGAACTTCGTGATCCAGTCCTCCTGGTGTTTGAGAGGTAAGATAATTTAACTTATTCTTAATACTCTCTAAGAGTCTTTTCTTCTCTTTCTGTTTGATTAATGTGTTGTAATTGCTGACACTAGTATTGATTGTATAATATCTTAATAATCCAGTGTGCGAAGACAGAGACACTTGGGAGCGTTGTCTAAGGTAAAAAATAGCGTTACCCGCTGTCCAGGACAGATAAAAAAAGATTTGAGGTATACCGAACGTCAGAGGGTGAATGCCTGACGTCATCGTCGGAGGTGGATTGCCCGATGATGTAAGCGCTTAAGTGATCTAGAAAGATCACAAGACTAACTTTCTTCTGTGTGCTTAGTTTCTCCTTTCTCATGGTTAACCTTTCTGTTGATGCTGTAACCTTATTGAAACGGAAAAAAAAAAAAACAACAGTGCTGCAGAGACAAGTTAATTATTTTTTGATTCTCCCTATAGTGTGGGGAGTGATGATATTTTTACACTTCTTGTATTCCTATTGTTACCGTGGGCAGAGGGTCACTATACCAGTGTTTTATAGGTAAATGAGAGACCCGTCTGGCGTTGACAATGGGGAATAGTCTCTGTAAAAGAATGTTTTGTGCGTGCTTATGAGGCTGCTGTGTTCCTAATGTGCCAAGTGGGAGACTGGAACTGCTCTTTAAGGACACAGGGCTTTATAGGGAAGTTTGGATTCAATAGTAAACTAACTGTAAAAGTGTCAGGATTTGATGGATAAATTTAAATTGTTAGGACCCAAAGATCAAAAAATGGGTTGATAATAGGAGTTTAAATAACCATCAAAAAATCTTTCTTCACATCTCATGTTCTGTGTGTTTGTAAAATTTGTGTTGTAGCCTGTTTGCCTATCAGTGACAGATTGGGAGCTGGCAGAGAAGCAGGAAACTTTAGAAAAGCTTAAAGAGATACTTGGTTTAATTGTCTTATGGCTTTGCTCTGTAAGGCAGCCAACACCTTGCTAGCCAATGTATTAAGCAGATAAATATGTAAAATACCAGGTGACATTGCACTATATGGCCCATGGGGATTGGACCGGAGCCGGCGTCTTGGATTACTGCACCGTCTCGGGTACCACTGGACAACATTGTCTGGGAGACTGTGCTACATCTGGGCTGTCTGCTCGGGGACAACCCTCAGTCTGACTCATAGGAACCAAACAGTTGGAGCTGCAACTTCAGGTAAAGGTAATCCAATAGCCATATCACTGATGGGTCTAGCAACAGAATTAGACCAGACGCAAGTGTGATCTCAATGTTTAACAAATATTTGAGAAGCAGAAAAATAGCTAAAATGAATTGCTCCTCCGTTTCAAATTCCTGTGTGAGAGATTGTGTCTGTAAAAAAAGTTAACTCTTGACCAGCTATGACAATACAGAAGGGTTATATTGTAAATATTGAAACTGAGCATAAAAAAAAAAAAAAAAAAGGAAAGGTACACTGATAACACCAGGGTGCTTTATTATTTTAGCATGCCATGGTGTTAAAGGAAGCACATGGCAGAAATTGTTGATGGTTTTGAGGAGGTAGATGGGAGACATGAAGGTGGATCACATTGTGGAGTGAACAGAATGTTGTGGAGTTGTCAAGTGGTTTGATGAATGTGAGAAAAGGAAAGGCTGAGAATGTTTTGATTACTTTAAATGTGTCCAGTCCAGAGACAGTATGTGACTGAGTGCTAATTTTACTGCCATAAGAAAATAGGGATTTGAATGGGCTTTGCTAAGAGAAGCGTGCCGTAGTTTTGAAGTCCAGAGAGAGGAGAGAAGGGAATACAACAGACTTGATGCTTTTTCTAAGAAACAAGAAAATGCAGATTGCCTGACAGACATAGCAGAAGAGAGAGGGAGATGATGATGAATGACTAGTAGGGCAGCATTAACCCTTTGAGCACACAGGAGGTTAATTTGTGCATCTGTGAAAATATTAGGATTTTCGGTGGGAAAGAAAGTCTGAATAATAGTCTTAAAGTAAATATTTCTTGGATATGTTACTTATAGAACTCCCAGATTTTCAACTGTAAAGTGTTAATGATGCAATGCTGTTTATATTTGGGTACATTTATAAAGTTAAAAGGCTAAGTTCTGAATCAGAATAAAAAAAAAATGTTTTGGGACCCTGTGGATTTCACTTGGGACCAGAGAATAAGGGGAACAATACGAAAGGGGATTCATGTTTTATTCAATTCTGCTAAAATATCGGGGTCTGAGAAAAATATTTTTATATATATTGAATATATATGTCAAATAATGTTAATGTTGCTAGGAAACATTTTATGTCTGCATACTTGGTGGACTTATGGACGAATGGATGAATAAATGAAAGAATATTGTTTTTAACAACTCCAAAATAAGGAAGGCTTTCTTTGGTAGTTTGATCTGAGATCCTGCGCTCATTCATGTTAGATAAAGAGTATCTATTTTCCCAGCCCCAATTCAAGTGCAGATATGACACCCCTCCTCCTTCTACACAACTGAAGAATGAGCCGAGTTCCTTTTTATGGGGTGGGTGTCTAGTGATTACATGAATGGGTACAAAATTGAACCTTTTGAGGTATTTTGGAGTTTAGAACATTAAATTAAGGTATTAAATAATGTAGACTACACAGTCCTTAGAGACAAAGAAACAATATTGGAAAACAAAAGGTTGCACAAGTATAGATAACATTTACATGTCACCTGATTGAAAACCGGTATTGCCAAAATCCTTATTTAGGTATGCAGCAGTATTGACACATGGAGTAACACATGTGTCAAACAGGGGGGTGACTGAGATGTGTAATAAGGTATTTACAGCCTATGGCTTCACTAACTACTAAAAAAAACTTTTTGCTCTCAATGGATAATATGTGCAAGATACAATGCTTAGGGAGGCATAAGACCACGGAAAGGGAAGTTCCCCACACCGCAATATCCATTCCAACACATTTGCATGGATTTTATTGAATTGGACAAATGTGAAAGGAAGAAATATTGTTTGCTAATCACAGACACCCTGACCAAATGGGTGGAGAAATCCAGACAGGAAGTGCAGATGCACAGACAGTGATAATGGACCCTATTTTGTAAATAAAACTATACAACATTTGACAGAAGTGATGGAAATTCAAGTGAAATACCAATGTGCCTATCATTCCCAATCAGCTGGATTGGTGGAAAGACATAATGGCATTCTAAAAAGCAAACTAAGGAAAGCTATGGAAGAAACAGGTAAAAATTGGATGTACTGCCTACTAGTAGCTGTGACCAGTATGCATATCACACCCACAAAAAAGGTTTAAGCCCATTTGAGATGATACATGGAAGGCCATATAAGATACCCTTACAACCAAATGAAACACCTACTGAGGAGTCTGAGCACACACTAGCAGAATACATGTCTAGGCTGTTAAGACAAAGACGTACTAATGATTTTTGTTCTGTCCTAGAAGGTCCAATTCGAGAAGATGAAAAGGTACATGTGGGAGATTGGGTCTTAACAAAAAGTAATAAGAAAAAGCAGTGGTACTCCCCAAGGTGGGATGGTCCTTTCAAAGTCCTCCTAACTACCCCTACTGCGATAAGGATTGCAAAGAGGTCTACCTGGATTCACCAGTCCCATTGCAAAAAGGTTTTACAGGTAGAGTAGGGCCAGTTGGCTACAAGAGGTTCAGAAAGTCCGGCTACAAAGGGAGGTCTCACACAAGGTGGGACTTGTCTCAAACCGGTGAAGTCTCCCTCCCTTTCCAACTCCCCTATCCTATCCGCTGGAACTCTGTAGCTGGTTAGGATAAAAGGGACAGTAATTATCCTTGGGATACTAGTGATTCTAGGAGAGGCATCCATAAGAGGGGTTATACCTTATGGAAGAGCAGAGGAACCTTTGGGTTGGGAAAGAACAGGAAAAGCATTGAATCTAACCTTTATAGAGGGAATAACTAGCACTATACTGGTAGACTTCTGTCAGATTGCAGATTGTGGGGATACAACTGGGGCTAGAGGACTTCTATGGGCAGATAAATACATTTGCTGGCTCTGGAATAGGGCAGGATGTCAAGCATGGAATCAGGCCCTGTGGATCAGTTTATTAAGATTAGGGGTATAATCTACCAGGGCCTAAAAAGAGTGGAATAAAGGAAAGATTCAATTACAGAGGTGGCCAACTCCCCCTACACACATAGTAAGAACTGTAAACAATTATTGATAACATTAAAGGAGTCAAGGAAGGAAGATCAGTGGTTGTACTCTATGGGAGCATGGATGTCAGAAACTGACCCCTCAGGCAAATTTTTCCTCAAGGTATTACCACCTAATAAAACCTGACAACAGGAAAAGGTAGATTATGGGAGTGTAGACGTGGCGCTATTTCCCTTCAAATTAAAAATATATATATGTAAAATATTAGGGGAGGTATGCCTCAAATAAAATGAACTGTAATACAGCCTCTGTCTGTTGGTCTCAAAATGTGTTTGAAAAAAAAACAAATAAAAATATATAAAAGTACCAAACATCTAAACAAATGCAACTACTTTATGTATTAAACCTCTGATGCAGTAAACCACTTTTGTGTTGCATCCCCTGGGGGCAAGAATTAAAAATAACCTATACAAGTGATAGTGTTACACCCCCTGTTGATGGATATCAGAGTGTGTGTGTGTTGAAGGTGCTGAACTTCAAATAGGGTGTCCAACTGGTGTGCTACACCCTCTGGAGTCCGCAAACTAAAATCTATGATCTACAATATCTGGAACTGTAGAAATGCAGTGATCAAATACCTAGTTGGCAAAGTGATAAATGTGGATGTCTACTGTATCAAAAATCTGGTATGTGAATAAAAATCCAATTATGCCAATAGATAAACTTAAAGCAGAAGTGAAAAATAAATTTAAAAAAAAAAGAAACAAACAACAAAAATGTGAATGCACAATTCAATATACGTCTCTGTGTTACACCACAGTAAGACCACGTTCAAAACCAAACTATGAGTAGATAAGTCCATACAATAAATAAAGTAACGTGTTTAAAAAAAAAAAAAAAACAGTGTCCAGTGCTTCATCAAAATTTGGTGCTGATTATCCTTTCAAGTGACAGTGGTGCCAGGTGATATTATCCGTGTTGATAATGTGATTGCACTCACCAGATGACATTACCCCCCAGGGGTGTTATGCCTTCACAGTGTGAGCTACTGGGTTTTGCTGGGCAATCTGAGAAACGTTTTGCTGGCTTTTCCACCGAGATGTCACATAGGGGAAAGAGTAATGCCCATAGTGTGATATTGTTTAAAAAGGCTTTATTTATTAAAAAGTTTAGGAGATATACTCACATGATAAAACAAGAGCCGGCGCTGTGTAAACAACAATCGCCGCTCAGACCGGAAGTGACGCCATACTAAAATAGAAGTTCTGAGTAAAACTATAAGATTTACTAATCTAACAGTAGAAGATGCCATAGCTTTGGAGACAGGATACCAGGGAAAAAATGAGTGGTTAGAATGGTTGAGGTACACGGTTAAAACTTTAAAAAAAAAAAAGGAAAACTGTTTAGTTTGTGCCAGAGCAAGACTACATTTAGCAACTATTCCTTTTCCTCTAGATCACAATACAGATCCAGGAGGTTTAAAATGTGTGTTGCGATTGTATAATAATAGCTTTAAACCTGAAACAAATTCTACCTGTCACATGTTGAGTTTGTTGTTTCCCCTAGTACAGAGACCTCAGATACCTCCAGCGGTTACTGCTTATCCGGGCAACTTTACTTGTTTTGCACTCCCAGGGAACCGTAGCGGGGTGGATCTTGGGTCGCTACCCGATGACTATTGTAGGGAGAGGATTAACATGGGCAATGGTGACTGGGTTGAACATGACATTCAGAGAGCTGATGTCTGGTGGATGTGTGGGGATAAGAAACTGTAAGCTAGGATACTGGCCAATGCCCGAGGGGATTGCGCTATGGTCCAGCTGGCTATGCCCCTGAGGATCCTGTCAGAACACCGTGGACCAAGAGTCGCCAACGGTATCGGAGGGACACCTCTCCCATAGGGTCATTTGACTCTCGGATCTACAAGATTGGGGTTCCTCGCGGAGTGCTGGATGAGTTTAGGGCCAGGAATCAGGTGACAGCTGGGTTTGAGTCTCTTCTCTGGTGGGTGACTATAGATAAAAATGTTGACTGGATTAACTAAATATATATACACTATAACCAACAACGGTTTGTAAACTATACTTGGGACGCTGTGAAGGGCCTAACAGAACAGTTGGCCACCACATCTCTAATGGCATGGCAGAACCGAATGGCCTTAGATATGGTCCTAGTTGAAAGAGGAGGGGTATGCAAAATGTTTGGTAGCATGTGTTGCACCTTTATCCCTAATAATACAGCTCCTGGAGGGACCGTGACCAGAGCCTTGGAAGGACTGACTGCTCTGTCGAATGAATTAGCGGAAAACTCAGGTATTAATGATCCATTAACAAACTGGCTTGAAGGATGGTTTGGTAAGTGGACTGGACTTATCACATCATGTTTGATCTCAATTGCTGTGGCTTTGGCCATTTTGGTCACTTGCGGATGCTGCTGCATTCCCTGTATTCGAGGACCTTCACAAAAACTGATTGAAACCGCAGTCTCAAGAACAATGTATCAAGCCCTTCCTACCTCTGAGGAGACCTATGTGGACATTGAAGCTCAACTTAATGACATACAGACCGAAAGTGTATAACACTGGGACTATCATCGAAATGTGTTGAGATAAAATAGTCACACAAGAGGAGGGAATGTTAGAAAAGTTTTAAATGTTTATTGTGTGACTATTAGAAAAACAATAACCCTGAGACTTTTCTTAAGATGATTTCTGAGCACATTGTTGTATTAACTAGCTGTATCGTTTGCTTTAACTAACTCCATAGTAAGTTGTAGGATGATTAGGCTTAACCATATATGATAGAACAAGAATGTACAGGAAACACTAATTAGCGAAATAAAGTACCATTTTGTACCATGCACGCTATGTGTGTTTCCTCAGCCAATAGAAGCGTTATCTCTATATTATTGTAGGTATTAGGAGGGGGGATGTACATCTCTTTGTATGATTCTTACTGCATCTTTTGACTTGTAAGCATCATCCATTTGTGTGACACATCTGAAATAAATTGTCTGCTTTTCAATACACCTGGAGTTCGACTGATCACAAGAGGAGAGTAATCCTAACAGCCATTGTTGAAAGAAAGCCATAAGAAGTCCCGTTTGCAGTTTGCAAGAAGCCATGTGGGGGACACAGCAAACATGTGGAAGAAGGTGCTCTGGTCAGATGAGACCAAAATTGAACTTTTTGACCTTAAAGCAAAACGCTATGGTGTCCGTTTATGAAGCAGTGAAAAAAAAAAGAGGAAAGAGGCAGCAGACAGAAATGATACTTAGTGCTCTTAATTGAGACAAGTACACACTATAGAGGGATATGCTTTGTTCATATTTAAAATCTGAGGTTTACAACCACTTTAATTTTAAAGACTATGAGCAGATAGGCTATTTATTACAGAAAAGGCATGCAATGTCTCTTCTGCAATAAATTAAACCCACCTGCCTGCTCACGGTCTTCCGTGGAATGTACACTGAGCTACGCATGCATGGTCCAGTTTTCAGTACAGATCCTGTGTGCTGGGATGTCTGAACTCCTGCACAGGAGTGACGCGACACCTGGAGGAAGCAATGTAGTAGATGCCTACACCGGCAAAGGAGTTTGGACCATTAAAGGAAAGGTAGGTATTGCAGACTTTTGTTTCGTTTCAATTAACTTGCATGTTTATACACTCCTAGTGTATTCCATTTGGTCAAAGAAACTGGCCTTTTGAAAGTCTGGTCTTTGAAAAAAGAACAAAATGACACACAATAGGTCTGCAAAAAATTGGTTAAAGAATAGTGAAAGCAGAACTCCGGGTTCGGCAAAAATGCCCCATTAGTAAACCTCCCTACACAAAACACTAAACAGTTATTACATTTGTGAAATTCTCTCTGTAATTCAAAAAAATACATCATGTAAACCTGATATGCCCTGTACACATGATCGGTTTTCCCGTCGGAATAAACTCTGAAGGTTTTTCCGATGGAATTCCGCTCAAGCTGTCTTGCAAACACACGGTCACAACAAATTCTGACCGTCAAGAACGCGATGACGTACAACACGTACAACGGCACTATAAAAAGGAAGTTCAATAGCCACTGCGTCACCCTTTGGGCTTCTTCTGCTAATCTCGTGTTTATCTGGTGTTAGTAGAAGTTTGGTGAGAGACGATTCGCGCTTTTCAGATCGTTTTACTGCTGTTCATGAGATCATGAGAAATAATAAAGAAATCAGTTTGTCAGAACTCTGTGTGAATATCAGCAGCAAAACAACTTCATTATTCTAGCATTATAAAGCACATTAGAATGCGCTGCATTAAAAGATCACAGAATTTGCAACGTGAGGAATGTGCTTTCTCCATTACGAACGCTAGTTTCACCAGACCGAGCGCTTCTGTCGCGTACTTACTTCAGAGCATGCGTCGTTTTTGGTGCTTCGGAACAGCATACAGACGAGCGTTTTTTCCGTGGGAAAAATATAGAAGCTGTTCACTAAGTCCATCTGAATTTTCGACGGAAAAAGTCCGATGGGGCATACACACGGTCGGAATATACGATGAAAAGCTCCCATCAGACTTTTTCTGTCGGAAATTCTGACCGTGTGTACGCAGCATTAGAGTCTGCAAAGGACTTGAGACTGGGGCGGAGTTTCACCTTCCAGTAGGACATCGATCCTAAACATTCAGCCAGAGCTACAATGGAATGGTTTAGATCAAAGCATATTGATGTGTTAAAATGGCTCAGTTAAAGTCCAGACCTAAATCTAATTGAGAATCTGTGGCAAGACTTGAAAATTGCTGTTCACAGAGGCTCTCCATCCAATCTGACAGAGATTGAGCTATTTTGCAAAGAAGAATGGGCAAAAATGTCACTCTCTAGATGTGCAAAGCTGGTAGAGACATCCCCAAAAAGACTTGCAGCTGTAATTGCAGGGAAAGTTGGTTCTACAAAGTATTGACTCAGGGGGGCTGAATACAAATTCACGCCACACTTTTCACATATTTATTTGTAAAACATTATGAAAACTATTTATGATTTTCCTTCCGCTTCACAATTATGTGCCACTTTGTGTTGGTCTATCTCATAAAATCACATTTGTTTTTGGTTGTAACATAACAAAATGTGGAAAATTTGAAGGGGTATGAATACTTTTTCAAGGCACTGTAAATACTCTGAGACAGTGTAAGCAGCCTGTTTTTTTTTCCCTGAGGAGGAGATCACAGCCTGGGGGGCCTGCATGCCCCGTAGGCCATTCTGCCATGTGCCTGTGGGGTGTCAACGCCTCAGCTGGGTTCCCAGGAAGCCTACTTTGCTGAAAATTGCTGAAGCTGACTGAGTGACTGTCTTCTGGGGATCTAGTCTGGTACCACAGGGTGAAGGTGTCTGGAGGATATTGGAAGAAGGCAACCAATTATCGAAGGACACTTGTGAGTACAGACTGGTGAGAGAGATACTAGTGACTGTGTGCTGTTGCCATTCCTCTTGTGTTAGAGTCAACAGGTTTAAAGGGGACATTGTGTCCTGAAGAGCTTAGTGAACAAGAACAAAAAAGACTAGCCAAATGGGACTTTAGATGAGGTGAAAGAGATGGGAACACGTACACACAAACTGCAATAAAAATTGATTTATTGATACAGAAGCTGTATAAACAAAATGGGAACAACAATAAATGTGTGTTACCCGGCATAATAGCCTAGTTCACAGCATGAGTAAAAAACAAATACAATTGCACTGCAATCAGTTTATACATCCATAAACAATAGCAAAATCCATAATGAATGTTAAGGCTAATAAATACATATACATATACATCATTAGATATTTTAAAAGTCCCCAAACATAAGTGAAAGCAGTATATGCACATAATGTGGCCAACTGCGGATGCCCAGCAGAGTAGACATACGGGTAGCATCGGTCGTTCCCTACGCGTTTCGCGAGTCTGTTCTCGCTCGTCAGGGGCAGATGCACACTAGATTTGGTCTGTAACAGAGATATTGAAGTAATAAGTACATGTGAATCATTGAGTGGATCGGGGCAAAGAAGATGGTTGGCAAGAGAGGTCAATAGCATAAGGCCTCATACTCACCAAAAAAAAAAGAGGTTAGTGAAAGGACTTTGCTCATAATGTATAGAGAGGAATAAGAAAGCTACTACAAAGTCCAGTCCATCGTTTTCTTATGATAGGACTTGATATGCAGTTTTACAAGAGAAAGTTCAGTGTCCTCAAATTGTTATTAAGAATTACTGGAGTTTCCTACCATTACTCACCATCTATCCAAGCTCTTATTAAAGCATCAGAAAAAGCATACCCCTAAACTGGTTAATGAGCCTTAAGAGTGACTGGAACTGTGTGTTTTGCTGCGAGTAAACCACTGGGAAAAGAGATCCGGGCAATCTATTTAGCGGCTCCTATGGGGGTAGCGCTACATTAGGGATGAATGTTTTACATAAATAAAAACTGATCATTGTAGGTACCCCTGTCAGTGGTAAATGATTTGCCTCATTCCTGTAACTGTAGAACAGCTTCTACTGTTGAAAAAAACAGACTTACTGGCTGGATCACCAGATGAAAATGGAAGAAAGTACAGTATTGGCGTATAACACGCACAGGCATATAACACGCACCTTACATTTTAAATAAAGGAATTTTAAGCAAAATCAGGGGAAGTGCCCATAAATGCAACCTTATCATTGCCCATCTGCAGCCTCACCAGTGCCCATCAATGCAGCCTCACCATTGCCCAAGATGGCTCCACTGAGGGCAGTCCCCCTGCCTCACCACAACCACTGCCCAGAGACTCTGTCACCCAGATTCTGACATGGACAAGTCCACAGCTGAAGCCTCCCTCTCCTACTCATCTGACAGGTAAGAGTCTCCCCAGCCTCATCACCCACTAAGCTGCCCTCAGCCAAAAAGCAGCTCTGGGCTTCACTGCCAGCACAGCCCGCTTAGGAGAACAACACTGACTCCCTCACTGCCTTCCCTGCAGCAAATGTCCCAGCCACAGAGGCTACTCTAAGGGCACTTTCACACTGGGGCAGGGGACATTGGCGATAAAGCACCACTATTGCCACTGATGCCCTGTTTTAGCTGCGCTTTTCGGCCGCTAGCGGGGCGCTTCTAACCCTCGCTAGCGGCCGATGAAGGAGTTAATAGCGCCTGCAAAGCGCTGCTGCCAAATTGCTTTGCAGGCACTTCGACGGCGCTGCCCATTGATTTCAATGGCAGGGCCGCTTTAGGAATGGTGTATACACCACTCCTAAAGCACCCCAAAGATGCTGCTTGCAGGATTTTTTTTAACGTCCCGCAAGTGCACTCAGGCTTTCACACCGGAGTGACAGGAGAGGCGCTTTGCAGGTGCTATTTTTAGTGCTAAAACGCCTGTAAAGCACCTTCAGTGTGAAAGTAGCCTAAAAGAGAGGAGAGAAGCGAGCGGGCGGACGAGCAGAGATGACATCTCTCACTGCCCACCCCGCATCACCGCTCTCCTGCCCTCACTAAATGGACCAAAGCTGCCAGCTTGCCACCAATGCAGGGACAATGCACATTTAGTGGCACTAGCTGGCATGACAAGTGAAGACTCCACATCAGTTAGCAAGTGACAATCCACATCTGGTGCCAGGTGATGTGGCAAGTGACAATCTGCAAATGGTGGCAGGTGACTTGGCAAGTGACAATCCACATCAAGTGGCAGGTGACGGTGGCAAGTAACAAGCTACATCTAGTGGCAGGTGACGGTGGCACGTGACACACTGAATCTGGTGGCAGGAGATGTGGCAAGGGACAGGCCCAGGGCTCCTACTGATTCTGCATTATGGTGAGTTAAACCAATTCATTATATATTAGAATGTAACAATAAAAACAATGCACTTTAATCACCCTGACATCAAATCAACCATGGTGCTATGATGATTGAAGCCCCAACACCAGCCATTGCCCGCAAAAAACTGCTTACCACCAGTGCGCCCGCCCCCCCGCCCAGTTGGTGACCGCTGCTATGCATTCAGGGAACCCATAGCAACCTCTGTAGAAACCCTAGGGATCCACAACACCCTGGTTCAGAATGGCTGCTCTGGATGGAGCAACAGAGACACCTTTCTACAGCAGCATTGCCAGTCTTGGGAGAGGGGGTGTTGAAATGTACCAGCAGATTTAGATACACTAATAAATTGAAGCAACAACAAATTCTAGCTCACACTTTATAAGCAGCCATAGAAACAGTTTTGTTTCTTTTGGTTTTACATAAATAAAAGCTAATCGTTGTAAGCCCCCCGACAGTGGTAAATGGTTTGTATCAACCCTCTAACTGCTATAGCTGCAGTACTCTGTTCAAAAACGACAGAGCTACTGGCAGGATCAACATATGAAAATAGAAAAAAGAAAGCCTATAAAAGAAAACGAATGCAGCCGTTACATTCAATGATTGGTAAGCTGCAATATAATAAATGTTTGCTTTTGGGATTAATACCACTTTAACCGCGTCAATGCCAGGCACTTTTACCCCTTCCTGCCCAGGCCAATTTTTAGCTTTCAGCGTTGTCACACTTTGAATGGCAATTGCACAGTCATGCAACACTGTACCAGAGGCGGATCCGGGGGGGGGGGGGGGGGGGGGGGGCAACGGGGCAATTGACCAGTGGCAATTAACCCCTTTGTGCAGCATTAATGACAGTGGCATCATCAATGTTAATTAACCCCTTTTATGCTACAGCATGAAGGGGTTTATAAACACTGCCACTAGTGCCACTAATGCAGCACAAATGGGTTAATTATTGCCACTGGTCAGTAATACATCAGTGAGTACATTAACCCCATCCATGTGCCATATTACAATTACCAATCATCATCATTATCATCATGATAATCACACAGTACAGGTGCGTTGAGCCACAGCCCCTGTATTGTGTGATTATCATGATGATAATGATGATATAGAATGACAAAAAAATTCATCTTTAGGCTTCATTCACACAGGGCGTGCAGCAGACATACGTCTAACATGCAGGGCTGTCTTTTACTGGCTTGGGGATGCATAAAGTGTTACATGTATCCCAATATGTCATGCGTGCGGATCCCAGAATGCAGGCAGGGTTTATTCAAGAACCCGCACCAGCATGTCATATTGGGATATAGCGGCTGTGTGTCTCAGTAGAAATAAATGGGATAAAACCACCCCGGTATCGGCCAGATAGCGGCGCTAAAAATAGCGCCGCTTTACCGCCGACGCCCGCCCCAGTGTGAAAGTAGCCTTATTTTCTGGCAGTGCCCCTCCCGAGACTAGACTCTGGATCCGCCCCTCCACTGTACCCAAACAGTACATCATTTTTTTTTCACACAAATAGAGCTTTCTTTTGGTGGTACTTAATCATGCTGGGTTTTTTATTTTTTGCTAAAAGACAGAAAAATAAAAAGTTTTTCTTAGTTTCTGTCAGAAAATGTTGTAAATAAGTAATTTTTCTCCTTCACTGATTGGCTGCACTGATGAGGAGGCACTGATAGGCACTGATAGGTGGCACCAGGGGCGGACTGACCATTGAGCCACTCGAGCACTGCCCGAGGGCCCTGGGCCACTAGGGGGCCCCATCAGGGTTGCCAGCCTCAGTAAAACCAGGGATAGTATGTATAAATCTGTGTTTTTTTTACATCTGTCTCTGAAATGTCCCTTACCTACATCCTTTTGGTATAAAAATCCTGAGATTATAGCTGCCCCACCTCTCCAGTACCTTCTCAGCCAATAGAAACATGTCTGTGTATACTGTGTGTACATGTATGTGTATACTGTGTGATTTTATACTGTGTGTGTGTATACTGTGTGTGTGTGTGTGTACTGTGTGGCCCCATAATCTGATTGCCTGGGGGCACCATAATCTCCTATTGCCCGATGGCCTCATGAGTTGTCAGTCCGCCCCTGGGTGGCACTGATAGGCGGCACGTATGGGCACTGAAGGGCAGCACTGATTGGCATCACTGACGGGCATAGATTGGCATCACTGATGGGTACAGATTAGCATCACTGACTGGCGTTACTGCTGGGCATTGTTAGGGCTGCACTGATCATCAGTGCCCTGATTATCTGTACAGCTCTCCCCTCTGAGGTGATGCCGCTGATCAGCTCTCCTCTCCTCACGCTCTGTCAGTGTGAGGCAAGGAGAGGCAATAACCTCTATTTCTTTGTTTACATGTGTGATTGGACCCAGCTGATCACATGGGTAAAGAGACGCATCATCGGGCGAGACCTGGGACGTCATATGAGAGCACCCCACCTGCCATCATTTGTCTATACAGCACCCCCCCCCCCCCCCATTCACCTATCCAAAATTTATAGTGTGCATATTCAAAGTGCAACAAGTTCCTGGATTACATATACAGGCGGTTCCCAGGTTACAAACATCCAACTTACAAAAGGACTCCTACTTAGAAACGGAGGGAAACAACAGGAAGTGAGATGAAATCTACCCCTAGGCAGGCAAATTCTCTCCTGTAATGCCGCGTACACACGGTCGGACTTTTCGTCTACAAAAGTCCAACGGACGCTGACGGACTAAAGCTGGCTGGTAATCCGATCGTGTGAGGGCTTCTCCGGACTTTCAACGTACTTTTTTAGCCTCAAATCCGACGGACTTTAGATTTGAAACATGCTTCAAATCTTTACGTCGTAACTACGACGGACCCCGAAGTCCGCTCGTCTGTATGCTAGTCCGACGGACAAAAAAACGACGCATGCTCATAAGCAAAAACTAAACGGAAGCACTCGGTCTAGTAAAACTAGTGTTCGTATTGTAGGTAGCACATTCATCACGCTGCAAAATCTGTGATCGTTGAATGCAGCGCATTTTATTTCTTCTTTACGAAGGCTCTAAAGAACGAAGGTGTTTTGCTGTTCATAATCAGAGTTCTCCCAAACTGATTTCTGGATTCTTTTTCTCTTTGATCTCATGAATGATATAGTATGCATTTTAAAAACAATGTTTCCATACTAATAATACTTTTTCCCCTTTTTTTTTTTTTTTTTTTTTTTTAGGTTTGTAAAGTTACCACAAAGAACCCATTATTCTATTTTTTTTTTATAGTGATTATTTTTTAGTTTTTAGATAAAGTTAACCCAAAGCACCGTTTTTGGTTATGTAAATTTTTTTATTTTCAAGACTTACCACTTGAACATTATTAACATTAGTAATGTATTTTTGGTGTGTTTTTTCCAAACTCAATGAGATTGTTGTCCCTTGTTAATTTAACATTGTGTGTAAAATCAATGATTTAAAAGAAAACACATAAAGTCTTTTGCTAAACTCAAAAAAGATCCATTTATTCATGGTCAAAATAAAATAAAGAGGAAGTCAACGCTGGAAAAAGTCGGTGTACAAGAAAATTGGGATCTTGCGGAGTCCATATAAGAGGGAGCACAATCTGGTCCAAGAATCCCAGAGATCAACAGCACCAGCAGATGATCTAGATGTCCCCAGACTGTGGTCCTACAACAGCCTGCGTCTTCTGTCAGACCAGACTGAACCCAGGTCATCACTTTCTTCTCTTCCCTGCAGCCTTTCCTCCACGCTGCCCTGCAGCCTTCCCTGTAGCCTTCTTTTGAGGCTGTGGCTCTGGTGTTTCAGTTGTGGCAGGAGGAGGAGGAGGAGGAGGAGGAGGAGGGGGGGGCTGCCTCATGTAGTTGGGTGTTTTGTGTTAGCGTGCCCTGCAGCCCCTTATGGATTGTT
The DNA here is from genome assembly GCF_042186555.1 of Aquarana catesbeiana. Classification (NCBI taxonomy): domain Eukaryota; kingdom Metazoa; phylum Chordata; class Amphibia; order Anura; family Ranidae; genus Aquarana; species Aquarana catesbeiana. The sequence continues at coordinate 180,599,920 of NC_133336.1, forward strand.
TCCCCAAATAGGCGCTCACAAATGAGGCGCTGCTCCCAATCCATCTGAAGAAGCCTGCTGGCTAAGTAGCAGCCATAGGATTCTTCCGCTTCGGGGGGGCTCCTTAAAAAACGGGTGGCCTCTTGCATGAGGCGCAGGGATGCGTCCTGTGTGACCATCCCCTTCCTGGCCCTTTTTTTGGGAAGGTGGAGGGGAGGCACTTGGGATTCGGTCAGGCTCCTACTGGGCCCAGCCACCTCACTTGGCCCAGCCACCTCACTGGGAGCAGCCACCTCACTGGGAGCAGCCACCTCCTGCCTGACACTGGGCCCAGCCTCCTCCAGGATGATGGTGAATCCGGCCTCCTCCAGGCTGTCCATGGGCCCGGTCTCCTCCTGCCTGCCACTTTCCCCACATTCCTCCTGGATGGACTCATCCTGTGTATAAAAAAAGGACAATAGTTTGAGTATATTTTTTTGGGTTCATCAGTGACACACAGTTTGCTTCTCATGAATAGCAAATTCAATGTGAATACATCTCTTTAATAAAAGAGTCTAATCAGACACCCTAATTATTTCAAGCAGGTGCCAAACATATTTAGCCACTACTGTCAATTGATATGTATACACAATTTTGAGTGCAAAATTATTTTAGACAATTATAACATCCAGTTAACATCATTAATATTAGTACAGTAAATATTTGTTAAAATAATTTACCTGACTCCAGATGGTCATATCTGGTTCATCCAGGATGGAAGACCCAGCTTGCTCCTCATCAGCCTCTGCTGGGGTGGAGGGAAGGGTGGAGGGAAGGGTGGAGGGAAGGGTTGAAAGTGATGGCCTGGCTTCATTCTGGTCATCAAGAAAACGGAGTTGATTGTAGTACCACAGCCTGGGTACATAAACATCATCTGCTGATGCTCCTGATCTCCTTGATTCCTGGATCTTCTTATGCTCCCTCTTATACATGTTCCTCAAGACCCCAATTTTCTTGAGCAATGTCTCCATTGTTGCTTCCGGGATGGTCGCCTGGACAAAGGACAGAAGTCTCTCCAGCGTTGACTTCCTCACATGCTTTGCATAATACTGAGGGTGTTTCACCTCCCACAAATTCCTCATCTCTCGATATTTAGAAATAAAAGCTGTAAGGAACTCTGGATCCTTAAATAGGGGATTCATTATATCTGGAAAAGATGAAGTCACAAGACAAAAAACACTTTTATTATAGGTTTCTGCTAACCCCTCATCATCTTCTCCCTATGTAGGCCTCATCAATCTATCAAGCCATATAGGCCGCTTGCTACAAAGTCATGACCATAAAACCAAAAAAAAATATATCTAAAATTACCTTCGTTTTGTAACGTCCTGGTCCACTATCACCTACGCACAGAACGTACGTACGACACGTGCGCAAGGGCCCTCTTTACACACTACGCATGTGTGAAACTCCGCCTGCGTCGCCCGCCCCTGACGTTCGAAATTAACTCATGTTCTCCGCCCCCTAATTCGACGCACAGAACGTACGTACGACACGTGCGCAAGGGCCCTCTTTACACACTACGCATGTGTGAAACTCCGCCTGCGTCGCCCGCCCCTGACGTTCGAAATTAACTCATGTTCTCCGCCCCCTAATTCGACGCACAGAACATACGTACGACACGTGCGCAAGGCCCCTCTTTATACACTACGCATGTGTGAAACTCCGCCTGCGTCGCCCGCCCCTGACGTTCGATTTTAACTCATGTTCTCCGCCCATTTTTTGTTACGGCGCGTAGTGGAGTAAATAATGGCGGAGACACCTGACATGTTGACGACCTCAGGTAGTGGAGACAGCCCGGAGGCTGGGACGTCAACAAAATCTGTGAGGCCTAGATTTAAGGCCCCTAATATGAGTTTTAAAGAGATGGTGGAGATGGTGGCCATTCTTCACAAAGACGACTATGATGGGAAGTATGGGCCGTACGCACGGCCAAATTTGCGCAAGGCCAAAATAATGGCGAAGGTCGTGGACACTTTGCAGGCATCTTTTGGGGTCCAGCGCTCCAGAGATCAACTTTGAAAAAGATGGTCTGACCTGAAACTCAGGGAGCCGGATCAATACCGACGTATCCGGAAAGTTCTTAAAAAAAGTAAGTACTTGTCGTGTTTTTCTCTTGTGTTTATTACCTTGTATACTGCTCCATGTGCTTTTCCTTCCTATACGATTTTTTGTTCATCGTTTTAAACGATCTTTTAATAAACCTTGTTACATATCTATAGATAGATCTATCTATATATATATATATATTTATAGATTTTGTTCCAGATATAGAGAGAGAGAGAGAGAGAGAGAGAGAGATCAAAAGATTATTAACTATATTTTGAGATATTGATATCTAGATATCTATCTATCCGATATGTGTTTATAATTTTAAATATTGAGGTAAAATAGGAACTCTACACAAACCACTTCACTACAAATGTTGGAAAATTACTATGTACTAAAATATCTGTGTGCTAAGTAGATTAATAATTTTTTGTTTCACATAGGGGAAAAATCACTCAGCCAAAAAGAAGACAGTCCACCCCAAGCCAAACATGATTGGGAAATCAGCCCAAGTCCCACTGAGGATGTGGAGGAAGGAGAGGTGGGCGACATGGGCACCCCACCAGGTGAGTGTCTGACACACCAGCTTACGGTAATCTATGCATGGCTGCCTTTTGTTTAATGTAATTTTTCTACTCTATTTTAGGGGATCTTGTTGTGCTTGATTCAAGCAACAGCGCCACCCCCGAGGATGTGGAGGAATTATGCTACATGGGCACCCCACCAGGTCAGTGTCTGAGACAACAGCTTTATTATGGTAAGGTAAACTATGTATGTGTGCATATTTCTAAAGACATTTTTTGGTTTCATTCCATTTTAGGTACAAGAAGTGACTATTTCACCTCAGAAAGTGCCCAACGGCTAATTGGTCAAATAATGGCCTGGAATAAGGACATGGATGAAATGCGTAATCGGCTGGATCGTATGCAGCAGGAAATGAAGGACATGATTGATGTTTTGGGTCGAATCTAAATGCCCTTTTTGAAACCCCAAAACATCAATCATGTCCTTCATTTCCTGTTTTGCTGACCCCATTCTGGGCCTTCTCTTTATTTTTTTGGCTGAACATAAATGGCTGTTTAACCTAATTTAAAAAAGGAGGGCTGTTTCTCGAAAATACATAAAAAATCCACAAAAAAATAAAACTTGATTTTCTCAAAAACCCAAAAAAAAAAATAAAAATTGATTTAAAAAAAACAAAAAAAAAAACAAAACTTGATTTTAAAAAAAACAAAAAAAATAAAAAACTTGATTTTCAAAAAACCAAAAAAAAAACAAAACTTGATTTTAAAAAACCCCAAAAAAAAAAATAAAACTTGATTTTAAAAAACCAAAAAAAAAACAAAACTTGATTTTAAAAAACCAAAAAAAAAACAAAACTTGATTTTAAAAAAAACAAAAAAAAAAATAAAACTTGATTTTCAAAAAACCAAAAAAAATAAAAAACTTGATTTTCAAAAAACCAAAAAAAAATAAAAAACTTGATTTTCAAAAAACAAAAAAAATAAAAAAACTTGATTTTCAAAAAAACAAAACAAGTAAAAAACTTGATTTTAAAAAAACAAAAAAACAAAAAAAAAAAAAAAAAAGCCTGTTTGCGAAAATCAAAAAGCCAAAAATATTTTTTTGTGGATTAGGTAGAAATATTTAAATATAATTATATTTTTCTACATTATTAAGATATCATTATATTTTTGTCTATGAACATTTTATACTAAATGCAGAACTGAATGCATAACAACCATTAATAAAAACATCTCCTTATAGGAATTAAATAAATGTGTGGTTTGTTATTTCAATGCTCAGTATCAGTTTGGTTATAATTGTCAAAAAGTTGTTTACAGTGGCAATGGAGCTTATTTAGACATTTAAAATGAAAATACAGTTGGCACTACAACTGCTCGACCATAACCTAGGAGAAAGCCCAAAAGAAAGGCAAGCAATAAATATAATTCAAGATTTCATCAATATTTTTTTTATTGTAAAAAATTAAATATCCTGGCCCATTGCAATGGCCCCCCTACCCATAAAATAATTAACATATTGCTGTCTAACTTGACGGGCACTTTGGGGGGCCAAGCCAGTACGGACAGTATCCAGGCCCGTAAGGTTGGCATCTATAATAAGTCCGGCCTCAGGCCCAACTGTGCCTATATAATTCTGAGAATGTTTGTTTAAAAAGTTGTGCAGAATGCAGCACGATAAAATTATAAAATTAAGTTTGTATTCCGCCAAATTAATGGCTGTTTGAAACAGGCGGAACCGGCTGGCCAGAATTCCAAACGCATTCTCAACCACTCTTCTAGCTCTGGCCAGCCGGAAATTAAAAACCCTCCTCTCCGGGGTGAGGGTTCTTTGGGGGAATGGCCTCATGAGGTGCTTGCTGAGAGCGAAGGCTTCATCGGCAATGAAGACAAAGGGGAGTCCTTCCACATTATTCGCATCAGGTGGCAATCCCAGGCCACCACTCTGGAGACGCTGGCAGAACTCCGTCTGGGCAAATACTCCTCCATCCGACATCCGGCCATTCTTCCCCACGTCCACATATAAAAAATCATAGTGTGCCGACACCACCGCCATTAAAACAATACTGTGGAACCCTTTATAATTGAAATAGTATGACCCCGAATGGGGTGGTGGCACAATGTGGACATGTTTCCCATCTATAGCCCCTCCACAATTGGGAAAGTCCCAACGGCTGGCAAAATGGGATGCCACAGTCTGCCATTCCTGTGGCGTTGAAGGAAACTGGGGAATCAAACAAGAAAACCAAAATCAATTAATTTGTAAGCTAACATTGCAAGAAAATTAGACAATTAAAAACATTATTCCCCAGCATCAGTATAACATTCAATAATTTAATTCTTCTGGAATAACTAATATGGAAAGGCACACTTATCAGATTGCTCACCCCCTCTGATGGAACATTGATTACATTTTAGGGGGTTGTGAAATCCCTAAAAAAGATTACTTTTAGGACACGCAGGAATTTAGGGACTAAAAAGGCTACAAGACTGCAGTTGTCGCACTCTGCAGGTGCAGTTGCTAACCAGCTTACAGTAAATGAGGTAATGTAAAAAGGCATTCATGTTGCAAGGAGTACACAATCACATGCAAGGGCAATTAATGAAAACACTTTGAGGCTTGCATATGATTTGATGATGGAAATCAGCAGAGCTTCTGCTCATTTACTAAAGCACTGGAACAAATGCACTTGTAGAGTGCACATGCATTTTGCAAACTGCAACATATATTTGCTTTAGACAAATCAACACCACAGAACATTCAAGCTAATTTTTACGAGGGTGGGGGGGGGGGGGTTGTGAAATCTAGATAATTGCTAATTAGCAGCACACTATTTGGAGTGAGTTTAGGTGGGGGGGGGGGGGTTGGGAAATCTAGCTAATTGCTAATTATAAGCACACTAAATACACTCAAACAAAATACATTCAAAATGAGTAGACTAGGTGGATATGTTCCCATCACTTCATGCTGGGGAGGTTATTGAAGGAAAATACACATGCATGACAAAAAATAACAGGAAAAAAATCCAGCATGTGTGAGGATAAAAAGGGGACATTCACACTATATTGCAATGATGGTAAGTAGTGTTTGAAGCAAGAAATACATTACATTATCAAAGATTACATAAAAGAACATGTGATGCTAATAAAAGAAAAATATCTTACCTTAATATAGTCCTTCTGCAGGACCTGGATGATGGCAGAACAGGTCTCTGGGATAATGATCCCCAGAGCCTGGGGGGAGATGCCTGTCGAGAACTTAAGGTCCTGCAGGCTTCTCCCTGTGGCCAAATACCGCAAGGTAGCGACCAGCCTCTGCTCCGGAGTGATGGCTTGCCTCATGCAGGTATCCTGCCTGCTGATATAGGGGGTCAGCAAAGCCAACAAACGGTCAAAAACGGGGTCCGTCATCCGGAGAAAGTTCCTGAAATCCTCAGGATTATTCTCACGGATCTCACGGAGCAAAGGCATGTGACAGAACTGGTCACGCTGAAGCAACCAATTCTTGGTCCATGAACTCCTCCTCGCCCTGTTCATGGACTGGTCTTGGGCTGAAGAATAAACTACAGCACCAAGCACATACAATGCACGAGCTCTACGACGAGTACGTACAGGTAACATGGTTTCAAAACGGTCGGCTGGTCAGAACGCACTAAACAGAACGCACTGAAGAACAGTAAGGCCTGTGAAGAGCGACCTGAAAATCAGGAACGAGCGGCCAATAAAACAAAGATTTCTCAATGCCAACTGACCAAACGCACTGAAAAGCAGATACAAACCTCACAAGCACAGACTGAACAACAGTTAAAACGAACTGAAAAATACGAGTCTCACAAGCGCGAATCGTCTCTCACCAAACTTCTACTAACACGAGATAAACACGAGATTAGCAGAAGGAGCCCAAAGGGTGTCGTACGGGCTATTGAACTTCCGTTTTATAGTCTCGTCGGACTTGGTGTACGTCACCGCGTACTAGGCTGTCGTACTTTTGTGTGGTCGTGTGTAGGCAAGTCCGTTCGTAAGAAAGTCTGCCGCAAGTCCGCCGAAGGTACGTCGGAAGTATGTCGGACAGGCTGTCGGACTTTTGTAGACGAAAAGTCCGACCGTGTGTACGCGGCATAAGAGTTATTATGGGAAAAACATTTCTTCACTGATGCTTTGTCACAGATCCTTGTTTCCACAACAACCCAAAATTTTCAGATTCCAATTGTCACAGGGACAGAAAGTGAGGTGAAATCTTTTGAACAGGGGCACAGACAGCAAAACAAATGTTTCAGGGGTGTTAACCCTTCCCTATGCTATCCAAAAAGCTTAATAATAGTATTTTTGTCTGGAGCTACACCTAAAAAATTGACCTGTTTCGACTTACAAACAAATTCAACTTAAGAACAAACCTACAGACCCTATCTTGTTTGTTCTGCCTGTACTGTATACAGTATAATGTTCCCGTTCAAAGCTTGTACTTAGTCTATCCATAATCACCTTGTGTAGACCAGGGACGTCTGGTGAGGTCAGTTGCTGCTATCAGAGCCAGATACACAGGTTACATACACCAGGAACGTTAGAACGAGAGCAATAATTCTAGCACTAAACCTCCTCTGTAACTCTAAACATGTAACCTGTAAATATTTTTACAGCGTCGCCTATGGAGATTTTTAAGTACTGAGGTTTAGCGCCATTCCACAAGTGTGCGCAATATTAAAGCGTGACAAGTTTGGTATATATTTACTCAGCCTAACATCATCTTCCACATTATACAAGAAAATCGGGTTAACTTTAGTGTTTGTTTTTTTTTTCTAGAAACAGTTTCTTTCCAAAAAAAAACACATTTGAAAAATTGCTGCGCAAATACTGTTTAACATAAAAAGTTGCAACGACTACCATTTTGTTCCCTAGGGTGTCTGCTAAAATAATATAATATATATATATATATATATATATATATATATATATATATATATTGTTTGAGGGTTCTGAGTAATTTTTTTAGCAAAAAAGATATGATTTTTACATGTAGGAGAGAAGTGTCAGAATTGGTCTGGGTGGCAAGGGGTTAATTATCATAAGTAAGTAATATACAAATCATTTTTATATATTGTTTTTAAGGTAATTTACTAAATTTTCTAAATCTGTACTCAAGCAGGTGGCTTAATGGACAAATTACTGAAGTTTGAAGTGATAACTTCCAACCAATTATTTCACAGTAAATAGATAAATAATAAATTATTATATTATAACATATAACATAATATATGATTTAGCTTGATTAAAACAGTATCTTTTCAGCAGCAGAACATTCTCATTCTCCCTCTCAACTGTGTGAGAAAAACATGGGATTATGGTTAAATTTTATGCCTATAAACCCATGTTTTTTCCTTGTAGTTAAAAGGGCTGGGCTGGAAGGGAGTATGTCTCTTTTAGACACATGCCCCCTTCTATGACACTGCAGTGAGAGCCGTGCCTCCACTGCAGAATTTTTATTGGACAGCTGGGGCCAATGGTACTTTACCATTTAACATTTGGTCCAAGTCTCCAAGCTGTCCATTGAGCTCAGTGCCTCTGACAAGAAGTGAGAGGCATTGTGAGCTCATCCTCTGTCTGCTGCAAACAGAATGTGCCAGCTTGTATTTAAACTGGCTGCTCTGTATGTAGCTTCTGACAGGCTGTGCAAGGAGCCCTATATCTCCGGGATCATAAATGATAGGAGATCCAAATTGACCAGTGGTGGCGTAGGACTTCGGCTACCTAACCCCCAAATGTGGGGTCTCTGCGACCCCACATCGCTGAGCTATGACCCATGAAGCTTGATCGTTTTTTTTTTTTTTTTATGTTCATGGCAGGTAAGGCTCTGCCTCACCTGCCTACTGTGACTGCATGTCCCTGAGGCCACATCAGCAGATGTTTACTATGTGCAAATATTAGCTTTCTCTTCAGTGTGCCTTAACCACTTGTCAACCGGGCCACTTCTCACATACATGTAAAAACACACTTTTTTGCTAGAAAGTTACTTAGAGCCCCCAAACATTATATATATATATATATATATATATATATATATATATATATATTCTCACAAAATAAGTACACCCCTCACATTTTTCTAAATATTTTATTATATCTTTTCATGTGACAACACTGAAGACACTTTGCTACAATGTAAAGTAGTGAGTGCAGAGCTTGAATAACAGTGTAAATTTGCTGTCCCCTCAAAATAACTCAACACGCAGTCATTAATGTCTCAACCACTGGCAACAAAAGTGAGTACACCCCTAAGTGAAAATGTCCAAATTGGGCCCAATTAGCCATTTTCCCTCCCTGGTGTCATGTGACTCGTTAGTGTTACAAGGTCTCAGGTGTGAATGGGGAGCAGGTGTGTTAAATTTGGTGTTATCTCACTCTCTCATACTGGTCACTGGAAGTTCAACATGGCACCTCATGGCAAAGAACTCTCTGAGGATATGAAAAAAAGAATTGTTGCTCTATATAAAGTATAAGATATATAAGAAGATTGATAAGACCCTGAAACAAAGCTGCAGCACGGTGGCCAAGACCATACAGCGGTTTAACAGGACAGGTTCCACTCAAAACAGGCCTCGCCATAATCAACCAAAGAAGTTGAGTGCACATGCTCAGCGTCATATCCAGAGGTTGTCTTTGGGAAATAGACGTATGAGTGCTGCCAGCATTGCTGCAGAGGTTGAAGGGGTGGGGGGGTCAGCCTGTCAGTGCTCAGACCATACGCCGCACACTGCATCAAATTGGTCTGCATGGCTGTCGTCCCAGAAGGAAGGCTCTTCTAAAGATGATGCACAAGAAAGTCCGCAAACAGTTTACTAAAGACAAGCAGACTAAGGACATGGATTACTGGAACCATGTCCTGTGGTTTGATGAGACCAAGATAAACTTATTTGGTTCTGATGGTGTCAACCAGGTGAGGAGTACAAAGACAAGTGTGTCTTGCCTACAGTCAAGCATGGTGGTGGGAGTGTCATGGTCTGGGGCTGCATTAATGCTGCCGGCACTGGGGAGCTACAGTTCATTGAGGGAACCATGAATGCCAACATGTACTGTGACATACTGAAGCAGAGCATGATCCCCTCCCTTCGGAGACTGGGCCGCAAAGCAGTATCCCAATATGAGAAAGACCCCAAACACACCTCCAAGATGACCACTGCCTTGCTAAAGAAGCTAAGGGTAAAAGTGATGGACTGGCCAAGCATGTCTCCAGATCTAAACCCTATTGAGCATCTGTGGGGCATCCTCAAACAGAAGGTGGAGGAGCGCAAGGTCTCTAACATCCATCAGCTCCGTGATGTCGTCATGGAGGAGTGGAAGAGGACTCCAGTGGCAACCTGTGATGCTCTGGTGAACTCCATGCCCTAGAGCAGGGGTCCTCAAACTACGGCCCGCGGGCCGAATCCGGCCCTCCAGCGTTTTTGATCCAGCCCGCGGACTGCCCCTTTAAAATTGCAGCACTGCCCCTGCCCTCTGCTCCCTCCATCACACAGGACGGGAAACATGACAGGCTGGGCAAAGGACCTTCTGTGCTAAGAAGCAGGTGATTGGTTACTAGGCATCAGAGCGGTCCCAGGAACCAATCACCTGCCCCTCACTTCCAAAGTCCCGCCCTCCGTCCGGACCTATGGTGGGGATCTGTGATGTGGGGGACTCTGTGCTAAGGTCAGGGACTCTGTGCTATGGTGGGGATCTGTGATGTGGGGGACTCTGTGCTATGGTGGGGGATTGATGTGGGGGACTCTGTGCTATTGTGGGGGACTGATGTGGGGGACTCTGTGCTATGGTGGGGGACTGATATGGGGGGATCTGTGATGGGGGAAGTATGTGATTGGGAGTGGTTCTGTAATGAGGGGAGTCTGTGAAATACTGATAAGTTTATATTGATTACAATTGTTCTTTATTTTTTTTTTTGCACTACAAATAAGATGTGTGCATAGGAATTAGTTCATATTTTTTTTAAACTATAGTGCGGCCCCCCAACAGTCTGAGGGACCGTGAACCGGCCCCCTGTCTAAAAAGTTTGAGGACCCCTGCCCTAGAGGGTTAAGGCAGTGCAGGAAAATAATGGTGGCCACACAAAATATTGACGCTTTGGGCCCAATTTGGACATTTTCACTTAGGGATGTACTCACTTTTGTTGCCAGTGGTTTAGACATTAATGGCTGTGTGTTGAGTTATTTTAACCACTTCAGCCCCCGAAGGATTTACCTCCTTCCTGACCAAGCCCTTTTTTTCTGATACGGCACTGCTTCGGTTTAACTGTCAATTGCGCGGTCGTGCGACGTTGTACCCTAACAAAATTGACGTCCTTTTTTTCCCACAAATAGAGCTTTCCTTTGGTGGTATTTGATCACCTCTGCAGTTTTTTTAATTTTTTTGCGCTATAAACAAAAAAAAAGCAAACATTTTGAAAAAAAGCAATATTTTTTACTTTTTGCTATAATAAATATCCCCAAAAAATATATAAAAAAAACGAATTTCTTCCTCAGTTTAGGCCGATATGTATTCTTCTACATATTTTTGGTTAAAAAAAATCGCAATAAGCGTATACTGATTGGTTTGCGCAAAAGTTATCGCGTCTATAAAATAGGGGATAGATTTATGGCATTTTTATTATTCATTCTTTTTATTAGTAATGGCAGCGTTCTGCGATTTTTATCGTGACTGCGACATTGCTGCGGACAGATCGGATACTTTTGACACTATTTTCGGATCATTGCCATTTATACAGCGATCAGTGCTATAAAAATGCACTGATTACTGTGTAAATGTCACTGGCAGGGAAGGGGTTAAACACTAGGGGCGATTTAAGGCGTTAGGTGTGTTCCCTGGGCGTGTTCTAACTGTAGGGGGGCTGGGCTCACTAGAACATTACAGAGATCACTGGGAGCAGTGGATCCCTGTCATGTTGCTAGGCTCGATCACGGGCCCCTGGCAGACATTGAGTCTGTGGGACCCACGGGCAGGCTCTCGCGGCAGGCGTGCACGCGCCCGCTAGCCGCAGCAACGTACGGGTACGTTGTTTTGCGCAACCGTGCCACTTTGCCAATGTATATCGGCGTGAGCCAGTTGGCAAGTGGTTAAGGTGACAGCAAATTTACACTGTTATACAAGCTGTATACTCACTACTTTACATTGTAGCAAAGTGTCATTTCTTCAGTGTTGTCACATGAAAAGATATAATAAAATATTTACATAAATGTGAGGGGTGTACTCACTTTTGTGAGATACTATGTGTGTGTGTGTGTATGTATATATGTGTGTATATGTGTATATACAGGGGGGACAGAAAGTATTCAGACCCCCTTAAATTTTTCTAAAATCATTTAAGTTCAATTTTTTTCCTCATTAATGTACACACAGCACCCCATATTGACAGAAAAACACAGAATTGTTGACATTTTTGCAGATTTATTAAAAAAGAAAAACTGAAATATCACATGGTCCTAAGTATTCAGACCCTTTGCTCAGTATTTAGTAGAAGCACCCTTTTGATCTAATACAGCCATGAGTCTTTCTGGGAAAGATGCAACAAGTTTTTCACACCTGGATTTGGGGATCCTCTGCCATTCCTCCTTGCAGATCCCCTCCAGTTTTGTCAGGTTGGTTGGTAAACGTTGGTGGACAGCCATTTTTAGGTCTCTCCAGAAATGCTCAATTGGGTTTAAGTCAGGGCTCTGGCTGGGCCATTCAAGAACAGTCATGGAGTTGTTGTGAAGCCACTCCTTCATTATTTTAGCTGTGTGCTTAGGGTCATTGTCTTGTTGGAAGGTAAACCTTCATCCCAGTCTGAGGTCCTGAGCACTCTGGAGAAGTTTTTCATCCAGGATATTCCTGTACTTGGTTTCATTCATCTTTCCCTCGATTTCAACCAGTCGTCCTGTCCCTGCAGCTGAAAAACACCCCCACAGCATGATGCTGCCACCACCATGCTTCACTGTTGGGACTGTATTGAACAGGTGATGAGCAGTGCCTGGTTTTCTCGACACATACCGCTTAGAATTAAGACCAAAAAGTTCTATCTTGGTCTCATCAGACCAGAGAATCTTATTTCTCACCATCTTGGAGTCCTTCAGGTGTTTTTTTAGCAAACTTCATGCGGGCTTTCATGTGTCTTGCACTGAGGAGAGGCTTCCGTCGGGCCACTCTGCCATAAAGCCTCTTCAGGTGGAGGGCTGCAGTGATGGTCGACTTTCTACAACTCTCTCCCATCTCCTGACTGCATCTCTGGAGCTCAGCCACAGTGATCTTTGGGTTCTTCTTTACCTCTCTCATCAAGGCTCTTCTCCCCCGATAGCTCAGTTTGGCCGGACGGCCAGCTCTAGGAAGGGTTCTGGTCATCCCAAACGTCTTACATTTAAGGGTTATGAAGGCCACTGTGCTCTTAGGAACCTTAAGTGCAGCAGAAATTTTTTTGTAACCTTGGCCAGATCTGTGCCTTGCCACAATTCTGTCTCTGAGCTCTTCAGGCAGTTCCTTTGACCTCATGATTCTCATTTGCTCTGACATGCACTGTGAGCTGTAAGGTCTTATATAGACAGGTGTGTGGCTTTCCTAATCAAGTCCAATCAGTATAATCAAACACAGCTGGACTCAAATGAAGGTGTAGAACCATCTCAAGGATGATCAGAAGAAATGGACAGCACCTGAGTTAAATATATGAGTGTCGCAGCAAAGGGTTTGAATACTTAGGACCATGTGATATTTCAGTTTTTCTTTTTAAATAAATCTGCAAAAATGTCAACGATTCTGTGTTTTTCTGTCAATATGGGGTGCTGTGTGTACATTAATGAGGAAAAAAATGAACTTAAATGATTTTAGCAAATGGCTGCAATATAACAAAGAGTGAAAAATTTAACCACTTAAGGACCGCCTAACGCCGATTTACGTCGGCAAAGCGGCACGGGCAGGCTGCCCGAGGCGGTCCCGTTCTGTTCCCCGGCGATCCGAGATGAGGGGGAGGCCATCCGTTCGTGGCCCCCCCCTCGCGATCGCCGCCGGCCAATGGGAACATTCCTTTGCTGCTGTATGCTAAACAGCAGCAAAGGAAATGATGTCATCTCCCCTCGGCTCGGTATTCCGTTCCAGCGCCGAGGGGAGAAGACATCAATGTAAGTGCACAACACACTACACACACAGTAGAACATGCCAGGCACACAAAACACCCCGACCCCCCCCCCCGATCGCCCCCCGATCCCCCCCCAATCACCCCCCCCCCCTGTCACAAACTGACACCAGCAGGTTTTTTTTTTTTTTTTTTTTTTTTTTTCTGATTACTGCATAGTGTCAGTTTGTGACAGTTACAGTGTTGGGACAGTTAGTATTACCCCCCTTTAGGTCTAGGGTACCCCCCTAACCCCCCCTAATAAAGTTTTAACCCCTTGATCACCCCCTGTCACCAGTGTTGCTAAGCGATCATTTTTCTGATCGCTGTATTAGTGTCACTGGTGACGCTAGTTAGTGAGGTAAATATTTAGGTTCGCCGTCAGCGTTTTATAGTGTCAGGGACCCCCATATACTATCTAATAAATGTTTTAACCCCTTGATTGCCCCCTAGTTAACCCTTTCACCACTGATCACCGTATAAACGTTACGGTTGACGCTGGTTAGTTCGTTTATTTTTTATAGTGTCAGGGCACCCGCCGTTTATTACCGAATAAAGGTTTAGCCCCCTGATCGCCCGGCGGTGATATGCATCGCCCCAGGCAGCGTCAGATTAGCGCCAGTACCGCTAACACCCACGCACGCAGCATACGCCTCCCTTAGTGGTATAGTATCTGTACGGATCAATATCTGATCCGATCAGATCTATACTAGCGTCCCCAGCAGTTTAGGGTTCCCAAAAACGCAGTGTTAGCGGGATCAGCCCAGATACCCGCTAGCACCTGCGTTTTGCCCCTCCGCCCGGCCCACCCAAGTGCAGTATCGATCGATCGCTGTCACTTACAAAACACTAAACGCATAACTGCAGCGTTCGCAGAGTCAGGCCTGATCCCTGCGATCGCTAACAGTTTTTTTGGTAGCATTTTGGTGAACTGGCAAGCAAGCACCAGGCAGCGTCAGGTTAGCGCCAGTAGCGCTAACACCCACACACGCACCGTACACCTCCCTTAGTGGTATAGTATCTGATCGGATCAATATCTGATCCGATCAGATCTATACTAGCGTCCCCAGCAGTTTAGGGTTCCCAAAAACGCAGTGTTAGCGGGATCAGCCCAGATACCTGCTAGCACCTGCGTTTTGCCCCTCCGCCCGGCCCGGCCCACCCAAGTGCAGTATCGATCGATCACTGTCCCTTACAAAACACTAAACGCATAACTGCAGCGTTCGCAGAGTCAGGCCTGATCCCTGCGATCGCTAACAGTTTTTTTGGTAGCATTTTGGTGAACTGGCAAGCAAGCACCAGGCAGCGTCAGGTTAGCGCCAGTAGCGCTAACACCCACGCACGCACCGTACACCTCCCTTAGTGGTATAGTATCTGATCGGATCAATATCTGATCCGATCAGATCTATACTAGTGTCCCCAGCAGTTTAGGGTTCCCAAAAACGCAGTGTTAGCGGGATCAGCCCAGATACCTGCTAGCACCTGCGTTTTGCCCCTCCGCCCGGCCCAGCCCAGCCCACCCAAGTGCAGTATCGATCGATCACTGACACTTACAAAACACTAAACGCATAACTGCAGCGTTTGCAGAGTCAGGCCTTGATCCCTGCGATCGCTAACAGTTTTTTTGGTAGCGTTTTGGTGAACTGGCAAGCACCAGCGGCCTAGTACACCCCGGTCGTAGTCAAACCAGCACTGCAGCAACACTTGGTGACGTGGCGAGTCCCATAAGTGCAGTTCAAGCTGGTGAGGTGGCAAGCACAAGTAGTGTCCCGCTGCCACCAAAAAGACAAACACAGGCCCGTCGTGCCCATAGTGCCCTTCCTGCTGCATTCGCCAATCCTAATTGGGAACCCACCACTTCTGCAGCGCCCGTACTTCCCCCATTCACATCCCCAATCAAATGCAGTCGGCTGCATGAGAGGCATTTTCTTTATGTCCTCCCGAGTACCCCTACCCAACGAACCCCCAAAAAAGATGTTGTGTCTGCAGGAAGCGCGGATATAGGCGTGACACCCGCTATTATTGTCCCTCCTGTCCTGACAATCCTGGTCTTTGCATTGGTGAATGTTTTGAACGCTACCATGCACTAGTTGAGTATTAGCGTAGGGTACAGCATTGCACAGACTAGGCACACTTTCACAGGGTCTCCCAAGATGCCATCGCATTTTGTGAGACCCGAACCTGGAACCGGTTACAGTTACAAAAGTTAGTTACAAAAAAAGTGTAAAAAAAAAAATATATATATAAAATAAAAAAAAAATAGTTGTCGTTTTATTGTTCTCTCTCTCTCTATTCTCTCTCTATTGTTCTGCTCTTTTTTACTGTATTCTATTCTGCAATGTTTTATTGTTATTATGTTTTATCATGTTTGCTTTTTCAGGTATGCAATTTTTTATACTTTACCGTTTACTGTGCTTTATTGTTAACCATTTTTTTGTCTTCAGGTACGCCATTCACGACTTTGAGTGGTTATACCAGAATGATGCCTGCAGATTTAGGTATCATCTTGGTATCATTCTTTTCAGCCAGCGGTCGGCTTTCATGTAAAAGCAATCCTAGCGGCTAATTAGCCTCTAGACTGCTTTTACAAGCCGTGGGAGGGAATGCCCCCCCCCCACCGTCTTCCGTGTTTTTCTCTGGCTCTCCTGTCTCAACAGGGAACCTGAGAATGCAGCCGGTGATTCAGCCAGCTGACCATAGAGCTGATCAGAGACCAGAGTGGCTCCAAACATCTCTATGGCCTAAGAAACCGGAAGCTACGAGCATTTTATGACTTAGATTTCGCCGGATGTAAATAGCGCCATTGGGAAATTGGGGAAGCATTTTATCACACCGATCTTGGTGTGGTCAGATGCTTTGAGGGCAGAGGAGAGATCTAGGGTCTAATAGACCCCAATTTTTTCAAAAAAGAGTACCTGTCACTACCTATTGCTATCATAGGGGATATTTACATTCCCCGAGATAACAATAAAAATGATTAAAAAAAAATATATGAAAGGAACAGTTTAAAAATAAGATAAAAAAAGCAGAAAAATAATAAAGAAAAAAAAAAAAAAAAGCACCCCTGTCGCCCCCTGTTCTCGCGCTAAGGCGAACGCAATCGGCGGTCTGTCGTCAAACGTAAACAGCAATTGCACCATGCATGTGAGGTATCACCGCGAAGGTCAGATCGAGGGCAGTAATTTTTGCAGTAGACCTCCTCTGTAGATCTAAAGTGGTAACCTGTAAAGGCTTTTAAAGGCTTTTAAAAATGTATTTATTTTGTTGCCACTGCACGTTTGTGCGCAATTTTAAAGCATGTCATGTTTGGTATCCATGTACTCGGCCTAAGATCATCTTTTTTATTTCATCAAACATTTGGGCAATATAGTGTGTTTTAGTGCATTAAAATTTAAAAAAGTGTGTTTTTTCCCCAAAAAATGCGTTTGAAAAATCGCTGCGCAAATACTGTGTGAAAAAAAAAAATGAAACACCCACCATTTTAATCTGTAGGGCATTTGCTTTAAAAAAATATATAATGTTTGGGGGTTCAAAGTAATTTTCTTGCAAAAAAAAAATAACTTTTTCATGTAAACAATAAGTGTCAGAAAGGGCTTTGTCTTCAAGTGGTTAGAAGAGTGGGTGATGTGTGACATAAGCTTCTAAATGTTGTGCATAAAATGCCAGGACAGTTCAAAACCCCCCCAAATGACCCCATTTTGGAAAGTAGACACCCCAAGCTATTTGCTGAGAGGCATGTCGAGTCCATGGAATATTTTATATTGCGACACAAGTTGCGGGAAAGAGACACATTTTTTTTTTTTTTTTTGCACAAAGTTGTCACTAAATGATATATTGCTCAAACATGCCATGGGGATATGTGAAATTACACCCCAAAATACATTCTGCTGCTTCTCCTGAGTACGGGGATACCACATGTGTGAGACTTTTTGGGAGCCTAGCCACGTACGGGACCCCGAAAACCAAGCACCGCCTTCAGGCTTTCTAAGGGCGTGAATTTTTGATTTCACTCTTCACTGCCTATCACAGTTTCGGAGGCCATGGAAAGCCCAGGTGGCACAAACCCCCCCCCAAATGACCCCATTTTGGAAAGTAGACACCCCAAGCTATTTGCTGAGAGGTATAGTGAGTATTTTGCAGACCTCACTTTTTGTCACAAAGTTTTGAAAATTGAAAAAAGAAAAAAAAAATGTTTTTTCTTGTCTTTCTTCATTTTCAAAAACAAATGAGAGCTGCAAAATACTCACCATGCCTCTCAGCAAATAGCTTGGGGTGTCTACTTTCCAAAATGGGGTCATTTGGGGGGGTTTTGTGCCACCTGGGCATTCCATGGCCTCCCAAACGGTGATAGGCAGTGAAGAGTGAAATCAAAAATTTTCACCCTTAGAAATCCTGAAGGCGGTGATTGGATTTTGGGGCCCCGTACGCGGCTAGGCTCCCAAAAAGTCCCACACATGTGGTATCCCCATACTCAGGAGAAGCAGCTAAATGTATTTTGGGGTGCAATTCCACATATGCCCATGGCCTGTGTGAGCAATATATCATTTAGTGACAACTTTATGCAAAAAAAAAAAGTGTCACTTTCCCACAACTTGTGTCAAAATATAAAATATTCCATGGACTCAATATGCCTCTCAGCAAATAGCTTGGGGTGTCTACTTTCCAAAATGGGGTCATTTTGGGGGGTTTTGTGCCACCTGGGCATTCCATGGCCTCCGAAACTGTGATAGGTAGTGAGGAGTAAAATCAAAAATTTACACCCTTAGAAATCCTGAAGGTGGTGATTGGTTTTCGGGGCCCCGTACGCGGCTAGGCTCCCAAAAAGTCCCACACATGTGGTATCCCCATACTCAGGAGAAGCAGCTGAATGTATTTTGGGGTGCAATTCCACATAGGCCCATGGCCTGTGTGAGCAATATATCATTTAGTGACAACTTTTTGTAAATATTTTTTTTTTTTTTTGTTTTGTCATTATTCAATCACTTGGGACAAAAAAAATAAATATTCAATGGGTTCAACATGCCTCTCAGCAATTTCCTTGGGGTGTCTACTTTCCAAAATGGGGTCACTTGGGGGGGTTTTGTACCGCCCTGCCATTTTAGCTCCTCAAGAAATGACATAGGCAGTCATAAACTAAAAGCTGTGTAAATTACAGAAAATGTACCCTAGTTTGTAGACGCTATAACTTTTGCGTAAACCAATAAACATTTTTTTTACCAAAGACATGTGGCCGAATACATTTTGGCCTAAATGTATGACTAAAATTTAGTTTATTGGATTTTTTTTATAACAAAAAGTAGAAAATGTATATGGTGGTGTTCTGCGCTTAGGACGGGCTTGTGACTGAACTGCAGCCCCCCAGATAAAGAAAGCCCCAAAGGTGCGATCCAGTAGTTATAAAATCTGAATTAGGGGATTGGCGCTGTTCACTAGTATGAGATAAAGAGATCCACTATAAACAAACTGCTACTCCAAGGAAAACATTTTACCCCAATTATAAATGAATGAAAAATGTAGCACAGTGTAAATGCTGTTAGAAAAATAAAAATAAGTGCTAGGAATGGTCACAAAAATGTGCAGACTACCCAAAGTAAAAAAGAATATAATACATAAAAGATATGTAAAAAATGGAACTCCAAACAATGAGTGATCAGTTAAGTGTGTGTAGAAAGTGGTTGTCAGAGTCCACTGAGAATGAATGATGTTTATGCAATAAAAAGTGCAATAAAAAATATAAGTGAGTTATACCTAAGAGTGGGGGCAAACACACTTTTGCCCACTATAAATAAGTGTGTATACTAGTGTAG
Organism: Aquarana catesbeiana; assembly: GCF_042186555.1. NCBI lineage: Eukaryota > Metazoa > Chordata > Amphibia > Anura > Ranidae > Aquarana > Aquarana catesbeiana. The sequence continues at coordinate 180,619,440 of NC_133336.1, forward strand.
CCAAATATTGAAAAAAAAAAAAAAAAAAAAAAAAAAATGTGTTGAAAAAAAGTGAAAAAACACAAAACAAAAATAAAAATAAAAAAACAAAAAAACAAAAAAAACATAGGAAAAAAACAAAGTCCAGGTAACCACAAAAATGTTATCAAAAAGCAACACAAAAACAACAAGTGCCGTGAATATTAATTCTGTCGTTCAGTAAAACAGTTCTAGTGCAACAGGCTAGTGCATCTTCAGAGGTTACAGGTAAGTCCGTCCCAATAGTTGTATACTGTCCAGGGTGGAGTCCCCTCTAGTGCCCCCACTCACCAGAGCGCCCAACCCCTGCAGGGGTAATGAGCATGTAGATCCAAATCTGATGATCCAATCGATCGGTGTCCCCCTCACCACCTTTTATCACTTGTGTCACCAGATCGTTCTCAGAGGACATCCATCCGGAACAGTTATCCACGCAGCATTCCTTCCATGGTATTCATCAGCTCCTTAGTCTTCCTGGGATGTCTGGATGGCTTTTACTTTCTTTTTCCTCAATACATTTGGCTTAGAGGAGCAAATCCTTAGATTCCACTTAACCCAGATAGACGAGTTGCTTTTTAAAAGACAAAGACCTAGTAAGATGTAAAAGCAATGCTGTGCAACTATCAGACTTTCCTATTCGTAAACACACTCTTCAAACTGCTGAAAGGTGTAATGAGTTGAAATGAATTTCTGCATACCACTATTCAGTATTTCATTATACCCAGAGTTGTCAAATTGCTGTATTTTACGAATAGGAAAGTCTGATAGTTGCACAGCATTGCTTTTACATCTTACTAGGTCTTTGTCTTTTAAAAAGCAACTCGTCTATCTGGGTTAAGTGGAATCTAAGGATTTGCTCCTCTAAGCCAAATGTATTGAGGAAAAAGAAAGTAAAAGCCATCCAGACATCCCAGGAAGACTAAGGAGCTGATGAATACCATGGAAGGAATGCTGCGTGGATAACTGTTCCGGATGGATGTCCTCTGAGAACGATCTGGTGACACAAGTGATAAAAGGTGGTGAGGGGGACACCGATCGATTGGATCATCAGATTTGGATCTACATGCTCATTACCCCTGCAGGGGTTGGGCGCTCTGGTGAGTGGGGGCACTAGAGGGGACTCCACCCTGGACAGTATACAACTATTGGGACGGACTTACCTGTAACCTCTGAAGATGCACTAGCCTGTTGCACTAGAACTGTTTTACTGAACGACAGAATTAATATTCACGGCACTTGTTGTTTTTGTGTTGCTTTTTGATAACATTTTTGTGGTTACCTGGACTTTGTTTTTTTCCTATGTTTTTTTTTGTTTTTTTGTTTTTTTATTTTTATTTTTGTTTTGTGTTTTTTCACTTTTTTTCAACACATTTTTTTTTTTTTTTTTTTTTTTTTTTTTTCAATATTTGGCTACACTAGTATACACACTTATTTATAGTGGGCAAAAGTGTGTTTGCCCCCACTCTTAGGTATAACTCACTTATATTTTTTATTGCACTTTTTATTGCATAAACATCATTCATTCTCAGTGGACTCTGACAACCACTTTCTACACACACTTAACTGATCACTCATTGTTTGGAGTTCCATTTTTTACATATCTTTTATGTATTATATTCTTTTTTACTTTGGGTAGTCTGCACATTTTTGTGACCATTCCTAGCACTTATTTTTATTTTTCTAACAGCATTTACACTGTGCTACATTTTTCATTCATTTATAATTGGGGTAAAATGTTTTCCTTGGAGTAGCAGTTTGTTTATAGTGGATCTCTTTATCTCATACTAGTGAACAGCGCCAATCCCCTAATTCAGATTTTATAAAAAGTAGAAAATATCATTTTTTTTCAAAATTTTCGGTCTTTTTCCATTTATAGCGCAAAAAATAAAAACCGCAGAGGTGATCAAATACCATCAAAAGAAAGCTCTATTTGTGGGAAGAAAAGGACGCAAATTTCGTTTGGGTACAGCATTGCATGACCGCGCAATTAGCAGTTAAAGCGACGCAGTGCCAAATTGGAAAAAGACCTCTGGTCCTTAGGCAGCATAATGGTCCGGGGCTCAAGTGGTTAAGGGGGTCTGAATACTTTCTGTCCCCACTGTATATATATATATATATATATATATATATATATATATATATATATATAATTTTTTTTTGCAAAGGCCCTATAGAATAAAATGGTGGGAGTTGCAATTTTTTATGTCACACAGTATTTGCGCAGCGGTTTTTTTATTGCACACAGAAACACAATATAATACCTATGTTATGGAGAGTGAATAGATACCTAACATGTCACACTTTAACATTGTGTCTGCCCATGGAATTGCGGCAAGCTACGCTACGGTACTTAAAATTCTCCATAGAGGCTTTAAACGCCTTTACAGGTTACGAGTTTAGAGGTACACAGAAGGTATGGTGCTATAATTGTTGCTTTCACTCTGACAATTGCGACAATAGCTCATGTGTGGTGCGATCGCCGCTTAATAAAGTATGCTTTCGCATTTGCGCGTACTATTATTTATGTTGTCCAAAACTTTTTTAACACTGTTTTTCAGGTTTTTCTTATGAACTTTTTCGCTATCACAAGGGATGAACAACAACCCTTGTGACAGCATGGGCCATGGCAAGTCCTCTTTGTGGAGAGATCTGGGAGCTATTAGACCTCAAGCTCCTCTGGCCTCCAATGCAGCCAATTCGACACAAATCAGTCTGGCTGTTTTTTGCTGGCCACTAACGGCCCGGTAAAGAGAGAGGCGGAAGCGGAAGTGAAGACATAGTTGTCAGGCATCATCCCGGTATAACCACAGCAACCTGAGGACATCTATAGATGTCTTACAGTCAGCAAGTGGTTAAGGCTTTTTTCATCAGTAGGGATAGATGTAGACATGTGATCTAACTACTGTAGGATCTTTCATGTAAAAGCAAAAATTGAAAAAAACAAAAACATACTTGCATTACATTTGAAGTTATCTTTTATTATAGATGGGAAATATAATCAGTATTTATTTTTAACTGTTTTCTGGAGTTTTGCCACCGATCTTTTATGTAAGAATTAATTGTATACATGGTATAAACCAGTAGCAAGGGGAAACAGGATCAAAGCAGCAGGGTTCAGGGTATGAGAGTACAAGGCAAAGAGCAGGGTCGAAAGCAGGCACAGGATATATGGTTAGCAGTATCTGGCAGCAAACAAAACACTGACACAAAGTATACTGGTAGAGGAGGGACTAAATAACTAGAAGCTGCTGGGAGACACCTGCTGGTGGACACTGAAACTACAACCCTCTGCCCAGGGAACCACAGTGCCACCAGCAGGTGATCGAGGTCCTGACAAAGTACTACTGTAGTGGGATCCATAGAGAACACAAATGCTCAATAGCACAAGATTTGCTTTTGTCCCGTAACTATAGCTCTAAGTGCCAGTGACACCCAATGGCAACAGTAGGGTACTGCAGCAATTTTGAAACGGGAAAAGCCAAATGAGAAACTAGTAATTGTCCCAGGTAAACTACTACCTAGGAAAAGTTACATAGGTACATATAGTAGGTGAGGTTGAAAAAAGACACAAGTCCATCAAGTCCAACCTACTGTATGTGTGTGATTATATGTCAGTATTACCTTGTGCTTTCAGGTGCTTATTTAATAGTTTTTTGAAACTATCAATGCCCCCCGCTGAGACCACTGCCTGTGGAAGGGAATTCCACATCCTTTTACAGTAAAGAATCCTCTACATAGTTTAAGGTTGAACCTCTTTTCTTCTAATTTTAATGAGTGGCCACGTGTCTTGTTAAACTCCCTTCCGTGAAAAAGTTTTATCCCTATTGTGGGGTTACCAGTATGGTATTTGTAAATTGAAATCATATCCCCTCTCAAGCGTCTCTTCTCCAGAGAGAATAAGTTCAGTGCTCGCAACCTTTCTTCATAACTAATATCTTCCAGTCCCTTTATTAGCTTTGTTGCCCTTCTTTGTACTCGCTCCATTTCCAGTACATCCTTCCTGAGGACTAGTGCCCAGAACTGGACAGCATACTTTAGGTGTGACCGGACCAGAGTCTTGTAGAGTGGGAGAATTATGGCTTTATCCCTGGAGTTATTCCCTTTTTTAATGCATGCCAATATTCTGTTTTCTTTGTTATCAGTAGCTTGGCATTGCATGCCATTGCTGAGCCTATCATCTACTAGGACCCCCAGGTCCTTTTCCATCCTAGATTCCCCCAGAGGTTCTCCCACTAGTGTATTGATTGCATTCATATTTTTGCCACCCAAATGCATTTTTCTACATTAAACCTCATTTGCCATGTAGTTGCCCACCCCATTAATTTGTTCAGATCGTCTTCCAAGGTTTCCACATCCTGCAGAGAAGTTATTTCCCTCCTTAGCTTAGTATCATCCACAAATACAGAGATTACACTGTTTACCCCATCCTCCAGGTCATTTATGAACAAATTAAATAGGATTGGTCTCAGCAAAGATCCCTATGGGACCCCAATACCCACCCCTGACCATTCTGCATATTCCCCATTTATCACCATCCTCTGAACTCGCCCTTGTAGCCAGTTTTCAATCCATGTACCCATCCTATGGTCCAAGCCAACGGACCTTATTTTGTACAGTAAACGTTTTGTACAGTAAACTGTGTCAAATGCTTTTGCAAAATCCAGATACACCATGTCTATGGGCCTTCTTTTATCTAGATGGCAACTCACCTCCTCAAGGAAGTTTTATAGATTGGTTTGGCAAGAACAATTCTTCATGAATCCATGCTGATTACTGCTAATGATACAGTTTTCATTACTAAAATCTTGTATATAGTCCCTTATCATCCCCTTCCAAGAGCTGGTATACTATTGATGTTAGGCTAACTGGTCTGTAATTCCCAGGGATGATTTGGGGCCTTTTTTAAATATTGGTGCTACATTGGCTTTTCTCCAATCTGCTGGTACAATTCCAGTCAGTAGACTGTCAGTAAAAATTAGGAACAATGGTCTGGCAATTACTTGACTGAGTTCCCTAAGTACCCTCGGGTGCAAGCCATCTAGTCCCGGTGATTTATTAATGTTATGTTTCCCAAGTCTAATTCTAATTCTGTCCTCTGTTGTTGCCATTTAGACACCCACTAAAATACAGGGTGGCTACATAGAACAATGCAATATGACTGTAAACCATGTATTTACCCTTTAGTTATTTACCCACCACAACCAGAGGTATCCCAGGGTGATTTCTGGTTACTAGACCAACAGAAGAACATACAGACTTGGAAAATACCATTCAAGTGACTTTTTGGTCCTTAGCAGGGAAATGTTCTTTTTAATGAAGACCATTCTATTTCTGTGGGCTCCAGATAATAAACTAGCCAGTACACAAAATGCAAGTCCTTCAAGAAGCAAACCCTCCCAATCAACAAGTAGAACATTTCAGATCTAAGAAAATGCATGTAACCTATGGCAAACGAGTACTGCTGCAGGCAGAAAAGAAGCTACAGGAAAAAGCAAATGCACATAACCTGATGTAGCAATAACTCACGGTGAAGCTGCTGATTTAAAGCGGGCTGTTTCCGTCACCTTTTTACCTGTAGTTTCACCAATATCAGATTTAGAGTTCACGTTGAACTTATCATCTAACAAAATAGGCACCAGTCACTTGAGTACTTTTCCAATGCTTTAATGGGAGATAACTGGAAGAAGTAGCAGAAAAGAGGTAGAAGAAGAGTTGCAGGGAAGTTCAAATAACTTTTCTTGGTGTAGCACTAAGGAATTGAAATCTCAGGGATGAATATATCTTCGGTTCAGGATTAAATCTTTGCTCGCCCGGATAGGCCTCTCTCACTAACCTAGCAGCCGGTACGCAGCATGAACAGAAAGTCTCTGCCACAGACTTGAGTGAAACAAAACTGTACGATCCTCTGCCACAAGATGTAGTAGTTTTCGATGCACAGCAACACAGTATAAGAACCTTTAAGCCGACTCCGGCAGTACTATGTGGTAGGTTAACTTAAGATGCGTCCTCCAATTGAGTCACCAGGCCCCTCTCCAGACCAGCGCTCTGCATGATCCTTCCATGATGGGTCCTCCCCTGGATTCTTCTCAATTGTCCAGCTTCTTCCCGTAGGACAGACAGCACAGGACCATCTCCGCAGCAGTTGTAGTAGGCCCCAGACAGACTTCTGGGCCCACCCACATGCTGCAGCATCGCAGTCCTCCGGGCCGGAGGACCACGGGGTAGAACTCCTAGCACATACCTGTCGGCCAGGAGGGCCAGCAGGTGGAACGAAAAGACCCAGAAATATGGCGTCTGTCCCTTAAATACCCCCTCCCAGAATGCACCGCAGGGGACAACCTCTGCCGAGTTACTTCTGAGAAAGAAGAGCACTCAATACACCTCAGTCTGCCGCTTTCCAGCTCCGGTCTGTAGTGACACCGACATCTACAGGCGACAGAGTGGAACTACACACAACACAACCAAGGTTGGAACAGAAGCTAATTTAGCCATAGATTAAATCTGAACTATGTACAGAACAGATGACCCACTAAATTTACATATAAGCGGTAGATTAAAAATCTACCAGCGCTACACTGATATACCATTGTGGTGATCTTGTTTTTCTCTTTGCTGACCAGGGTACTTAAGAAAAATATAGATACAGACACTGTAAAGCCACTTCTGATTTTTGTTGGCTTGCACAAGCTAACAGAGTAACAGAGCAACATTGCCTGAGACTGGCTGTACAGAGGGCAACCATCATCATCATTGCGTGCAGTTACTCAATATGTCATGCAACATTTGGTTTCACAATAGTTTCTTTTTACTCCCTTTAGGATATTTAATGATCAGTACAACTTCAATAGGAAAAAGAACTGAAACTTTACACTAGGCTTTGTAAAACTGTTTCCCAACCACTTAAAACACTGTTTTTTTTTTTTTTTTTAAACAGCCTTTTATTGATCTTTACAAAAGTGCCATCAAAAGACAATGACACATTGTCAAGCTGACTCATGCATGTTACAAGAAGGCATGGGCGTCCACAGCATAGGGCAAGGGGGGGAAATTACCCCCCCCCCCCGGAAAGGTAGAGGTCAACTGATATATCGGAGAAGGGAGGAGGGGGGGTTCCTTCTCTCTTCTCCGCACGCTGTTAGCAGAGCAGCGCAGTGGTGTGTGAAACTGTATGGAGAGAGAGGAGCTGTCAAAATTGAGGCTGGATTTCGGGGGTGGGCAGTACCCGGGGGGCGGGACCCAGCTATCCAACACCAGCCAATGGGATGGGATCTGGGCGGGCCGCTACGTGTATGTGGCCCCACCCCTTTCTTAAACAGCCCAATCATTGGCTGGATATCTTCTGGGTCCCGCCCACCCGGGTCCCGCCCACCCCGGGTCCCGCCCACCCCGGGTCCCGCCCACCTCCGACATCACGCTGAATTTGTCAGCTCCCCTCTCTCTCTCCATACAGTTTCACACAGTTACACTATTGGTTGTGAAACCTGCCATTGCCATCCAGTGCCACCTGCCAGTGCCCTCTGCCAATGCCAACCAGTGCCTGCCAGTGCCACCTGCCAACCAGTGCCACCTGCCAGTGCCAATCAGTGCCATCTTCCAGTGCAACCTGCCAATGCCAATCAGTGCCTGCTAGTGCCACCTGCCAGTGCCAATCATTGCCATCTGCCAGTGCCAGCCAGTGCCATCCAGTCCCACCTGCCAGTGCCAATTAGTGTCACCTGCCAATCAGTGCCACTTGCCAGTGTCACCTGTCAGTGCCACCTGCGAGTGCCAACCAGTGCCATCTGCCAGTGCCACCTGTCAGTGCCTGCCAGTGCCACCTGCCAAAAAAAAATCGTCCTAAAATATCGGCATCATATATCAGCCATCGGCCACCCCAATTTCTAAATATCGGCATCGGCCAGAGAAAAACCCATATCGGTCAACCTCTATAAGAAGGTGTTGAAGAGTGAACACAGTTGGCCTGTTTAACACAATGGCCGCTGCAGCTGCCTCCGCGGCAGCCGTGGACATTTTTTCTACGTCTGCTGGCCTGGGGCTGCTCTCAGTCTGTTCCAACTTATCACAGATTCATACAGACATCTGTCCGTCCCTCACCCACCCCCGGCCCGATCATTGGATTGGCTCTGACTGCCGCTCGGGCCTCTGCTCGACATCTCGGCTGTTCCAGAATGTGATTGGCTGCCTCAGCCTGCCTGTGTAATGTCGCTATACCGATACGGCGGGCGCGGTGCCTGCTCCTCCCACAGGTGCGTGCAGTGACCACGAGAGAATACGATGCCAGTGCTATCACATCACTGAAGAACCACAGGTAACAGCACTACAGTGCCACTGTGCCAGTTAGGAATATATATATATTGCTAGGAAAGTTGGACAGCTGAGCTATTGCTGGAAAAATATATTTGTGTTGTGTGTTATAATATCTTCTTCGCTTTGTATGGAAGTTACTCAGTCCCTCAGGCATACCAGTCCATGATGCCCATATAAACATAGCCTAGAAAATGTACATCTTTCTATATTGCAATGTATTGCAATACATCTGTTGTGGTCATATTTTACAGTATAGGATGTTTTCATAAAGATCAAAAAATGGCCACAACAGATGTATTGCAAAACATTGCAAATAGAAAGATGTACATTCTCTAGGCTATATTTATATGGGCATGGAGTGAAGCTGAATTACCTCAAGAGCTATTTCACACTGCCATCTGGCCGCGTTATCGGTAAAGTGCCGCTAGTTTTAGCGGCGCTTTACCATCGTTTTAGTGGCGCCATTCGGCCACTAGCGGGGTGCTTTTAACACCCACTAGCGGTCGAAGAAAGGGTTAAATGCGACTGTGTATCGCCGCTGCTGAAGTCCCCCCCCCCCCGAAAAAAGTTCTGCGGACGCCCATGCAAGAAGGGTAATCAAGCACGGATTAGGTGGCAGAACGACAATGCCAAGCCAACATTTGAAGTCCTAAAATAAACCTTTACAGTTTTAAGTAACTCCTAAAGTCTACAACAGTCCTATGGGAGTACAGTTAAATGAGTGGAGTTGGTGGGAAAAGCCTCAGCTTGTATAGAACTTGTCCACAAATTTAAAGCAAAGAAAGAAAAGAAAAGACCATGTAAAAGTTAAAACACTAATTTACCTGCTGCAGGATTTGCTGTTGTGTTCAGTTATGCCGTATACACACGGGCGGACTTTCCGACCAGACTGGTCCGACGGAACAAATCCGTCGGACAATCCAATCGTGTGTGGGCTTCATCGGACCTTCAGCTGACTTTTTCTGTCGAAAATCAGACGGACTTTAGATTTAGAACGACAAAAAATTACGCAAGGGCAGCTATTGGCCACTGGCTATGAACTTCCTTATTCTAGTCCGGTCGTAGGTCATCACGTTCAGAAGACCGGACTTTCGAACTGACTTTAGTCCGTTCGTGTGTGTACAAGTCCGGTCGTTCTCAAGTCTGTCGTAACTTCATCGAAAGTCCGTTGGAAAGACCATCGGATGTTTGATGCTCAAAAGTCCGCCCGTGTAAACACTGCATTAGTTATGTGATTCACACCACTATCCAGACATCAAAACCAAGCAGTTGACAAGCCTATTTCCTATTTCAGTTTTGCAGCTTTCTCTCAGTTACCTCATTGGACTATGAAAGAGTGTCATCACACTGTTGTCTCGGGACATAGAAACTTGCAAATCTTGAATCGGGTGTGATTATGGCTGTGTGATATGCTGGGGTATGTAATTCACATGCCTGGCTAAATAGAACTGTAGTGTATTCCAATTGGTCACTAGTGTTCCTCCCTAGTCCACAGGGAGTTGCCTACCACTACTTCCCTTTTAGGGTAGGCCAGCGGGCCATAAGGACAACTCCCTAGAGTTCCACTAGGTGTCACTGTTAGTATGAGGCAGCACTTTTTTAATTCATCCCACTCCCCAGGGGCAGCCTTCCTGCCTGTCACTTATATTGCAGAAGAGGTATAAAAGGTTGTTGGGGGGGGGGGGGGGGGTGCAAGCAGAGGGTGCTGAGTCATAGGAGGAACTAGTCTGCAGTCAGGAGAGATGTGGTCAACAGTGCAATTCATTGGCTTCCCCTTTGAGGGAAAACCTGGGACTTCTACATTGGGATGTAAGACTAAGCAATGCCCCATGCTTTGAGGGTGCCTTGACTCTATTCCTCTAAGCAAAAGGATTTTGTTGTACCCGTACAGTATGTGCTATTGTACCACCACATGAGGAGTGGCTGAATGTACATCACAAAAATATGTACCAGTCGGGACATTGTTATTCCTGACCAACAGAAACTTACCCTGGAACTTTCCTGTGGAGTCCCTACCCACAGAGGACAAGCTGGATAAGCTATGGGATCCTGGATAACCCAGCCTTAGTTGCCAGAGGCTTCTTGAGGGAAAGAGCCAGTGGAGGGCCATACCAGAAGTGGAACCCATTGTAAAAGATTCCCATGGCCATTGGGTACCATTCAGTGCTAGCCACCAGGGACTTAAAATGTATATGTTCTGTCCTGCTTCTCTACAGAATTACAACCTGTGTGGACCATTCATGATTGCTCTGTGCTCATAGTTTTGGAAAGCTCAGATTTGTGAAGAATCATAATTCGGGTGGTAAGGTAGTGTCTTCTCCCTTACAAGTAAAGAGAGGACTTTTGAGGGTTCAGTTGCTGCAGATCTGTCTGGAAGTAGCTATGAAGCTGGCAATAAGAGCAGTGAAGTGTAGTCCTGTTTAAATGGAGCTGTGATAAGGCATAGCGCAGTGAAGATTTGATTAGGTACATGGATGGTTAAGCTTTGATGGGGACGCTTTAATGGTTGAGTTGGCATGAACCATACAATGGTGGAGCGTTGATGAGGGCACTGCATTCATGATAGAGCTGTAATTGGGGGCACACTGGTAGAGCTGGGATTAGAAGCCTAGAATTTGTGGTGGAGCTATTCACTTTGTAAGTCCACCTCTCTGGCCATGTTTACCTCTGCAAAAATTGAGATATTTGTTGAATTTCAAACCTAAGAGGTAAAAGCTCAAGGATTATATTCTGACTCAGGTTCTCGTGCCTTGTCATGGTGTCAGCCCTGTGACATTTTGGTGTCAGCATGGACTAGGAGTAGAGAATCCTTCTCTATGGCACCAGTGCCAGGAGCCAAACACGGAAAGGACTCAGAGACGGGTCAAAACTCATCGGGTAAAAGAGTTTCTGAACACAAATTATGTATTTCTTTAGGGTATTCAGTTGTTTGCATACAGTTCCACTCAAACTGACTTATAAAAAAGCATTAGCCATATTTCTTAAAGTGAAAATAATCCATCACAACTGTATACAACCTTTGATTTGATGTGCTTTGAACTTCAAGCGCTCGGTAACAGAGTGCTTAAAGCATTAATTTCTGTGATCTTGTGGCAAATTATTTACAATAGAGCTTTTCTAAAGTATAAACAGCTGATGATGTGTAAATATTGCACTGCACAGATATTGTTGGAGCTGTGGGAAGCCTTTGATGTCCTGCACCTATCTTTCGCTTGAAACTGGGTGGGGTTTCTAAACATCTGACATGTATCATATGATGAAAAATATACAGAAACTATAGTACCTTCCTCCATTCCAAATTTGCAGCCTTTGTCATACCCTTTAGCATTTGAGTTTTGCTTGTGTCCTCTGCTGCACTGTGGTTCCATCCTCCATCCCATTCGTCACTACAGAATTTAGTTGTAAGATAGGGGTCAGAATACATAGTTGGAATTTGGGCCATTTTCTTTGTGTCACCATTGTGTCGCATTACTTCTTTCCCTGGCTTCCTGAAATCTCTTCAACAAAGACAAAACCCTGACCCAGAGGTCCGCAAACTTTCTAAAAAGGGCCAGTTCAAGTAAAAAATCTCTGGCACCAGTGTGAGCAAATCATGCCCTTGGGTTGGTGGCCAGTGGGAGGAAAAATAAGCTAGCACCTGAAGTTAGTGAAAAGGAATAATGCAGAGAGATATGGATAAAAGGGAGAGGGTTCCACATTCTAAGTGTAGTTTATTATAAACTGAATAAAAGCACACATAATAATGCACTCACATCATGATAGTAGGTGCTGGTGTGTAGCAAAAAGGGAAAGGCAGAGGTGCCTACACCAGGAGGTACTAGAGCCGGACCAAGAAGAAGAGAGAGATGCGGAGAAGCTTTGGAGTAGGGGTCGCAAACTGTGCATAAAGCACCCCTAAACCCTGCACTCTGTATGTAGCGCACAACTAAACCCTGCACTCTGTACATAGCGCACCACTAAACTCTGCACTTTGTACATAGCGCACCACTGAACTCTGCACTGTGTACATAGCGCACCACTGAACACTGCACTCTGTACATAGCGCACCACTGAACTCTGCACTCTGTACATAGCGCACCACTGAACTCTGCACTCTGTACATAGCGCACCACTGAACTCTGCACTCTGTACATAGCGCACCACTGAACTCTGCACTCTGTACAAAGCGCACCACTGAACTCTGGACTCTGTACATAGCGCACCCCTAAACCCTGCACTCTGTACATAATGCACCCCTGAAGCCTGCACTCTGTACATAACACACACCTGAACCCTGCATTCTGTACATAACGCACTCCTGGACCCTGCACTCTGTACGCAATGCACTCCTGAACCCTGCACTCTGTACGCAATGCACTTCTGAACCCTACACTCTGTACGTAACGCACCCTTGAACCCTGCACTCTGTACATAAAGCACCCCTGAACCCTGCACTCTGTACGTAATGCACCCCTGAACCCTGCACTCTGTACGTAACGCACCCCTGAACCCTGCACTCTGCAGGTAACGCACCCCTGAACCCTGCACTCTGTACGTAAAGCACCCCTGAACCCTGCACTCTGTACGTAACGCACCCCTGAACCCTGCACTCTGCACGTAATGCACCCCTGAACCCTGCTCTCTGTACGTAATGCACCCCTGAACCCTGCTCTCTGTACGTAATGCACCCCTGAACCCTGCACTGTACATAACGCACCCCTGAACCCTGCACTCTGTACGTAACACCTTTATGTACCGTGCACTCTCTCAGTAATGCACCCATGAACCCTGCATGCTGTACATAACGCACTCATGAACCTTTGAGGGCAACCATACTGCTGATGCAGCCCACGATGAAATTGAGTTTGAAACCCCTGTGCCATAACAAATACTGACCCCTCTGAAGTAAACTAAATTCATTGATCAATTGGCTTTGTCTTTTGTTTTGCAAATTTACACTGCTGTGTTATAGATACAGTATACTCTTCCACTAAACTTAAAACCAGTTTGACAGTACTATTACTAGTACTACTTTTTCCTTTATTATGCTCTTTTACTAAATGGTGTAGTAGCATATGATCGAATACAGTTCAATTTCCTTCTTTTATTCTGAAGCTCAGTTTAGTGCAGGTGACATAACATGGTATTGGAAAATACAAGATTAACCACATAAGGTCTGCCCTATAGCAGTTTTACTGCTACAGGGTGGCACCTCTGCTCTGGATCACATTTATTACACAGGCATCCAGGGTGCTGATCCCACATATTTTGGGCTCTGCAATACATTTTTACATTGTTTGTTCTTTCATGTTTTAGGTACAACCTACATGATATAGCCTCACGGTTGGCTTCATGTTTCACATAGCGCTGATTGCCTGGTTGCCCGTCCTTGTCCACTGTTGGGAACTGCGATGCGCCCCGGCTGCCCTTCCCAGTTTCCAATTGGGGGAGAGGACTGGTTCAGCCACGTCGCATCAGCGCCACACCTCCCGTGCCGGCCGAGACGTCTCATCGGTAGCATCTATGTGCCGACACGTGGTTTGCTTCCTGGTGTTCCTTCCGTGAGGGATACGTTTGGTGCCAATCGCTTGGTCGGCTGATGCCGACCAGATGATGACGCACTCCCTTATAAGGGGGCTACGTGACGCTGGGGGTCTTTTTCCATGCACGGTTGATGTTGTACACACTTACCCCTTTGCAGAGGACGTCTTTATTGAGTTTTCCCGGGCCTATTTGGTGATAATCTCCCAATTATGGATACCACAGCAACCACAGGGTAAATGGCTCCGCAGAGAAAGTATACACTTTTTCCTCTTTTTTCTTTTTTTGTTCATACACCCACATCTCTCACCTTATCCCTGTGGGAATCTTTCCTACAGGGTTCCCACACCCACAACACCATTGCTTGTCCTATTAGTCTATAATGTCAGATTACATATACATTGCCATAGGTGCACATTGTTATATGTTTTTTAAGGGTCACTTTAATAATATTATGCACATTAGCCCTTTTTTCTATACTCATTTATTCTCATCCCTCTTCCGGGCGGAGACCCTAGTAGTAGTTTATTCATACTTGGGTCCCATTATTTCATACATGATTTATTCATTATTATACAGACCATCCAGAAAATATTATTATTATTTTTATAGATTCTCTTTTTGACGGCCAAATGAGCCACCAATGACTCTTGTATGGATACTTGTACCTTCCTTAGGGTCCTTATACTGCAACCTGTCGTGCATTGATATAGCCCCCTCAGCTCCCGTGGTGGACACTTTTTGAGTGAACTTTGGTTGTCGGCACGGTGTGTTGACAATGGTAGCCGTGTTGTGAGTAAAATACATTACATTTTTGACCTTGCTTTTATCTGGGTGGATATTACATTGCCCTCCATATATATTGCTTTTGACATATATATATTTTTGTAGACAGATGGATTATGCCTGCTCCTAAAGAAGTGATGTTTTCACGAAACGCGTAGAGCCTATTGTGCTGCAATCCTTCTGATGTTTTATCATGTACATTAATGTTCTTCATTGATTTTATTTGCATACTTTATTATGTTGTATTAACTGACCAGATGAATTTTCAAACATGTTCCACATGGTCATTAATTGTTGGATAATTTAATAAAGATTGTCCTAAATATGTATATTCTTTTGCATTGTGTAGTGTATTTCTACCATGGTTATATTTCACTACTTTGACTGTTGGGTACACACCTCATTCAAAGTCCCAAACCTCTTCTTTTTTGGAATATATATATATATATATATATATATATATATGTGACCCAGCTCTTCCGGGTAGCAGGCGCGAATGCAGGAGCCGATCAGTGGATACTGCGGACTCGATGTCTACAGGCACCTGTCAATCGTTCGGTACACAGGCAGAATGGTAGTCTGTGAACAAGACATATTGCCGTTCTGTCAGTAGGGACAAAGCAGGAACATGGATCCATGCCTTCCCTTAGTAAAAGCACCTCTCACATAGTACACAAACACTGGCTAGACACACAGGTAACCATTTGATCATCCCGATGTTAACTTTTTCCCAGCCAGTGTCATTAGTACAGTGACAGTGCATATTTTTTGACACGGATCACTATATTAGTGTCACTGGTTCCCAAAAAAGTGTCAGTTAGTGTCTGATTTGTCTGCCGCAATATCGCAGTCCTGCTATAAGTTAAAAAATAAATAAAAATTCCATAAATACATCACATAATTTGGTTTGCGCAAAAGTTATAGCGTTTACAATCAGGCGCCCACCCCTAGCTGCCAGGGAAGTGACAGCTCCGGTAAGGAGGGGGGCAGAGATGAAGGAAAGATTAGACATTAGTACTGGTAGTAGGGGACTCAATTATTAGGAGGACAGAGAGGGCAATCTGTCACCAAGACCATAGTCGCCGAACAGTATGTTGTTTACCGGGCGCTCAGGTTTGGTACATCGCGGATCGGGTGGACAGATTATTGGGTGGGGCTGGGGAAGACCTAGCTGTCATGGTAACGTGTACCAATGACAAAGTAAGAAGGTGGAGAGTCCTAAAAAAATATTTCAGGGTTTTAGGGAATAGATTGAAGAGAAGGACCGCCAAGGTGGTTTAGTCTGAAATACTACCTGTGCCTCGAGCCACACCAGAGAGGCAGCAGGAGATTAGGGATCTGAACAAGTGGCTGAGGAATTGGTGTAGGAAAGAGGGGTTCGGGTTCCTGGAAAACTGGGCTGACTTCTCAGTCGGTTACTGGCTGACTTCTCAGTTGGTTACCAGCTCTTTAGTAAGGACAGACTGCACCTTAATGGGGACGGTACAGCTCTAATGGGAAGAAAGATGGGCACAAAGTTGGAGGGGCTTTTAAACTAGATGTTCGGGGGGAGGGTTTCGAAGTAGCAATAACAGGCAGAGAGCATAGGACAGAGGAGAATAGTGGAGACACTAGTGATATTATATCCATGACACCTAATCCCGGGGTTAATGATTTACCTAACAAAAACAATGCCTAAGAAATCATATGGGAAAAAAAAATATGCACCAATACAAAACTCAGGGGAATGTTCACAAATGCTAGGAGCCTAGTCAACAAAATGGAGGAACTGGAGATGCTATTGCAGGAGGAAGATGTGGACTTCATGGGAATAACAGAAACTTGGTTTGACAGCTCACATGACTGCCTGGCAAACATCCAGGGGTATTCCTTGTATCGGGGGGACAGGGAGGGTAGGAGAGGGAATGACATCAATGGGGCAAGGGGGGAGGTGGAGTCTGTATGGGTGGAAATCCAAAGGGTGGAAGTAAGCGGGAAATTACTAGTTACAGGCCCCCTAACCTGAGGGAAGAGGTGGAGTTGGATCTTCTTTCAGAGTTAGAAATGGCAGCAAGACAGAGAAATGTCATCATAATGGGGGGGGGCTTCATCTATCCCAACATTGACTGGGCGGAAGGGACAGCCCACTCATTAAAGGCCTGCCATTTCTTAAAATGTTCTACAGGACAACTACATGTCCCAGTTGGTGGATTCCCCGACTAGAAGTAATGCATTGCTATACTGTATCTTTTAATTACAAATGATGTAGATCGATCTGATTGTAAATGTGAAAATATGGGACAACTTGGGAGCTAGCGACCACAAAATGATTACATTCCACATAAATCATAGGAAAGGGAGTCACAAGGGGAGTACAAGAACACTGAATTTCAAAAGAGCCAACTTTACTAAACTGCGCTCAATGCTGCAGGATATTAAGTGGGACCAAATCATTGAAACAGGGAACACAGAAAAAAAGGGGAGGCTTTAGGAATATATTAAAATTATGTGTACTCGAGTGCATGCCAAGGGGTAATAAATATAGAAGAACAAAGGTTAAACCTGAGTGGCTACACCAAAACCTAAAATGTCATATTAAGGACAAAAAAATAGCCTCTAAAAAGTACAAAGTGGAGGGGTCATTGTCAACATTCCAACAATACAAGGAATGCAATGTGAGGTGTAAGAACACAATCAGGGCGCTTAAAAAAGACTATGAGAGACACATAGCGGAGGAGAGTAAAAACAATCACAAGAAGTTTTTTAAATATATTAACAGTAAAAAGGCGAGGACAGAACACATAGGCCCCATAAAGGACAAGGAAGGGGAGGTGGTTACAGACAACAAGGAGGAGGCAGCTGTACTAAATGCTTTCTTCTCCTCAGTCTTTACACGGGAAAAGGAGGGGTATTCCGGCCACGATAGTATTGTTAGCAACACGCCACAGGATCTACCCTTGTGGCTAACAGAGGCCGGAGTCCGGAAAGGATTAGAGAAGCTTAACGTAAATAAATCACCAGGACCAGATGGCTTACACCCGAGACTCCTTAAAGAACTCAGTCAGGTTATATCCAGACCACTATTCCTAATCTTCATGTACAGCATACTGACAGGATTGGTACCAACTGATTGGCGAAAGGCCCACGTGGTACCAATATTCAAAAACGGGCAGAGATCTATTCCTGGGAACTATAGGCCTTTCAGTCTAATGACAGTAGTTTGTAAATTATATGAGGGGATGATAAGGGACCATATCCAACAATTTGCTGACAGTTATACTTATATAAACAGTATAATTAGCAGTAATCAGCACAGGTTTACGAAAGGTCGCACTTGCCAAACCAACCTATTAATATTCTACGAGGAGGTGAGCTGCCAGCTGGACAAAGGTAAGCTGGTGGATGTGGTGTATCTGGATTTTGCAAAAGAATTTAAATACAGTCCCCCACAAATGCTTAATCTACAAGCTGAGGTCTGTAGGCATGGACCATAAGGTTTGCTCTTGGATAGAAAACTGGCTACAGGGTGTGTCCAAAGGGGTGTAATAAATAAAGTGTACTCAGAATGGTCTTGGGGTACCCCAAGGCTCTATCCTGGGACCAATTCTGTTTAATTTATTTATAAATGATATAGAGGATGGGATAAGTAGCTTGATCTCAGTGTTTGCTATGACACAAAAATATGCAGGGCAATAACAACACAGCAGAATATAGAAACTTTACAAGAGGACCTGAATAAATTAATGGAGTGGGTTACTGCATGGCAAATGAAGTTTAACATTGAAAATTGTATGGTAATGCACTTGGGGGGATAAAAATATAAACACAAGTTACTCATTAGGGGGAGAACCCCTAGGGGCTTCCAGGATGGAGAAGGATCTAGGGGTCCTAGTAGAAGACAGACTGAGCAATAGCATACAGCGTCAAGCTGTGGCTACCAAAGCCAGCAGAATATTAGCATGCATTAAAAAGGAAATTTACTCCAGAGATAAAACGATTATTCTGCCACTTTATAAGACTCTGGTTCAGCCGCATCTGGAGTACTCCGTCCAGTTCTGGTCACCAGTCCTCAGAAGGGATGTGCTGGAGCTGGAGAGAGTCCAGAGAAGGGCAACTAAATTAATATGGGGACCGGAGGACTTCAATTATGAGGAATGACTACAAGCATTAAATTTATGCTTGCTGGAGAAGAGACGCTTGAGAGGAGATATGATAGCGATATACAAATATCTCAATGGTGATCCCTGCATAAATATTAAACTTTTCAGTCCCAGGGAGTGTAAGAAGACACGGGGCCACACGAGAAGACTGGAAGAGAAGCGGTTTAACCTTAGGCTGCGTAGGGGGTTTTTAACTGTCAGGATAGTAAGTATGTGGAACTCTCTTCCACAATCGGTGGTGTTGGCAGGAAGTATGGATAGTTTTAAAAGACTTGGACGGATTTCTTAACGATAGCAATATATAGTGATATGGGAAATTATTTCTCTACACACACACACACACACACACACACCCCTACTCAGGTTGAACTGTATGGACTGTTGTCTTTATTCAACCTTACCTACTATGTAATCTACACTTATTGGTATTTTTTTTTACCAACAATATGCAGCAGAATACACATTGGTCTAAATTGATGAAGAAATTTGTTTTTTTACATTTTTTTTTTAATTGGATATACCTGTATTTTATGGCAGAAAGTAAAAAAATTATATATATTTTTTTCTCAATTGTTGGATTTTTTTTTGCTTATATCGCAAAAAAATTAAAAAACTCTGAGGTGATCAAATACCACCAAAAGAAAACTTGATTTGTGGAAAAAAGGACATCAATTTTATTTTGGTACAGCGTCGCACGACCGTGCAATTGTCAGTTAAAGTGATGCAGTGCCATATTACAAAAAATGGCCTGGTCATTAAGGGGGAAAATCTTCCAGAGGGGAAGTGATTAATCCAGCATAATTCATACCATGGTTAGTACATAGCAGATGGTTACTGAATTGTTTATGGATAAAATACTAGCACGTGTCTGTTTAACTAATCTGTTGTTTATGTACTACACACATCATAAGACTTTGTTATCAGTACTCATATTGACACATAACTCTGTGGATTTGATAAACATGTATATATAGCCTTTTGGCATGCCTTGCAGTGCGGTTAGTGTGAGATGTTACAGGAAGAGGTTCCTCAGAAACAGGGACAGCTTGGAATGGTCCAGAGTAACCCTGGATATTTCTTGGTATTTGTGGAAGGACACTTTTGCCCAAACTGCATTTAGATTGGTGAATCCTATTTGGAGGCCCACTGTAAGCCTAAGGGGACCTGTTTAAGTATCAATCGTAGAGTACACTGTCCATGTAAATTCAGTAAATTTGCACTATCTTTTCTACCTCACAGTCCATATGTGTACTTTGGGATTACCGCTGTATTGTACTTTTATTCTTTACATAAACCAAAAAGTTCCTAGAATTTGTTTTTTTTTTAATAAATTTTAAAAGTGAATTAATTTTAGAATTAAATTATTGACACCCAGTTTGATCATCCTAATACTTATTTTTCCAGGGGATAAGATAAGACAGGAATACTTACCTTAATCTAGGGTCCCAGAGCCTACCTACCATTCTGGTTGTGGCGACTGGTCTTGCTGTTGTCTAGCTCGCCAACACCATTACGTACAATGCAAGTCAGGAAGTAGGAATAACCCTCCTGCAGGTTAAAATAATTAATATTTTTCATTAGCATTACATCTATTGATCATAAGCTGTGGGGTGGGGGGGAGCATATTGATTTCATTTTTTATTTAAATATATATTCTTTATTTATAGTTTTTAATACAATACAGCCGAAAAACAGGAACGTAGAATAATAAAACAAAACACACAGTAAATACAAGTGTAGCACTACCCCCTTAGGAGCTGCTGATGATGTTCAATCCTGTACCCTGCCTATTAACCACAATAACAGTCTCAGCCCCTCTGGCACACCTGTATGATAAGGTGACCAGATTTTTAAAATGTAATCCGGGGGCATATTTTTTTTTTAATTGACAAATGGTAAACTATTTTATAAGCATATTTTCCTCAAATGATATATGCAGTGTTTATGGAATGACTGTATGATATATACGTTATTTCTCATATTTCGTCCATGAGATAAAAAAAAAGGTTAGGGCAGTACAGTGACAGTATACAGCAGGTTAGGGCAGTATGTAGTGACAGTATACGGCAGGCTCGTTCAGTATGTAGTGACAGTATACGGCAGGCTCGTTCAGTATGTAGTGACAGTATACGACAGGCTAGTTCAGTATGTAGTGACAGTATAAGGCAGGCTCGTTCAGTATGTAGTGACAGTATACAGTAGGCTAGTTCAGTACATAGTGACAGTATACGGCAGGCTCATTCAGTATGTAGTGACAGTATACGGCAGGCTAGTTCAGTATGTAGTGACAGTATACGGCAGGTTAGTTCAGTATGCAGTGACAGTATACGGCAGATTGGTTCAGTATGTAGTGACAGTATACGGTAGGCTAGTTCAGTACATAGTGACAATATACGGCAGGCTAGTTCAGTATGTAGTGACAGTATACGGCAGATTGGTTCAGTATGTAGTGACAGTATACGGTAGGCTAGTTCAGTACATAGTGACAGTATACGGCAGGCTAGTTCAGTATGTAGTGACAGTATACGGCAGGCTAGTTCAGTATGTAGTGACAGTATACGGCAGATTGGTTCAGTATGTAGTGACAGTATACGGTAGGCTAGTTCAGTACATAGTGACAGTATACGGCAGGCTCGTTCAGTATGTAGTGACAGTATACGGCAGGCTGGTTCAGTATGTAGTGACAGTATACGGTAGGCTAGTTCAGTACATAGTGACAGTATACGGCAGGCTCGTTCGGTATGTAGTGACAGTATACGGCAGGCTCATTCAGTATGTAGTGACAGTATACAGCAGGCTAGTTTAGTATGTTTGACAGTATACAGTAGACTAGTTCTGTACATAGTGACAGTATACGGTAGGCTCATTCAGTATGTAGTGACAGTATACGGCAGGCTAGTTCAGTATGTAGTGACAGTATACGGCAGGCTAGTTCAGTATGCAGTGACAGTATACGGCAGATTGGTTCAGTATGCAGTGACAGTATACGGCAGGTTGGTTCAGTATGTAGTGACAGTATATGGCAGGCTGGTTCAGTATGTAGTGACAGTATACTGCAGGCTCGTTAAGTATGTAGTGACAGTATACGGCAGGCTGGTTCAGTATGTAGTGACAGTATACGGTAGGCTAGTTCAGTACATAGTGACAGTATACGGCAGGCTCGTTCAGTATGTAGTGACAGTATACGGCAGGCTCGTTCAGTATGTAGTGACAGTATACGGTAGGCTAGTTCAGTACATAGTGACAATGTACGGCAGGCTCGTTCAGTATGTAGTGACAGTATATGGCAGTCTAGTTCGGTATGTAGTGACAGTATAAGGCAGGCTCATTCAGTATGTAGTGACAGTATACGGCAGGCTAGTTCAGTATGTAGTGACAGTATACGGCAGATTGGTTCAGTATGCAGTGACATTATACGGCAGGTTGGTTCAGTATGTAGTGACAGTATACGGCAGGCTAGTTCAGTATGTAGTGACAGTATACGGCAGGCTAGTTCAGTATGTAGTGACAGTATACGGCAGGTTAGTTCAGTATGTAGTGACAGTATAAGGCAGGCTTGTTCAGTATGTAGTAACAGTATACGGCAGGCTCGTTCAGTATGTAGTGACAGTATACGGCAGGTTAGTTCAGTATGTAGTGACAGTATAAGGCAGGCTTGTTCAGTATGTACTGACAGTATACGGCAGGCTCATTCAGTATGTAGTGACAGTATACGGCAGGCTCGTTCAGTATGTAGTGACAGTATACGGCAGGTTAGGGCAGTATGTAGTGACAGTATATGGCAGGCTAGTTCAGTATGTAGTGACAGTATATGGCAGGCTAGTTCAGTATGTAGTGACAGTATAAGGCAGGCTCGTTCAGTATGTAGTGACAGTATACGGCAGGCTCGTTCAGTATGTAGTGACAGTATATGGTAGGTTAGGGCAGTATGTAGTGACAGTATAAGGCAGGCTCGTTAAGTATGTGGTGACAGTATACGGCAGGCTAGTTCAGTATGTAGTGACAGTATACGCCAGGTTAGGGCAGTATGTAGTGACAGTATACGGCAGGCTCATTCAGTATGTAGTGACAGTATACGCCAGGTTAGGGCAGTATGTAGTGACAGTATACGCCAGGTTAGGGCAGTATGTAGTGACAGTATACGGCAGGCTCGTTCAGTATGTAGTGACAGTATAAGGCAGGCTTGTTCAGTATGTGGTGACAGTATACGGCAGGTTAGGGCAGTGTAGGGTGAAATAGTGACATGTTAGGTCTGTATGTAGTGACAGTGTGCTCAGTCACTTACAGCATGGCAGGTGATGGAGATTCCCGGGCAGCTGTGCTCTCTCCTCCTCTTTCTTAGCTGCAGGATCAGCCTGAGGGGAGGAGTCTGTAGGAGGAGTGGAGGAGGTATGTAGTGACAGTATACGGCAGGCTCGTTCAGTATGTAGTGACAGTATACGGCAGGTTAGGGCAGTATGTAGTGACGGTATATGGCAGGCTAGTTCAGTATGTAGTGACAGTATAAGGCAGGCTCGTTCAGTATGTAGTGACAGTATACGGCAGGCTCGTTCAGTATGTAGTGACAGTATATGGCAGGTTAGGGCAGTATGTAGTGACAGTATAAGGCAGGCTCGTTAAGTATGTGGTGACAGTATACGGCAGGCTAGTTCAGTATGTAGTGACAGTATACGCCAGGTTAGGGCAGTATGTAGTGACAGTATATGGCAGGCTCGTTCAGTATGTAGTGACAGTATACGCCAGGTTAGGGCAGTATGTAGTGACAGTATACAGCAGGCTCGTTCAGTATGTAGTGACAGTATAAGGCAGGCTTGTTCAGTATGTGGTGACAGTATACGGCAGGTTAGGGCAGTGTAGGGTGAAATAGCGACATGTTAGGTCTGTATGTAGTGACAGTGTGCTCAGTCACTTACAGCATGGCAGGTGATGGAGATTCCCGGGCAGCTGGCCTCTCTCCTCCTCTTTCTTCTTTAGCTGCAGGATCATCCTGAGGGGAGGAGTCTGTAGGAGGAGTGGAGGAGGTAGCCACACCCTGACCCCACCCACCAACTCCAGCTGCCTCAGGAGATAGTGAACATCCCCGAGGGACAGCCTAAGCTGATTAGTCAACAGGGGAGTGTTACAGACTGCCTCCCCCATACCGCTGGACTCTCTGCTATCCCGATCGACTTTTTACAAACTGCAATGAGAGGGAAGGTGCAGCCCCCCCCCCCATGGATCTGGTGCCCGCTCATTAAAAGTATTGTACTGGCTTAAAAGTGGCCCTGCCTGACGCCGCCCCTGCAATCCGGG
Source organism: Aquarana catesbeiana (assembly GCF_042186555.1). Lineage (NCBI taxonomy): Eukaryota > Metazoa > Chordata > Amphibia > Anura > Ranidae > Aquarana > Aquarana catesbeiana. The sequence goes on from NC_133336.1 coordinate 180,643,502, forward strand.
GACAAATCCGGGGACAGATTTGTTCCGGGTAGAGAAATCGGGGACGTCTGGTCACCCTACTGTATGATGATATTAGTGTGAGACCCAGCAGTAGAGAGAAACACAGCAAAGGTACACTATACAATATATTTACCGTAATCTTGGAATCCGTCACTGCATCAGCTGCAATAATAGACGCTCACACAGGATATCAATTAACCATATCAAGAATTTACTGAGATGGAAAGGTTTAACACAATGAGCAGTATCATAACTCAAAGACAGCAAATTGCAATATAACCATCAATGTGAATGTAAAACTATAAATTCAAGGTTCACCATAGAGAGCATATGCCAACAGGTGCACAGTGGGACTCAAGTACTCAATACTCAACAGCTATATTAAGCACCTTCCCACTGAAACCTCAGAGCACACACACACCAAATCTGCAGCACAATGCTATGAACATGCAACATCACAATGCAATATATTTATCCTGTACTCAAGGGCCCCCCCTAGGTTGGAATGCGATGTTCCAAATGCAAAGGGAATTGTAATGCTTTATAGGAGATAATAAAAGTCCCTTGTCCTCTTCTGTTCTTCAGCTAGCTTATGTTATTTAGACTGTAGTATTTGTACATCCAACAGAGAAACAAGTAGAAAGCAAACTGTATGAAAAATGATGCGCTGGTAACTGTGTCGTTGCAAGTATAAGGCACGTGTAATACTTCCTCTTTAGCGGTGGGTGTAATTCAACATTGACTTTATTGCACAGAGAAACAAATCCTAAAGTTCCACTGCATGCAGCCTGTGTATAAGTGAGATAATGTCTGTGGGACTACAAGTTTCACCAGCAGTCTGTAACTAACTCACAAGACAAGAGTGAAATATATTGATTTGGGCAAGTGCCCGCTCACCACAACAGCTACAGGCATCATCCAGATATTGGTAAAAAAGCAGGAGTAGTATGGCGCTGCCCTTATGGAGATAAAACGGATTTTTTCTTTGTAGTGAACAATAACTCTATGTGTTACCTAGTATCCATAATTCCTAAAGTATTGCTTTTAAAGATGGTTATTATAAACCTGTGTGTGCCAAAAAAATTGATTATTTTTATATTCAAATCTGTGACTGGTGCTGGATTCTTGCTAATAAAAGTAAAATAGCAACATAAGCTGCTTCAATTAATCAACAAAAGTGCATTATGCAAAATCAATAAAGTGACGTGCTAAATCATACAAATTCATACAAAATTGTGCAAGATGTATAAGATAAAACCACGCAATGAATTAAGTATTTTGTTATGGGTGTGGCTGCTGCCTCTACAGATACAATACCACCTAGGTGGTATGTATTAGAAAGAAAAAAAAAGCAGGAGTAATATGGCGCTGCCCTTATGGAGATAAAACTGATTTTTTTCTTTGTAGTGAACAGTAACTCTATGTGTTACCTAGTATCCATAATTCCTAAAGTATTCCTTTTAAAGATGATTGTTTATAAACCTGTGTGTGCCAAAAAATTGAGTGTTTTTATATTAATCTGTGACTGGTGCTGGATTCTTACTAATAAGAGTGAAATGGCAACATAAGGTGCTTCAATTAATCAACAGAAGTGCATTGTGCTAAATCAATAACGTGACCAGTGCTAAATCATACAAATACATACAAAACTGTGCAAATTATCCATCATAAATAGTGACTGATGTGCTGTAACCAGTATTAATTGGATAGGAAAAGTTCCGTTTGTGAGAAAAAAGTTCTTTTTGGAGTGTTTTGAGGTGTTCAATGTTTGAGGATCAAATATCTGTAGGAAAACTTCTTATCCAGGTGCTGGTTCTTTAATTAGTGCCTTGTCTGCATGCTCTGACAATGCTTGCACTCACCGCATTTTTCTTTCCCCTGCAGGGGTATAGGCGGTCACAGTGTCTGCCACTGTGTAGCAATCAAGGATGTCCCCCAAACTTTAGTTGCATGTTATGGTGTGATATTTACATGTAAAGGAAAGAAGGGATACCCATCGCGTAAAACCATAAGAGAACTTTTATTAAAGCTTAATAAATATATGTACTCACATTTCAAATGAAAAAACGAGCATAAGAAAAAGATATCGAATTCCCTTTGTTAGAGGTTCTGCAAGGCGTCCGTAGCCCGCTTCTACTGGGGCGTTCATCTTGCTGCACCTCCTGAGTTTAAATAGTGTGGCCCGTAATAGGTGCAATTACTAATGAATCGGCGGCCATTTTTGCTAAGGTTTTGAGGACCGAAGCCTAATGGAATTGTCCATTGAGTTGTTATTGCTGCCATTTTGTTGGGGATATTGTGGACCGAAGCCTAATGGAATTGTCCATTGAATTCTTATGGCGGCCATTTTGTTGGGGATATTGTGGACCGAAGCCCGGGTAGCGCGCATGCGCTTTGATGTTAATGAGGGAACGTGAGGTCCGAGCTGTCAGCAAAGAACGTCACTGTTAACCCTCGGCCGCATTCTTTCTTTCCCCACTTCCTATTGGAATCTAAGCCGACTTCCGGGTCGGTGACCTCCCAGGACACTACTAATGGGTTTTCTTTCTTTTTTTTTTTTTTTCCACATACTGGTCCCACTATTAATCTGTGTTCTAATGGTTCAACATATATTTTCCAGAGATTAACATTTTAAACATTGCAATGAAATTAAAAATCAGGAAAAAATTAAAAATAAAATAAAATAGAAATAAAATTTTAAAATAAAAGTGCAAATTAAAATATATAAAAAATTATATGTATATATAACCAGGAGAGGTGTTCTTGTTTATTTATGTGTGTATATATATTTTATTGTAAAACTATGGTTGTTAGAGAGGGCCCTCGGTGTGTGCCCTATAGCTAAAATGATAATGGGTGCTACATTAGATAAGGGAATGGGGTGTGTATATTACACATGATCTATATATGGTTGGGAGCTTCGTATTCTATTTGTATATGTACTCCTAAGTGACCTTAGTTAAAATGGGAGTAAGAGTTGGAAAAGTTTCTTAGAAGGTCAGAATGCATATTTCAGATCTCATAGACGATAAAATATGAATGTAATTAAAATGTTAAAAATCTTAAATGCTAGAATACTAAAAATTGAGAATTGTTTGTGATTCTAGAAATTTGTAAGGAAACAATTTAGATCCACGTCTATGTTCATTCCTGCCGGTTGGAGGGTGTCCAGCAGGAAGATCCATTTGGTCTCATTTTGTGACATTTTGATTTTTTTTGTTCTCACCCCTCCAATGTCCTTTAATTTTATCGATCCCATAGAATACCATACATGACGGATCTTTATTGTGGTAGTCTTTAAAATGTCTTGAGACGCTGTGTTTATGATATCCATTTTTGATGTTTGTTATGTGTTCCCTGATTCTAACGTGTAGCTGTCTTGTCGTCCGGCCCACGTATTGTATATGGCACGGGCATTCCAGTACATAGGTCACATGGGTAATGTTGCAGGTTATGAACTCTTTGATATTGTATTCTTTTCCATTGTTTGCTGATCTGAATGTTGTTATTTTCCTATTGTTTTTTTTGCTGCTTTTACACGGTAGGCATTTTCCGCACTTGAAAAAACCTTTCAGGTTTTTTATTATTTTGATCTGTTTTGGTGGGTCCAGAGCATTATGCACCAATTTATTTCTGAGTGGAGGGGCTTTTCTATAGATGAAACGGGTTTTTTTTGGTAATATGGAGTTTAGAATTGTGTCTGATTGTAGAATAGGCCAGTGTTTCTTAATTATGGACTCTGTAATTTTGTATTGTCTATTATAACCTGTTAAGAAGGCCATGCCTATATTTTTGTCCTTTTTCTTGGTGTTACCAGCTGGTTTTCCTTCTATTAGTGTGTTTCTGTCCATTCTTTTCACCTTCTCCTTTAGGTTTATTAGCTCCTTTTTGTTGTAACCTTTTTCAACAAACCTATTGATTATAATGTCTGCTTGTTCTTCATAAACATTTCCATTGCTACAGTTTCTGTGTATCCGCATTAATTGTCCCTTTGGAATGTTCCCAATCCATTGTGGATGATGACAGCTGCTGGTTGGGATGTACCCATTCCTGTCGGTACTCCTAAAGAAGGTCCTGGTGTTTAGATATCCATTATTTTTGAAAATCTGTAGGTCTAGATAGTTGATACTTTGTTTGTTCCAACTACCGGAAAAGGAAATTCCGTATGCATTACAGTTAATTTCATCAAAAAAGGCTTGGAGTTCTTCCTCCGTACCCCTCCACACAATAACTATGTCGTTTATATATTGACTGTATAGTTTCAGGTTTTTTTCTCCTTATGCTAAAAATTTGTTCCTCCTCCCATCTGTTGAGAAAAATGTTTGCTACGCTCGGGGCGTATTTTGCCCCCATGGCTACTCCCTTGGTTTGGGTATAGTAATCCCCTTTATGCCAAAAATAATTATGGCTCATGGCTATTTCTAAGCCTTCCGTGATATATTTAATTTGCTCTCCTTTTAGATCAGTTTGTTTGTGTAGAGCCCACTCAACACTGCTAAGGCCATCATCCTGTCTAATGTTTGTGTACCGGGAATTAACATCTATGGTCACTAAAAAATCTTCTTGTTCTATCTTAAAATCCTTCAATTCCTTGATCAGTTGCCTACTATCCTTCAAATATGATTTTCCTTCTGATACGAGTGGTTGTAGAAATCCGTCTAAGGCCTCTTTCACACTTATACGACTTAAGTCACGTGACTTTACCGCGATTTTGCGGCCGCAATTTCGTTGCGATTTTACCGCGATTTGCCACGATTTTACCACGATTTGGGAGCAGTACTACTTTGTATGACTTTGCCAAAGGGGGAACTCCACGCCAAGTTTTAAATAAAAAAACTGGCGTGGGTTCCCCCCAGGGGCATACCAGGCCCGTAGGTCTGGTATGGATGGTAAGGGGAACCCCCTACGCCGAAAAATCGGCGTGGGGGTCCCCCCAAAATCCATACCAGACCCTTATCCGAGCACGCAGCCCGGCCAGTCAGGAATGTGTGTGGGGACGAGCGAGCGCCCCCCCTCCTGGACCGTACCAGGCCGCATGCCCTCAAAATGGGGGGTGGATGCTTTGGGGCATGGGGGGGACCCTGCGGCCCCCCCACCCCAAAGCACCTTGTCCCCATGTTGATGAGGACAAGGGCCTCTTCCCGACAACCCTGGCCGTTGGTTGTCGGGGTCTGCGGGCGGGGGGCTTATCGGAATCCGGGAGCCCCCTTTAATAAGTGGGCCCCCAGATACCGGCCCCCCACCCTATGTGAATGAGTATGGGGTACATGGTACCCCTACCCATTCACCTAGGGAAAAAAGTGTCAATAAAAAACAAAGTACCCAGGTTTTAAAGTAATTTATTAGGCAGCTCCAGGGTCTTCTTCCGACTTCGGGGGTCCTTTCCCGACTTCGGGGGTCTTCTTCCGACTTCGGGGGTCCTCTTCCGACTTCGGGAGTCTCTCCGGCGTCTTCTCCCGGTGTCCGCATCTTCTGCCGGCTCAACCGCTATCTTCTGCCACTCTTTTGCCAGCGGTGGCCCGGACTTCTGGATCGTCTTCTTCCCTCTTCTCTTCCAGAGATGTTGACACAATGCTCTCTCCAGCTGCAATGGTCTCTGAATGCTCCGCAACGGACTTATATAGGCGGTGACCCCGCCTCCTTATGCCGTCACAGTCCCTGGGCATGCTGGGACTGTGACGTTTTAGGAGGCGTGGTCACCGGGTGATGACCACGCCCCCTTATGACGGCACAGTCCCAGCATGACCCGGGACAGTGACCTCATAAGGGGGCGGGGTCACCGCCTATATAAGTCCATTGCGGAGCGTTTAGAGACCATTCCAGCTGGAGAGAGCGTCGTGTCAACATCTCTGGAAGAAAAGAAGAAGGCAGAAGGCAGAAGTCCAGGCCACCGCTAGCAATTGAGCTGCAGAAGATAGCGGAGGAGCCGGCAGAAGATCAGGACACCGGGAGGAGACCCCCGAAGTAGGAAGAGGACCCCCGAAGTCGGAAGAAGACCTCCGAAGTCGGAAGAGGACCCCCAAAGTCGGAAGAGGACACCCGAAGTCGGAAGAGGACCCCGGAGCTGCCTAATAAATTACTTTAAAAACCTGTGTACTGTGTTTTTTATTGACACTTTTTTCCCTAGGTGAATGGGTAGGGGTACCATGTACCCCATACTCATTCATATAGGGTTGGGGGCCGGGATCTGGGGGCTCCCGGATTCCGATAAGCCCCCCACCCGCAGACCCCGACAACCAACGGCCAGGGTTGTCGGGAAGAGGCCCTTGTCCTCATCAACATGGGGACAAGGTGCTTTGGGGTGGGGGGGCCCCCATGTTGAGGGCATGCGGCCCGGTACAGTCCAGGAGGGGGGGGCGCTCGCTCGTCCCCACCCCCATTCCTGACCGGCCGGGCTGCGTGCTTGGATAAGGGTCTGGTATGGATTTTGGGGGGGACCCCACGCCGATTTTTCGGCATAGGGGGTTCCCCTTAGATCCATACCAGACCTAAGGGCCTGGTATGCCCCTGGGGGGGAACCCACGCCGTTTTTTTTTTTAATTTAAAACTTGGCGCGGCGTTCCCCCTCAGGATTCATACCAGACAGCTGTCAGCACTGCCTGTCGCTCATCGGGAAAGGAAAAAAACGTTTTCCTTTCCCGATCAGCGAGCCAGGCTTGTGCTTAAAAAGTCGTACTGAAATCGTGTCTATATTATTCAGGCACGATTTGCATGCTACTTGAGGGTTTAACATTGAGGTCTATGGAGTACAACTCGCATAGAAGTTGGACCAAAGTAGTGCAGGGACTACTTTCAAGTCGGCACGACTTAAAGTCGTGCCAATATGAATGGTAGTCATTGAAAATCATAGAGAATGACTTGTCATACGATTTTGCAGTACAAAATCGTGGGACAAGTCGTATAAGTGTGAAAGGGGCCTAAGTATGCTAACAATCTTGAGAATAGCGATTCAATGCCACTGATTATTGGTCTCCCTGGTGGTCTGGATTGATTTTTGTGTATCTTAGGCACATAGTAGATGACTGGGGTCTTTGCTGTTTCTGGGGTTAGGTATGTAGCTCCTTTTTTCTCCTCTTTTTTCTCCTCTTTGGATGTATGCTTTTAATTTTTTCTTATATTCTCCTTTTGGATTCCCTTTTAATTTCTTGTATGTATCTGGTGTTTTTAATAATCTTTCTATTTCCGTTTCGTAGTCTTTTTTATTAAGTATAACCAGCCCCACCCCCCCTTATCGGCCGGTCGTATCACTATGTTTTTCTTTTTCTCAATTTCTTTAATGGTGTTCCAAATTTTAGTATTTTTGTTTTTCTTTAGGTTAATTTTCCTTAAATCTCTCTCTACCATTTTTTTAAAAACTACTAGACTTTCATTTTGTTGTGTTTTAGGGTTGAAAATTGAGTTATTCTTCAAATTTGAATGCTTGTAGTAGGGAATCTCCTGGCTATCTTGGTCCTTTTCCTTCCTTTTTGCTGCAAAAATTTTTTTAATGTTTAATTTCCTTACAAATTTTTGTAGGTCTATGAACACCTCGAATTTGTCCAATTCTTTGTCCGGAGCGTATTTCAGGCCCAAATCCAATACCTTCATTTCTTCTTCATTAAAACTTACATTACTTAGATTAAAAATGCCACTTCCTAATATTCCCTTCTCCTTTTTCTTAGTCCCCCCTCTCTTTCCTTTGTATCGTTTCTTCTTGCCCATTTCGGTGGTCTGTAGGTATGATCTATCTTCTCCTCTCGTTGTGTTTCCTCCTCCCTTTCCCTGTTCCTTGTATCTATGTTTCTGGTTGCCCTTGGATTCCATCCGTAATTTTGACTTCTGTAGGGAAATCTGAAAGGCCTCCACTCCCTTTGTCCTCTGTAGGGCCTTCTCTCCCTTTGGGGTGCATTGTATCCCCTGTGTACTGGTGGTCCCCTCCTGGGTGTTGGAGGTCTCCCTCTGTATTCGGTTGGAAAAAAACCCCTTCTTTGTTGCGTTTCTCCATATGGGGTATGGTGATGTTCGTATTCATCCCTTAATGGAGAATATCTATTATGATATCTCGGGGTCCTGGGTGTAAATGGAACGGTGTTATGTTGTTGTGTTCTGTTGTCATATCTCCCTGGTTGTCTGAAATTGCGTCCCAGGCTTTCTCCTTCCCTTCTAGTTCTTGGGGTTGTCCCTCCTTCAACGATGTTTCTTGCTTGGGTGGATCTTGCTTCCTGCCATGGTACATTTTCCCTTTCTATTGAATTGTCCCTCGATTCTTCCGTTAATGAGATGTTAAGATCCTCTTCCATATTATTTTCATCTGATTGCCACTTGTAAACATGTTGGTTTTTATAATCTAATACATCTCGCTTAAACTTTTTTTGCTTTTTCTGTTGTATTTCCTTGTCATATTTCTTCATTGTTTCCTGTAGGTTGTGTTCTTTATCCTTATATTCCTTTGTTTCTTGAAACAGTATCAGTTGGTCTCTTAATTGTAGGATTTCAGATTCTATGTTCTTTAGTTTATGTTGTCTCCGTACTATTAATTTCTGTAGTAAAGCATTTTCGCTTTCGTTGAAAAACCTGTACCATTCTTCCATCAATTCTTTATTTTTAACTGCATCATTTGGTGAGATGTCCCACCTGAGTCTTCTTGGTGTAATGTTTTGGGAAATATACATTCCCAAGGTGGCCACATCCCAGCAAACCCTTATGCCGCGTACACACGAGCGGACTTTCTATCCTACTTGGTCCGGCACACTTTCCGACGGACTTTGTCCGCCAGGTGCGCCGGACTTTAAAACGGACGGACTTGCCCACACACGCCGGGACTTTCCGGCGGGCTAAGTCCGCCCGTCTTTCCGACGGACTTTCGCCGGAGTTCCGGCGGACTTTCAGAATGAACGGACTTGCCCACACACGGACAAGTCCGTTCATTTTGAACGTGACTCAGGTGCGACGGGACTAGAAAAGGATGTCAATCTTGCCGCTTTTATCGGCGAGATTGACACCTTACTAGCCCCGTCGCGGGGCATACCAGGCCCTTAGGTCTGGTATGGATTATAAAGGGGAACCCCGCTACGCCGAAAAAACGTCGTGGGGTCCCCCTAAAATCCATACCAGACCCCGATCCGAGCACGCAGCCTGGCCGGTCAGGAAAGGGGGTGGGGACGAGCGAGCGCCCCCCCCCCTCCTGAACCGTACCAGGCCGCATGCCCTCAACATGGGGGTGGGTGCTTTGGGGGAGGGGGGCGCCCTGCGCCCCCCCCCCAAAGCACCTTGTCCCCATGTTGATGAGGACAAGGGCCTCTTCCCGACAACCCTGGCCGTTGGTTGTCGGGGTCTGCGGGCGGGGGCTTATCGGAATCTGGGAGCCCCCTTTAATAAGGGGGCCCCCAGATCCCGGCCCCCCACCCTATGTAAATGAGTATGGGGTACATGGTACCCCTACCCATTTACCTAGGAAAAAAGTGTAAGTAATAAAACACACTACACAGGTTTTTAAAATATTTTATTAAACAGCTCCGGGGGGGGGATCTTCCTCCGGCTTCGGGGGTCTTCTTCCGGCTTCGGGGGTCCCTCCGCTTCATCTTCTCCCGGCGTCCGGTTGGTTCTTCTCCGCTCTCTTCTCCCGGTGTTCCTGTTCTTCGGCCGGCTCCTCTGCTGTCTTCAATTAGCTCTCTTGCCAGCAGAGGTCCGGACTTCTGGGCTTCTGGGCTTCTGGGCTTCTGGGCTTCTCTTCCCCAGATGTTGACACGACGCTCTCTCCTGCTGGACTGCTCTCCGAGGGCTGCGTTGTGACTTATATAGGTGGAGACCCCGCCCCCTTTTGATGTCACAGTCCCTGGGCATGCTGGGACTGTGACGTTTTAGGGGGCGTGGTCAACATCACCCAGTGACCACGCCCCCTAAAACGTCACAGTCCCAGCATGCCCAGGGACTGTGACATCAAAAGGGGGCGGGGTCTCCGCCTATATAAGTCACAACGCAGCCCTCGGAGAGCAGTCCAGCAGGAGAGAGCGTCGTGTCAACATCTGGAGAAGAGAAGAGAAGAAGCCCAGAAGCCCAGAAGTCCGGACCTCTGCTGGCAAGAGAGCTAATTGAAGACAGCAGAGGAGCCGGCCGAAGAACAGGAACACCGGGAGAAGAGAGCGGAGAAGAACCAACCGGACGCCGGGAGAAGATGAAGCGGAGGAACCCCCGAAGCCGGAAGAAGACCCCCGAAGCCGGAGGAAGATCCCCCCCCCCCGGAGCTGTTTAATAAAATATTTTAAAAACCTGTGTAGTGTGTTTTATTACTTACACTTTTTTCCTAGGTAAATGGGTAGGGGTACCATGTACCCCATACTCATTTACATAGGGTGGGGGGCCGGGATCTGGGGGCCCCCTTATTAAAGGGGGCTCCCAGATTCCGATAAGCCCCCGCCCGCAGACCCCGACAACCAACGGCCAGGGTTGTCGGGAAGAGGCCCTTGTCCTCATCAACATGGGGACAAGGTGCTTTGGGGGGGGGGGGGGGCGCAGGGCGCCCCCCTCCCCCAAAGCACCCACCCCCATGTTGAGGGCATGCGGCCTGGTACGGTTCAGGAGGGGGGGGGCGCTCGCTCGTCCCCACCCCCTTTCCTGACCGGCCAGGCTGCGTGCTCGGATCGGGGTCTGGTATGGATTTTAGGGGGGACCCCACGCCGTTTTTTTCGGCGTAGGGGCTTCCCTTTATAATCCATACCAGACCTAAGGGCCTGGTATGCCCCGCGCTCGCCGCAATAGGAAAATGTGTTTTTCCTATTGCAGCGAGCGTGAGATGCAATACCCTGCCCTCGTGTTGTATCTGGTCCGTCGGACCAGCCTACACACGAGCGGGCTTTCCGTCGGACCAGCACACACACGAGCGGACTTTCCGCCCGAAACTGAGTCCGGCGGAAAGATTTAGAACTTTCTTCAAATCTAGGTCCGGCGGGCTTTTGGGAAAAAGTCCGCCGGAAAAGTCCGCCGGTGCCTACACACGGGCGGATTGTCCGGCACACTCTGGTCCGCCGGACCAAGTATGCCGGAAAGTCCGACCGTGTGTACGCGGCATTAGTTGTTTTTCAATGCTGTGTTTAAGCTGTTTAAAGAGACCGTCTATATCCTGTTTGTTGACCACTTGTTCTTGGTTGAAAACCTCTATTAAGTTGATAGTTCTGTTGTTGGTATATTTAAAAATATCCATTGCTGCAGATTTTTTGTTTAACGTAATATACGTAAACACTAAATGATAGATGTATGAGATAAATCCGCGCAATGGATTAGGTATTTTGTTATGGGTGTGGCTGCTGCCTCCACAGATACAATACCACCTAGGTGAAATGTATTAGAAAATGGTAAAAAAGCAGGAGTAGTATGGTGCTGCCCTTATGGAGATAAAACTTATTTTTTTTTTGCAGTGAACAATAACTCTATGTGTTACCTAGTATCCATAATTCCTAAAGTATTGCTTTTAAAGATGGTTATTATAAACCTGTGTGTGCCAAAAAAATTGAGTATTTTTATATTCAAATCTGTGACTGGTGCTGGATTCTTGCTAATAAAAGTAAAATAGCAACATAAGGTGCTTCTATTAATCAACAAAAGTGCATTATGCAAAATCAATAAAGTGATATGTGCTAAATCATACAAATCCATACAAAATTGTGCAAGATGTATAAGATAAAACCGCGCAATGAATTAAGTATTTTGTTATGGGTGTGGCTGCTGCCTTTACAGATACAATACCACCTAGGTGGAATGTATTAGAAAAAAAAACAACAAAAAAACAGGAGTAATATGGCGCTGCCCTTATGGAGATAAAACTGATTTTTTCTTTGTAGTGAACAGTAACTCTATGTGTTACCTAGTATCCATAATTCCTAAAGTATTCCTTTTAAAGATGATTGTTTAAAAACCTGTGTGTGCCAAAAAATTGAGTGTTTTTATATTAATCTGTGACTGGTGCTGGATTCTTACTAATAAAAGTGAAATGGCAACATAAGGTGCTTCAATTAATCAACAGAAGTGCATTGTGCTAAATCAATAAAGTGACCAATGCTAAATCATACAAATACATACAAAATTGTGCAAATGATCCATCATAAATAGTGACTGATGTGCTGTAACCAGTATTAATTGGATAGGAAAAGTTCAGTTTGTGAGAAAAAAGTTCTTTTTGGAGTGTTTTGAGGTGTTCAATGTTTGAGGATCAAATATCTGTAGGAAAACTTCTTATCCAGGTGCTGGTTCTTTAATTAGTGCCTTGTCTGCATGCTCTGACAATGCTTGCACTCACCGGATTTTTCTTTCCCCTGCAGGGGTATAGGCGGCCACAGTGTCTGCCACTGTGTAGCAATCAAGGATGTCCCCCAAACTTTACTTGCATGTTATGGCCTTGATCTTGTCATTAGGTAACGACCGGTGCCAGTCCCTCTCGGCCTTGGGGTGTTTCCTTCGTGTGCATCCCATGCTGCTATTGGGGGGGACGCCACCGGGAGTGCACGAGAGTGATCGCTTTTCCCTACCATCCATGAGTTGGCTGTGGGATTGGTGGGCGTAGGTATGGTGGGGCCGCCGAGAGCACCAAACACTTTGAGGCTGGTCGTGGCCGAGCCTAGAAGGAACGATGTCGGTTTGCACTTCATTCAGAAGCAGTTGATTGAGGACTTTTTTGGGATGCCGAGAGAAACCATTTTTTGCATGCAGTGTTTCCCTACCACTGGAATGTATGATGTTACTTTCTGTAAAAAGGAAGATCTGCAGACATGTATGCTACAGAAGAGTGAGAAGGAGGGCGACGAGATGCTGGAAGGGATCACATTCCTGTCGGGTGAGACGAAAGTGCGGGTCCCCATCACTGTGCATATGTACAATCCTTTTGTACAGGATGGGGAAATCGCTGCCTTTTTGTTCAGGTACTGCGAGTCAGTTTCAGCAGGGGTGAAGCTGACGAGTGTGCTAGGTACCTTTAACGGGCAGCGTAGATTTTGCGTGACTTTTAGGGCGGATCAGGAGGGCATTTTTGGCGTCAGGCACCCCCTCAGTCCTTCTCCATCGGAAGGAACCGTGGCTATCTGTGGTACCCTGGCCAGCCCCTCTTCTGCAGACAGTGTTTTGCTTTTGGGCACACCAAAGACCAGTGCGAGGCCGGGTTGACATGCCGCAATTGCTTTAAGCAGGGTCACGTAGCCGGTCAGTGTCCGGAGAAGAAGAGCTGCCACATCTGCGGTAATAGGACGCACCTTGCAAAGCAATGCCCGAAGATGAACAGAGCATCTGAGCCCGCTCCACTAGCTGTGGCGGGAAAGGCTATGGAGGCTGAGGTGGTTGTGGGCAGGCAGGTGTTGTCCTATGCGGATGTGGCCAGATTGGGTTCCGTACCAACTATCGTGGTGAACTCCGTAGAGCAGGCCGTGGTGCTACCTGAGGAAGTGGTGGCGCGGGCTGATGTCTGCCCACCTATGGAGGGTGAGCCAGGTCCCTCCCCTGTTGACACCGTGAGGGAGGAGGGGGCCTCTCCTGTACCTGAGGAGAGTGTTCCTGGGCACCTCCTGGCCGAGGGGGAGTCGGAGGGGAGCGGTGAGGAATCGGAGGACTCAGAGGAGGAGGAGGAGATGGAGGTGGGACAGCTCTCCCTAAAAAGAAAGTCGGCTGAGTCCTCCCAGGTCATAGGCTCCCTTTCAGACTCTCCGGGCCCTGAAGCATCGGATGTGGTGATCGACTCGGACTCCTCACAGGCACAATCTTATGTGAGCACTGGTCAGGTGTCCGAGCTGCAGGAGGTGATGGGGTACTGCAAGGTACCAAAAGGGAAGGCAAAGAAAAAAGGGGTGGGACCGAGGACTAGGGCCAGGGATAAAAGTGGGAAAAAGAAAAAATGACAGGAATGTGATCCCTTCCTAATTTTCTATGGCCTTACGGGTATCTTCCCTCAATTGCAGAAGCATTGGGACGGCATCTAGACGGGCAGCAATTTTTAACATCTTGTCCAGGTATGCTAATGACATTTTTTGCTTGCAGGACTGCAATATGAGGGAGGAACCATATACTGCAAGACGGACCAAGGGGGATGCGGTATGGTCGTTGGGTCGGAGCAGGAATAGTGGCGTGGGGATCCTGATTAAAAATAATAAAATTAAGATTTTAAGGAAGGTGGAGGTGGGACGATGTTTGTTTGTTACTTTGGAGTATGGGGGTGTTTGTTTTAAGTTATTTTGTGTGTATGCACCGGTTGATAAAAAGGGGAGATTGGATTTGTTTGAGAAGATGAAGTTTTTTTGGGGGGGGAGGGATCCTATTATTGTGTTGGGGGATTTTAAATGTATTTTACGTAATGGGGATAGGTGTGGGGGTGGAGGTGGTGGTGGGGATGTTGATAAATCTGGGAAGGAGTTGGGTGAGGTGTTGCGGTTATTTGGGTTAAGGGATGTGGGTGAAGGTGGTGGGTTTTCTTATTTTAGTGATAAGGGTACTGTTCAATCTAGGATTGATTTTTGTTTTCTTTCAAAAAATTTGCAGTCAGAACCTTTTACCATTCAATGGGAGCCTTTCTCGGACGATGGTCGGATCGAATGTGTTGTGAGTATGGAATCGGAGGTAATGTATGGTAAAGGTGTGTGGAAGTTGAATGTGGAATTGTTGGAAGATGAGTGTGTGAAAAGAGAGTATGTTGAGTTTTTTGGGAAACTTAAAAGGAGGAGGAATGATTTTTTAAGTGTGATCGAGTGGTGGGAGTGGGTGAAAGATCAGACTAAGAGGTTTTTTGTAAGGAAAGGTTGTGAGATTGCAAAAAAGGAACGTGAGGCGTATGAATGGTGGCTGAAGAGATTGGAATATTTGGAAGAACTAAGGGAATGGGGAGAGAATGTGGGGTGTGAATTGGTGTAAGCAAGAGGAAAATTGAGAGTCTTTATGGAGCGGAGGGGGAGAGAGATTATGTCACAAGCAAGGATGGTAGTGATGGAGAAGGATGAGAAGTGTATGCGTTTTTTCTTTAAAAAGGTATATGGTGGGAAGGTGGATTTGTTAAGTGTGGGAGGGGCCAGGACAGAGCGATCAGCACAGAGCTGGGCTGAGGATTTCTTACACCCCGCAGCACGCCGATTAGCGCTATTTCGACATGTATTGTATGGTGCACAATAGCACCTGTAAAATGTGAGTACCCCAGTGTGGGGATTGGGTGTATTTTTAATAAAGTATGTGGCGATATCACACTATATAGTCCTTTTATTTTCTTGGTATGATGCCTGTGGAGCCATAGAGAGCCTATTTGGAGATCATCTGTTATCTATCACTGAGCCCAGGGGTGGCTCCATAGCGTGTATTGACGCAGCTGAACACTGTGTCACACGCTCTAAGGTGAGCGCAACCACTTTGGGGGTCACCAAGGCACATCACGGCATGATCTGGGCACTTTGATTCAGCAATTGGATTTTTTCCTGTGGAACACTTTATGCACCATTGCTTTCTTTGGAACTCTTCACTGCACATTGCTGTGTGATGTTGTGTTGGAGGATTTTTCACAAATAAGGACAATTCGTTGTCTCAAGCATCACATATCACTCATATGGTTATATGTATATATATTTTTCTACATCACCTGTCACTTATATGATCTTATTGGAGTTTTGCATGTGATATGTATATGGTATATTATTTATAGTGCACGTTTTTTACTTTTATTGAGTATCATCAATTAATACCGTATATACTCGAGTATAAGTCGTTCCGAGTATAAGTCGAGGCCCTAATTTACCACAAAAAAGTTTTATTGTACGTTTTGGGAGGTGATTGGTGACTGCGTGTCTGAGATGGTGATGAAAGTTTTGGAAGAAGGGAGGATGCCTGAATCTATGTTAAGAAGCGTGATTGTTTTGTTGTATAAAAAAGGTGACAAGCGAGAGTTGAAAAATTGGAGGCCTATATCTTTGTTAAATGTAGATTATAAGGTGGTGGCGAAGGTATTGGCGAATAGGTTGCGTGCAGTGGTAGAGAAATTGGTGGGGGAGGAGCAAGCGTGTGCGGTGCCTGGGAGGTCTATTGCAGAACGTTTGGTGAGTTTGAGGGATGTGTCATGGTTTTGTAAGGAGAGGAAGCAGGAGGTGGCAGTGTTGGCCATGGATTTTGAGAAAGCGTATGACAGAGTGTCGCATGATTTTATGTTTAAAGTATTGAGGAGAATGGGGTTACGTGAGGTGTTGATTGGATGGATTAAGTGTTTGTATAGAGGTATGGTAAGTAAGGTTTTGGTGAATGGGTGGATGACGAGTGATATAAGCATTAGGTCGGGTGTGAGACAGGGTTGCCCATTATCACCCGTGTTGTTTATTTGTGTGATTGAACCTCTGTTGAGGATGTTGATGAAAGATAAGTGTGTGAGAGGGGTGGAGGTGCCAGGGAGTGGTGGCAGGGTTATGAAAGTAATAGGATATATGGATGATGTCACAGTGATTTGTAGATATGGCAGGGCTAAAAAGAGTGAAGTTGTTGATTGAGATTTTTTGTGTGGTAAGTGGTTTTTGTGTGAATATGGGGAAAAGTGAGTGTAAATTGTTGGTGTATAGAGGGGGATTGAACAGTGTGGTTGGAAGTTTTGTGAGGGAGGAGTGAGGATTTTAGGTGTCAAGTTTGATTCTGATTTGTACGGGAGAGAGAGTTGGCAGGATGCATTAGTGAAAGTAAAGAAGAAAATTGATTTTTGGTCTTTAAGGACTTGACTATTGGATAACAGATGTCAATTCCCTATACTCCAAACCCTTATACTTTTATTCAAATAATACAACCACACCAGCTCTTTTTGGAGTATAAAAAAGGCCGTAGCAGCCTACTTTATTTTAACATATCTATAAAAATATATAAAATTCTGTCATCATAAAAAACCATAACCAAAAACATCTGTTATACAACTTATTAATTCCAAAGAGCGTTGGTCTGAGCAACCGGTTTAGCAAAAACAAAACTGATGGCCATACCAAATATAGCACTGCAGCCCTCGTCCAAAAAACTCCAGTAGGCCTCAAGCCGACAAGCTGGCTCAGAGACTGCCGTGACCGCAGTGCCCCATTATCACTTCCCTGCTAACCTCCGTTAGCCGGGAACCAAAAACCTCCGGACCCATATCAACGTTGGATCCCCACTCTTACTTTTTCCGCCATCTTCCTTCCCTTGCCCAGACCAACGCCCGCCGCTGCCACGACATCTTCTCTTCTTCACCTGTTAACAGAAGAAAACACCATACCATTCTACAATCCCCTTTACCTAGCTATTAGGGAGGGTGGGCGGGAACTTTCCTGCTCCTTCTGTTGTCCCTCCCAGAGCGGGAACCCCTTTTAAATAGCCCCTCCCCTGATCCTCCCTCCCCCTCGGCTCCACATTATAACTTTCTTTAACCCTTTCACTGCTACCACTGTCATGGGCGCCCTTTGCATACATCATTGCATTCTGTTGCTCCAGGCTTTTCTTGACTATTGGATAACAGATGTCAATTCCCTATACTCCAAACCCTTATACTTTTATTCAAATAATACAACCACACCAGCTCTTTTTGGAGTATAAAAAAGGCCGTAGCAGCCTACTTTATTTTAACATATCTATAAAAATATATAAAATTCTGTCATCATAAAAAACCATAACCAAAAACATCTGTTATACAACTTATTAATTCCAAAGAGCGTTGGTCTGAGCAACCGGTTTAGCAAAAACAAAACTGATGGCCATACCAAATATAGCACTGCAGCCCTCGTCCAAAAAACTCCAATAGGCCTCAAGCCGACAAGCTGGCTCAGAGACTGCCGTGACCGCAGTGCCCCATTATCACTTCCCGGCTAACCTCCGTTAACCGGGAACCAAAAACCTCCGGACCCATATCAACGTTGGATCCCCACTCTTACTTTTTCCGCCATCTTCCTTCCCTTGCCCAGACCAACGCCCGCCACAGCAACCCAATAGTAACACCTTACTCTTGGGTGCCCCTCCACACCCGAAGCGCTCGCTGTATACCATCTTGTAGGCCTAGAGCCCATAAATCTGTACCTACATCATTGAGATGTACCCCATCACGTCTCAAATACCTCCATGTCTCAAATTCTAATTCTGTATGCCGAATTGCCAATCCCCCAATACTGCCCACAAATTTACTAATTTCCCTGTTGATCTTCTTCCTTGCTCTGTTCACACCCTCCACAGACCTGGCCATTCTCCAAGACAGCCTGGCAACCATGTCCGACCAGATAATGATCATCTGCGGAAATTCCGTCGACAGACGCCAAATGTCAAATCTAATATCTCGTATGATGTCTACCATCGAGCGAATGCCCAAATCGTTTCCGCCTACATGTATCACCAGGACGTCCGGAGGTCCCTCCCTATTGGCATACCTCTGTACCTCCTGAACCAGCCTACCCCACAACATCCCTGGTATACCGAACCACTTTATGCATACCTCCCTCCTATTAAAACTTAGCTGCCTACCCTCAGGCCGAGCGTCTCCCCTCCGAGCCCCCCAACATACATAAGAATGGCCCATAATCCAGACCATTCTTGTCTCTGCACCTGAAAATAGAAGAAAACAAAACACTATCCTCAACATTGACTATGCAAAAAATCGTACTTGCCGTAACATCCACCTCTAATACCTCCCCTATAGCAACCCCGTAATCCCCCCGTCATCTACAACTTTAAAGCCAATTGAGGCCGCACATAAGACTGGAACCTGTTAGATTCCCATCTCCCAATCCTTTTTATTACTTCAACATCCATCCCTAACCTGGCCGCCTCAGTCGCAGCTCCAATCCTAAATGAGTGGGATGAAAATTCTTTCTCCACCAGTCCCAGCCCCTGTAAACATTTTCTAAACACAGCCCCAAACTGAAAACGTGACAACATACTACCATTCAAATGTATTAGAAATGGGCCCTGAACATTTGGTCTAACCTTCAAGAATTCCTTAACCGTGCTCACTGGGCACTGGGGGGAACCGTGAATTGGATAAACCCGCACCATCCTGCCTCTTCCCCCTTGATCCGTCTTAGATTTCCTCAAAAAGATCGCTACCCCTTCCTCTTCCCATTGTACCTCCTGAAACCCAATTCCCCCTTGCACCTTTTTGGAAGGGCTAACAAGCTCACTTATCCGAAATGCGCCAAAAAATGCTAACACGAAAGCTACCTTAAACAAGGTGACTTCGTACGCAGACACACAAACCTCCCCTAGTTGCTCCACAATCCCCCTCAATATTTCAAAAGTTACCGGTCTCCTTGAATCACGCTTGACTACTGCCCTCCTATAACCCTTTAAAGCTTGTTTTACCCAAAAATCCTTGGTGACGTCAGGCTGCCCTTGTAGCTTGAACAGGAAAGCCAAACCAGCCAACTGTGCATTCATCACTGACACCGACACCCCCTCGTCCAATTTTTTTGCCACATAGTACAGCAACAAAGAACGTAGCCCATGTCCTATGGGCTCCTCCCCTAAAGCTTGTCCAAACGCCAGCCACTCCTGCCATACCTTGCTGTATGCTGCCCATGTATGCCCACTTACCGACCGCTTAATCCATCCCTCGATTATGCCAGCGCAATCTCCCACAGCCAGTCTGGACAAGGTATCCCCTGTTGTTCCGCTTCCGGCGCCAACACTCGGAACCTGTCCCACTGGAAGCGAGATAGTGCATCAGCAATGACGTTTTCTACCCCCGGTAAGTGCACAGCATGGATGAAAACATTCAGTTGTAGACATCGCAAGACTAAGTGCTGCAGCAGCCTGATCACTGGCGGGGACGACGCCGTGACCCTATTTATCACTTGCACCACCCCCATGTTGTCCCCATGAAAACGCACCTTCAGATCCCTGAATGATGCACCCCATAGTTCCACAGCCAGAACTACTGGAAACAATTCCAGCAGAACCAAATTCTTCGTGAAGCCCTCTTTTACCCAAGATTGTGGCCATGGACCCGCGCTCCATTGTCCTTGGAAAAAAGCGCCAAAACCTGTTGATCCTGCGGCATCAGTAAACAATTCCAAATCAAAATTGCTGACTGGACCCGACATCCACATTGCCCTACCATTAAAGGATTCCAAGAAGGTGTGCCATACCTTCAGGTCCTCCCTATGTGTTTTCCCCAAGCGCACAAAATGTTTTGGCGACTTTATTCCGCTCGTGCTGGCCGCCAGCCGGCGACTAAACACTCTCCCCATTGGCAGTATGCGACAAGCAAAATTCAGCTTGCCCAACACCGATTGTAGCTTACGCAGCTGCACCTTTTTTAGACCTATCAACCCTGCCACCTCTTTTTTCAAGTCCTCCAATTTTTCATCAGGTAGTCTACATTCCATCGCCTCCGAATCTAGCACGATGCCCAAAAACGTGATGACCGCACAGGGTCCCTCCGTCTTTTCATCCGCCAATGGAATGCCAAACCTTCCTGCTATATGTTGCAAAGAAGCCAGCAACACAGCGCAGACTCTAGAAGCAGCCGGGCCTATGCATAAGAAATCATCCAGGTAGTGAATTATCGAATTCACCCCGGAAATATCCCTTACCACCCATTCCACAAAGGAGCTGAATTGTTCGAATATCGCACATGACACTGAACAACCCATGGGTAGGCATTGATCGACATAAAAACCACCATTCCAATGGCACCCGAGCAACCGGAAACTATCCGGGTGTACTGGCAACAATCGAAAAGCTGATTCTATATCTGCCTTAGCCATCAAAGCACCTTTTCCATAATGTCTCACCCACCGCACCGCAGCATCAAATGACGTATAAGTCACCGAGCATGCTTCCTGTTCTATGGCATCGTTCACTGACCCCCCTTTGGGGAAGGATAAGTGGTGAATGAGCCTGAATTTGTTGGGCTCCTTTTTGGGCACCACCCCCAGCGGAGATACTACCAACTCCGCTATTGGTGCTGCTGGGAAAGGACCACTCATTCTCCCCAAGGCCACTTCCTTCTGTAGTTTCTCAGAAACCACTTCCGGATGTTGCAGGGCCGACTTTAAATTTTTGGGCACTGGGGGAGTCGCCGATAAATTACATGGAATCCGAAAACCCATTGCAAAGCCTTCTTCCAATAGTAACGCCGCCTTCCTGTCCGGGTACTTACCGAGGAACGGCCGCATCCTTTCCACTATCACCGGCGTCCTCCCTTTTGTTCCCAGCCTCTCCTTGTCGACCCTTTCCTTGTTTAAAACATCTGGATGAGGGATGTGTACCCCCACAGCCTGAGCACTCATGTTTATATTTACATGTTCCTCCGAACTTACAGGACCCCGAGTTGTACTGCCAACACACCCCTTTTTTGTTTCCAGCCGAATGTCCCTGGGCTGACGGTCCACCGGCTCCCCCCTGAAAAAACTGGTTCGTTGTCCGCGCCGTCGTCATCAAACGCATCCACAGGCTAATGTCCTTGTGGTCCCAACGTAACTCCTGGCGAACTGCTCTCCTTTGCCTAAACTGTTCATCGTAACGCAACCATGCATTACCTCCATACACTCTATACGCTTCTCCTATCGCATCTTGATAGCAGAAAAGCGCCGAACAGTGTTCCGGGTGCTTCTCCCCTATCACGCTTGCCATGATCGCAAATGCTTGCAACCAATTCGTGAATGTCCTGGGTATCAGCCTATATCTCCTCTTTTCCTCATCATCTTTTTTGGAATCGTCCGGCTTGACTCTGTCAAGATTGAACTTTTCCAAGGGCAACAATGAAAATATTTCCACATACTCACCCTTCCATAATTTTTCCCGCACTTCCTGTTTCAAGTGTGCCCCTAACGGTCCTTCGTAGCACACATACACCTCACAGCGAGCCGCGTCCGCCAGCCTAATGATGTCCTTCCTCGGAACCGCCTCCCCTGACGGCGCTGCCTTATCCTTCCCCTGCGCAGCTCCATTCTCTGTGGTTCCTTGCGTCTGCAAAGCTACCCCCGCTGTAACTTCCCCTGCAACCACCGGTGGCAGGGCCCCCCCTGCACTTCCCACCTCTGTCCTTGACTGCTGAACCCAAGCTGCTCCCGGGTCCCCCACCGTCCTCGCTTCCGCCTCTAACCTCTGCACCAGTTCTTTGATTCCTATTAGAAAACCCAAGAAACCTGGAGACCCCACCATGCTGTGTACTGACCCCCCAGACCCCGTAGCTACACTTGCTGCAGTATTTACATCAGACCTTGCAATACCATGTGCTGGCTCACCTGGCTGCATAGGTGTTGTCCCATCAGCCGACCTTCTGCTCTCTTCTGGCCCCATCCTCTTGGACAGGGGGGCCGCATCCTCCTCCGATCCGGACTCCTCATCTCGTCCGCTCCGACCCGATTCTTCTTCTCCTTCCGTTGCAGGCCCGCCCGGGCTGAGGGCCGCGGCTGCCGCCTTGTTCACCATCCTCCCCCTCCTCCGAGCAGCGAAGCCACCCGTGGACTTCCGGACAGCCTTCCCAGGACCGGTGTGGGCTACCGCAGTCCTGTAGGCCTCCGCTCCTGTAGTTGCTAGGCCAGCTCTGCAGCTCTCTCCATCTTGCCTGTCCCCTGCCGAGGAAGCAGAAGGCCCAGGGATCCCTAAAGGCATTGCTGTGCTGGCGATGGCGGAGCGCACCGCCGCCATCCTTGGGGCGGGGCTTGCGCTCTCCGCGTGTCTCCGTCCCGTAGGCCGCACTCGCGCCGGTTCACTTGCCTGCCTCTGTTCTTGTCCCGCCGGGGCCGTCCTCCCGCTGATCCGCTCTCCTCCCGCCGCTCGTTTTGCCGGTGGGCCCCCCGGGAGTCTGGAAGACAGACCACCCGGGTGCCGCTGTGCTGACGTCACGCGGTCCGGCGAGAACCGCTCGGGCGGACGAGAACGGCGCGCTCTGTTGCCGCTTCTCTCTCCCCCACTTGCTGGTACCGTGGATGCTTGTAGCGCGGCTGCGATAGTCTCTTGCAGCCACTCAGCACCCCGAACCGCCGCTTCCGCCCGCAACTGGGCCATAAGCCCTTCAAGTTCAGCCATGGTGCAGCACTAACCTCTTGGTGACCTTCCTAACAACTTTCCTGCTCCTTCTGTTGTCCCTCCCAGAGCGGGAACCCCTTTTAAATAGCCCCTCCCCTGATCCTCCCTCCCCCTCGGCTCCACATTATAACTTTCTTTAACCCTTTCACTGCTACCACTGTCATGGGCGCCCTTTGCATACATCATTGCATTCTGTTGCTCCAGGCTTTTCTTTGTCGTTGGAAGGGAAGGTGTTGATTGTGAAGGCTGTTGTGATTCCGATTTTGATATTTTTATATTATGTGTTTCCAGCTCCAGATAGAGTGATGAAACAAATTGTGAGAGTGTGTTTTTCCTTTTTTTGGTCGTCTAAGATGGAGAAGTTGAAAAGAGAGAAAGTAATGAAAGGAGTAATGAATGGCGGGAAAGGTATGGTGAGTATTGAGACATTTCTGGTGGTGAAGTATGTAAGTATGTGTGTGAGATTAAGTGAGAAAGAGAATGTTGCAGGGTGTATGGTAAAATATGCATGTGGGAGTGTGTTACGGAAATATAAGTTGTGTGAAGTTGATTTGAGGAAACCTGTATGTTTTGTTGCGCCTTGGTTTTCTGTGAGGATTGAAAGGTGTATGAGGAGGTATGGGTTGCAAGATGTGACGCGAGATAAATGGTGTGAGAGTAAGAAGGTTATGCAAATATTGAAAGAAAGGGAGGAGATGGAAGGAATAGGTGGTTTAAGAGTAGCTGAATGTAAGAAAGTCTGGAAGAATGTGTGCTGTAAGGGAGTGGATAATAGACAGAAGGATATTGCATGGATGGGGGTGTATGGGTGTTTGCCTACAAGAGAGTTTCAGAGAAGGAGAAGCTTTGTGGACAGTGAGGTGTGTCCAAGATTGGGGTGTGGGGGGATTGAGAGGGTGGTACATGTGTTCTGGGAGTGTCGCTATGCGAAGAAAATATGGAAAAGGATGGAGAAGATGATTGAGGGTTTGACTGGTGTGAATAGTGTAACGTATGAGATGGTGTTATATGGTTTGTGTGATCTGGGGAGAAATGAGGAGAGGTTGTTATGGATTGTTGTGAATTGTATTAAAGAGTGTTTGTGGGTTGTTCGGAATATTTTGATTTTTAGGCAGGAAGTGGTTAAAGTGAAAGAATGCGTGGCCATGGTCCGAGGAAAGATTTACAATTATGCATGTTACGATTATAAGAAGTTAGGGGAAAAGGATGCAAGGAAGTTATGGAAATTGGAGTGGAAACAATGGTGTATATAATGTTAATATGGGAATTATGTTACTGATGTTTATTCTTGAACGATTAACCTTTTTATTTTTGTTTTTCAGGGTGAGTACAGATGGTGATAAAGGGACAGTGTGGAGAAAGTGTATAGGAGTGTTTTTTGTTTGTGTAGGGATAGGGTGGAGGGATAGTATATAATAGGGATAGTTTGTCATTTTTCGCTAATGAGGGTTGGGAATGGGTTATTTTGTTAAATGTTCTTGTTATCTTTTTGTTGTTGTTGAAATATTCTTCATATATATATTGTGGAATGACCTTATTGTTGTTATGTACTTTTGGGGTTTTTTGGGTGGGTTTTTGGGGAGGGAAGTGGGTGGGTTTTTGGAAGGGAGGTGGGAGGGTTATGTAAATATTGTAATTACTTGTTTAAAATGTACTTTTAAAAAATATATTTTGTACAAATATTATGTTATTTTATTGTTTAAACATATTCTTTTGGATTTATGTTATCTATGTATTTTACTTGTGAAATTTTAAATAAAAGAATTAAACATTTTAATTTTTCACTTTTATTTTATATTTTTATTTCTATTTCATTTTATTTTTCATTTTTTCCTGATTTTTAATTTCATTGCAATGTTTAAAATGTTAATCTCTGGAAAATATATTTTGAACCATTAGAACACAGATTAATAGTGGGACCAGTATGTGCATATTTTTTTTTTTTTTTTTCCAAAAAAAAAAAAGGAAAAGGGGAGGAGGAAATGAGGGAAAAAAAAAAAGAAAGAAAACCCGTTAGTAGCGTCCTGGGGGGTCACCGACCCGGAAGTCGGCTTAGATTCCAATAGGAAGTGGGGAAAGAAAGAATGTGGCCGAGGGTTAACAGTGACGTTCTTTGCTGACAGCTCGGACCTCACGTTCCCTCATTAACATCAAACCGCATGCGCGCTACCCGGGCTTTGGTCCACAATATCCCCAACAAAATAGCCGCCATAAGAATTCAATCGACAATTCCATTAGGCTTCGGTCCACAATATCCCCAACAAAATGGCAGCAATAACAACTCAATGGACAATTCCATTAGGCTTCGGTCCTCAAAACCTTAGCAAAAATGGCCACTGATTCATTAGTAATTGCACCTATTACGGGCCACACTATTTAAACTCAGGAGGTGCAGCAAGATGAACGCCCCAGTAGAAGTCTGACGACGAAACGCGCATAGGGCAGGCTACGGACGCCTTGCAGCACCTCTAACAAAGGGAATTCGATATCTTTTTCTTATGCTCGTTTTTTCATTTGAAATGTGAGTACATATATTTATTAAGCTTTAATAAACGTTCTCCTATGGTTTTACGCAATGGGTATCCCTTCTTTCCTTTACATGTAAATATCACACCATAACATGCAAGTGAAGTTTGGGGGACATCCTTGATTGCTACACAGTGGCAGACACTGTGACCGCCTATACCCTTGCAGGGGAAAGGAGAATCCGGTGAGTGCAAGCATTGTCAGAGCATGCAGACAAGGCACTAATTAAAGAACCAGCACCTAGATAAGAAGTTTTCCTACAGATATTTGATCCTCAAACATTGAACACCTCAAAACACTCCAAAAAGAACTTTTTTCTCACAAACGGAACTTTTCCTATCCAATTAATACTGGTTACAGCACATCAGTCACTATTTATGATGGATGATTTGCACAATTTTGTATGTATTTGTATGATTTAGCACTGGTCACGTTATTGATTTAGCACAATGCACTTCTGTTGATTAATTGAAGCACCTTATGTTGCCATTTCACTCTTATTAGTAAGAATCCAGCACCAGTCACAGATTAATATAAAAACACTCAATTTTTTGGCACACACAGGTTTATAAACAATCATCTTTAAAAGAAATACTTTAGGAATTATGGATACTAGGTAACACATAGAGTTACTGTTCACTACAAAGAAAAAAAATCAGTTTTATCTCCATAAGGGCAGCGCCATATTACTCCTGCTTTTTTTTTTTTTCCTAATACATTCCACCTAGGTGGTATTGTATCTGTAGAGGCAGCAGCCACACCCATAACAAAATACTTAATTCATTGCGTGGTTTTATCTTATACATCTTGCACAATTTTGTATGAACTGGTATGATTTAGCACTGGTCACTTTATTGATTTTGCATAATGCACTTTTGTTGATTAATTGAAGCACCTTATGTTGCTATTTTACTTTTAATAGCAAGAATCCAGCACCAGTCACAGATTTGAATATAAAAATACTCAATTTTTTTGGCACACACAGGTTTATAATAACCATCTTTAAAAGCAATACTTTAGGAATTATGGATACTAGGTAACACATAGAGTTATTGTTCACTACAAAGAAAAAAATCAGTTTTATCTCCATAAGGGCAGCGCCATACTACTCCTGCTTTTTTACCATTTTCTAATACATTCCACCTAGGTGGTATTGTATCTGTAGAGGCAACAGCCACACCCATAACAAAATACCTAATCCATTGCATGGATTTATCTCATACATCTATCATCCAGATATTGTTTTTTGGAGCCGGCGATTCTGAGCACAATAAGAACAATCATAGCGCATGTTCAGCTGTTTGATTGTTCTTATCGGCGATGGGAGGGGATGCCCCCCCTTCCACTGCCCTCCGGTGCTTCTCCGGCTCTCCCGTGCGATCGGGGACCCGTAGAACGAATCAGCCAGCACCGGAAGAGAGGCACAGATGGTCCCCGGCAATCTCTATAATCCTCGGAAGCCTGAGCGCGACGTTATGACATCACGTTCGGGCGGCATAAGTAAACAAAGCCGAGATCTCGGCTAGAAAAGCATCAGATCGTCATTTTTTTTTTTGATCTGATGCTTTCCAGCCTGGAGGAGAGATGTGTCTTATAGACCCCACATCCCTCCACAAAGAGGACCTGTCACTCACTATTCCTATTACAAGGGATTGTAATAGGAATAAAAGTGATCCAAAAAAAAATTGTTAAAGGGAAAGTGTAAAAAAAAAAAAAAAATAGTGCCCATGTCCCCGCGTGTTTGCACGCAGAAGCAAACGCATACGTAAGTCGTGCCCGCATATGTAAACGCTGTCCAAACCACACATGTAGGATATCACCGCGAAGGTTAGAGCAAGAGCAATAATTCTAGCACTAGACCTCTTCTGTAACTCTAAACAGGTAACCTATAAAATAATTTAAACCGTCGCCTATGAAGATTCTGAAGTACCGAAGTTTGGCACCATCCCACGTGTATGCGCAATTTTAAAGCGTGATATGTGAGGTATCTATTTACTCAGCATAACATCATCTGTCACATGTAAAAAAATAGGCTAACTTTACTGTTTTATTTTTTTATTTTTTATTCATGACAATGTTTTTTTTTCAAAAAAATTGCGTTTGAAAAATGACCACACAAATACCGTGTGACATAAAAAGTTCCACTGACCGCCATTTTATTCCCTAGGGTGTCTGCTAAAAAAACATATATAATGTTTGGGGGTTCTGAGTAATTTTCTAGCAAAAAAAATATGATTTATGATGTGTCAGAATTTGCGCGGAATAGAAGAAAATTATATAAACATTAAACAAAATTATACAGAATTATACAAAAAAAAAGATTAGTTAAACCCACAATTTCTTTTTTTTTTACAACTATTATTAATTTATATTGGCTTTTGACATTTACAAATGCAGCAATTTAGAAATTGGATAACAGGTTTAGCACTGGGAAACACTTTTTGAAAAATTAAAAAAGTGCAATTTATATATGTAGCACTAACTCTCGGTGGAGCTGCTGGTTTAAAGCAGGCCTGTCCTGTTATCTCTTTACCCCTCTTAAATTGTTCAATCCCCTTGGCACAGCTGTAGTGCAGTGTTGTAATGATATGAGTATTGACTTTAACCCACAATATGCACTTATATTTATATTTACCTCTACCTGGGTTTCTGTAGCTCCACCTGCAGGAGAAATAACAACACTGCACACAAACTTCAATAATAACCAGAAATAACTTCTTTCTTTGAGTAAGTAGTATATTTATATAAAGGATTATTACAATGACTACACTATCACACCAACGTAGTGCAATAGTATAGTAAATAGTTATGACAATTGGTAACATACACAAATATACCTAATTGTATATATCTATACCAGGGAGCTCCCCCTGCTGTAAACTGTAAAGTCACTATACTAGTAAATAAATGCAGAGCCCTGCAATAAAAAAGATAGTCTTGACATCTTCAGTCTTCGCTAGCTAAGAACTTGTAATTGTAATCCACAAGGGGTTCCTCTTGGGTGTTTCGCAGTGTAAGGTAATACATTAAGGCAGTTATAATCCGGCAAACTGACTAAGGGTTCTCATATGAAGAAGACAAACATCTAGCGTCCGCTCTTGAATACTGAAGTCTATGCAGATGTACTGTTTTCCAACCTAACTTGTTCTGTGGGACTATCAGTCCCAGCAACACTCTGTAACAGTTTTAAGTGTGTGTGTAGTATTAAACAAACTTCCGGGTGTTAACCCTCTCACCACACGGGATCCAGGCAGATGGATGTCTCAGTTTCAGCAGTTCTCAGTCCGTATGGAGGCACCACCACGCCGTCACACTGTTCCGTTCACTTACGACCAGGAGTCCTCGGTTACCTCCCCACAGGTCTCCAGAATGATCACTTCTGCTGCTCTAGCACACTGTGATACGACAGCAGGATCCTTGCAGCTGCTCCGCTCCTTCTCAAAGTAGGCCGCAACCCTGTGGGACACACACACCCACAGAGTCCTGCTGGCAGGCCACGCGTCCCAGGAACAAGAGACCTAAAATGGCCGCTCCTTACCCTTTTATATCCTCCCACAATGCAGTTCAGTTCTCCTCTTGTCCAGGAGCATTGTGGGTGGGTCACAGCTAAAGTTCCGAAGTAAACAACCAACCACTTCCATGTCACTTCACTTAATCATGAAACGTAAAAGTATTGTACCTTTTCAATTATCCACAAGATGGCACTATAACAACTTATGTACTGCATAACACACATATGGCTAAAAACAACAGTTGTCAGCGCTACATATACAACTATATAGATCACACCAAAAGGAGGGACAAATGAGAAGGAAAGAGGGACAGAGGGACATTGTTACAAATCAGGGACAGTCCCTAGAAATCAAGGACAGTTGGGAGCTATGCATAACACATGTGCACAGGAGTTTGTTTCGCTGCCAAGGTGCATGCGCCGCACAGTGTACATTCTAAATAGGATTGTGAACAGGAAAGTAAGTTCAATTTTGACATTGCATGTATCTTCTGCATTAAAGAGCTTACCTACTCACAAATAGTTCCACTTTAACAAACTCAGCAAACAACAGAGTTTAAAAAATTTGCACAGCAATTCAATTCGGTAAAAGTGCATGTACTGTATATTGGTGCATACATACCGCATTTGGTCACAAGATGGAGCTAAGTACCAAAGAATTTCCTGATACTTTGCACCATCTAGTGGCCAAATGTAGTATTATTTGTTTTAAATCAATGACAAACATTTCTCCAGCACAGGAGATAGCGTAATAACATTCATTTTTTTTTATTTATTTTTTTTGCCCCGTTTGAACAGAATAAATGTACGTGCACTTTCACTGGGTGAATTACTATGCAAAGTATTTAAAATGTTATTCTTTTTTGATCGGTTATATCTTGTTTGCCCTGAAAAAAATGCATTACTTTATTATCGCAAATGATCAAAAAGTTATCACTCATTCAATAGGCCTATGACTGAAATATAAAAAATGCTTTGATCCATAAAAGGTACAGATACAGGTAAAACAGCTGAAGTTGTTAAATCTGCCTGCTTCTTCAGACTACAGTTCTTCCATACCTGTTGTTCTTACATTTAAAGCTTAACTCAATTTTTGTTGAGGAAAAAACACTCCCGTTTGAGACATTGGGAACTTTGTTGCAAATTCCTACATTTTAGTGTTCTGAAGAAATAGCTGTTTGAGTACAAGTGCCGAGTGAATGTGAATGATTTTATAGTTATCAATCAGCTGCTGCACCTGCAGGGCTGTAATGAGGAAAGTGGCAGGGTCTGCAACCCCTTAGATGTTATTTCCCTTTGTGTGTAGCTCACCAAAAATGACACTTGTGCTGCAGGGGATGACCAAAATCTGACTTGGGCAGACTTCTGGAAAAATCAGCGAGCCAATCACACAAGCAGGAAATTACTTTTCTGGGAGGTGTTCTGTACACCATCTGTGTACAGAACACCTCAAAGTTACCATATTGCATTTTACAGAAAAATACAGCGCTGCAGATTGAAAAGGAAAGGTCATTTTCATGAACATTCAATTAGAATATGACTTGTGCCATAATCGTATACATCATATTATTTTTTTATTTGCTATTTTGCCATGCCATGGGGTGTGGCTTGTTTGAGTGATGTGTAAAGCTCCAGAGAATCTGCACCTATGGGCTCCTGAGATGTAAAATCCAGCCCTGGGTTTCAGACGAATATAAAGAGATGAGAAATATCTATGAACACAAAGACCGCAGAAGTTTTAACCCATCTTCAAGGTATAAAAATTAAAACATTTTGGGTGGAACTTCACTTTAATAAGTATAAGCGTAAATATGTTTGCCTTAGTAGCCAATTATATTTTAAATATTAATTTCAAGTGCTGGCTAGAGAATGTTCATCTTTGTGTAGGAAAAGACCACTCCAAGGTTAATGGATCAGTGTGCTGACAAATTCATAGGCTTCTTGTATATTTTTTTAACACTAAATTTATTGGTTAAAAACTAACATTTTTTTACTGGTTTGTGTTTGTATGTACAGGAGATGTCCCTATCGGAGTGAATGGCCTTCTAAATCAGTCCATCCTCCTGTTACTATCTGTGAATACATCACATCCTGTAGAACAAGTCTTCTGGAACTACCAAACCCACATAATGGCATTCTTTACAAATAATCAATTTACAGTAATAAATTATCAGTTTGAAGGAAGGCTGGATCTGCTGGATAATGGAAGAGCTCTGAGGATAAGACAACTAACTCTGAATGATGGTGGACTCTACACTGCAACTTTAACTTTTACGGAGAAAACCCAACATAAAGCATCCTTCAATCTCACTGTGTATGGTATGCAAAAAACATATACAATAACATAAATCCATGTTCACCAAAAGTCTTTAGACTATTTCAGTATGATCAATTACAATCAGATAAGTTCCTGAATTCTGTGATAATGTAAATAGAAAACATTTAGCAGTCTTTTTTTCTTTATCACACAGCTAGGCCAATGGTCATAGACTTTAAACTCAATTTTTTTCAACACTGTGCTTTTGTCAGATTTGTATGTCCACTAATCGTGCATTTGCTAAATCGTTGTTGAGGTCTCTTACAAGGACTTGAAGATCTTAGATATGTATGCCTTTACAACTCAATTGGCTTTTAAAGTTGTCAGCATTTGTCTTCAGATCTCCATTTACTGCTCTGATAAAAACAGATTCTCTAAGCTGAGGTCAAATCACATGTCTACACATTCCGTACATCAGCAGACCAATAATGCAGATGTATAACTGGGTTCAAGGTTTGTAGAGCAGCAGCTCCAGGCTGTCTTTGCAGTTTTAAGTGTTACTAAACCCACAAACAGTAAAACAGTCTGTATATGCAGTAAAGCATGCTTCTCATGCTCACTGTGAAACCTAAGAGGTTAATCCTCTGCATTGTGTAAAAAGGCTGTTTGATCCTCCCCTTCTTTTACTGTCCCTGATCCATCTACTGATACAGAGCTTTGTGGGTACTCTGCACATGCTCAGTTTAGTGTGTATTGCCAGAGAGGCTTTTTTTTTGGGGGGGGGGGGTGTGCATGTGATCAGCACAGGGCCAATCAGCACTGTCCAGTCAGAGGGTCAGGAGTCATGCAGCCTCATAGGACAATAAGAGAAGAATGAAAACTCCTCCTACAAGCTTTAACCAGACACTGATAGAAGTCACAAGACTGCTATATACTGCTGATGAGAAAAGGTATTTAGCAGTTTATATTTACTAAAATAATTGCATTTCAATGTTCTGTGTGCTGTGGGAGACCAGATATAATGAATGCAGGGTCCTGGGTTTAGTAACACTTTAAGGAAAGGACCCTTCCTAGAGGCTAGAAAAACCCAACTGTAAAATAGAACCAGTGAACTACTTAGGGTACATGCTAGAGTGACTCATCAACTGAACATTTAAAAAAAGAAATATAATTTTCTTGTCCCTGTTACACTTACTTACATTTCACAGACCGGCTAAAGCCTCGTACACACCATTAAAAAATAAGATGAAAAATACCACTTTCAAAGTGATCGTCCAATAATCTGATCATTAGTACACAGCTTTCAAGAGCTGATCACAACAGTTCATGTGAAATTATCCGAAGTGACAAACACCAAAATTTTTCTTGTACAATACCAGAACAAACAACTTTCATTGAATCCGTACAGTATTTATACAAAGGAAAAGAACAAGATGCTCAGAATCAAAAGAATACATTGCAATACAATACATTACATCACTTCCGAAGTTGTATTCTGTCGTACGAGAATTTTCGTAACTTTAATAACCTCTTAATTTTTCGATACGAGACTAGTATGCAAAAAAACTGGACACTCATTTATCTGATGTTCTCATTGTGTGTACCAGGTCTTATGCCCCGTACACACGGCCGGACTTTGTTCGGACATTCCGACAACAAAATCCTAGGATTTTTTCTGACGGATGTTGGTTTAAACTTGTCTTGCATACACACAGTCACACAAAGTTGTCGGAAAATCTGATCGTTCTGAACGTGGTGACGTAAAACACGTACATCGGGACTATAAACGGGGCAGTGGCCAATAGCTTTCATCTCTTTATTTATTCTGAGCATGCGTGGCACTTTGTCCGTCGGATTTGTGTACACACGATCGGAATTTCCAACAACGGATTTTGTTGTCGGAAAATTTTATATCCTGCTCTCAAACTTTGTGTGTCGGAAAATCCGATGTAAAATGTGTGATGGAGCCTACACACAGTCGGAATTTCCGACAACAAGGTCCTATCACACATTTTCCGTCGGAAAATCCGACCGTGTGTACGGGGCATAAGACACAAATTGGTAGAATTTAAAAAATAAAAAGTTTTACATTAAACAGAACACACACACACTGCACAAAATACAGGGCCCTCCACCACATATACTTTAGGTTTCCCACTAAAACAGATATTTCCCATGTTAAAAAAAACAGCTCCCTTCTGCTTTAGACCCACATGGCATATCAGCAAAAGAGGCAGGAAAGAGGAAGTCTTCTGAACCCTCTGAACACTGTCCTACCAGATAATAGTTCCTTTCAGCCTTTGATCAGCCTGCTTCTAGGACACATCATCATGATGTGTCCTAGAAGCATGG
This sequence comes from Aquarana catesbeiana, assembly GCF_042186555.1. Lineage (NCBI taxonomy): Eukaryota > Metazoa > Chordata > Amphibia > Anura > Ranidae > Aquarana > Aquarana catesbeiana. The sequence continues at coordinate 180,677,104 of NC_133336.1, forward strand.
TTACTACACAAGTAGTTTCACTTTTCAGTTTCTTGGTAGTGAGCTGTTGTGGAAAGTTATGAGCTTCGCCCATAAGCAAATAATTCAGTTGCGCTAATAAGCACAATTATAGCTCTCTTGTATAATGCCAGGAAAGCGCGCTTGTATATCTCCAAGTAACACAGACAGACGCTGGTATCACGTTGAGCTTAGAAAAATCCTGCTTGAATAGGGCAAGTCTTGTTTATTTATAGGGTTCAACAGGGATAGCATAGGAAGGTGGTGGCTTCACAATCAGCCAATCAGACACTTGTATACCTTCAAAAAGAACCAGACACATGTATACTTTAAAATAGATATCCAGTAGTGACGTATACCATTGGCCGTGTGCAGAGCAATGTGTGCAGTTTCCCACCGAAATACAGCACAGGCTTTCAAAGCAATGTGCCTCACATTGTGCTGGATGCAAACACTGCAAACATTGTTCTGATCAGGACCGTGTGCATATTCCCACCGTTACCACTGGCGCAAACCATACTCCACAAGGCTCAGCGAGCCATGGCATTGTACTGTCATACTATTGTTCCCACGTACGTGGGTCTGATTGCCAGAAGCGTTGATGCAGTCACCATGAGGGGGCCAGTCTCTTGGTGAGGCATAAGCGAACATCCCTTCCCGCGTCCACGGGGAAGTTTCCGCAACAAACGGTCCTCCACTGGCGTCTGTATGTGCGGACACGCTAGCATGAGCGTATTGCAGCAAAACTGACACTGGGGGACATCTGACAATATACATTAATAAAAATTTCCACAACAGCGCCTCTTTATCATATGCTCCCATGTGTCCCTCGATGAATCTTGATCTTCTTTTTCCACCTGGAAATTAATCTGTCTTTGTAGACTCTGTTCTTCAGGAGGGATGACTTAAAGGGAGGACATGATGTGGTGAGCTGTAGTAATTGCCGGTTGGTCTGGAATCCCCTGCGTCTTGTACGTGGGTTGGGCTTCAGGGCGGCTCATCTCAGCGAGGAAGATGTGATCAACTGCTCGGGCTCTGTTCACTTGTCCGATCAGGCAACAGGAGCACCTCATCACGACATAAAGTATAGGAGGAATAGAAACAAAAAGAACATGAGTATATATACCCCTACTTCTTTCAACCATGATCCGATGGGAAATAAAAAATCCCCAAAGTTTCCCAGACCCGTAAAAGGATTCCGGCCTGCCTTCCAGGGATCTAACCTTATACATATGGGCCTGAACTTTGTCACTAGTATCCTCGATCCAGGTACAACAATCTTTTCCTATGAATTCACAGAAACCCCTCCTGAATGCCAACAGATAATCAAGGGCCATCTTTTAATAGAAGGGTCTTGATCTGTCATAGTTCCTGTGAGATCTCCCCTCTAGCTTGAACGGTTTCATTGAACATCCTATCCACAATGGATGAGAAATTGTTCAATCGTTTCATAAGGTCAATCCCCCACCCTGTCCCAGCAGGAAACCATGCCCAGACTTGGTCGGAGTTGGTGATCAAATCCCTTCTAGCTCTTCCTGCCGCTCTTACTTTCTCTTGCGCCATCAGTTGTTCACGATTGTCTGCGATGTAAGATGCTGGGACGAGTTTCACCAGGACGCATGAACCTCTTGCATTAGGGGGAATTACCTTATAAGCTGAAATACCGCATAAGAAGTAGTAGGGGCCAGTTAGAGTCGCACAAGAGGAATTTCTGATGATTGCGGGCTCTGAGTAGTAACAGGATAGACTGGGGGATTTCTCTCTTGGTCTGAACGTCACACTCTTCCTTCCAATAGAGGTAATCTGGTCTAGAGGTGTTATTACAAAGGCTGGGGGGTTTTATTGATAAGATTAACTGTTATACCTTCTGTACAGGTGCTGGTTCCCACAAAATTATCCCCTTTACCAAAACTAAAGTTGAAGCACGCTTGTGGGCTACCTAGTTGTCCCGATACCCATACTGGTTTTGTGAGGGAGGGGCAAAAGCCAGACCTATTGTTAAAATTATAGCTAATTTTACCCTCTAGAAATGTATGTTAAGTTCTATTGACAAGTGTCTTTTTTTGGAGTCTTCCTCATGCCAATACAAATTTCATATATAGCATGTACCGCTGCTATGGCTGGGGTAACAAAAGTTATTACTCTATCCTTTATCTTTGACCTACAAAGAAGGCAAACAATACAACATTTTTACATGTACATTGGTAAATGGTCACTGACATTCCTTAAAACTGAGAACAACGTAACTCTCAGTTTCGTATTCCTACAAAAATACAATGGCCACGACGAGTAGAAAGGCCGACACGGTGGGCTCTAACATATTACTACATACAAACAATGAGAAGAATAAGACGCAAGTCAAACATTTAGATTCAAATGCAAGGGTGACATTTCATAGTTACCATGCTACTTAAAAAAAAAAACTAAACAAGACAAAAACTGGACCAAAGACAAAAATAGTTTGTTGCTAGTTTAGGCTTTACCCAGCAACATTCTTTCCGGTGTTCTAAAATGATACACACTACAAAAGAACAGTAGCTAAATCCTAATTCATGCTGAACAAATTTTAACCAGACAAACATGTACTACGCATCCAATCCATTCATCATTATAGATTTCTGAAGCCATAGCTTGAGCTACTTCCAAGGTTTTCCAACTTCTAAGGGGTCTAATGGCCTTAGCCCCATACCCAGATTTCATGCACTATGCAGCCGTCTGAATGGGGTGCCTGGTTCCCACCCCTGCATGGACGACCCATTGCCCAAACAATTTAAATCGCTGTTTGGCAGACTCTGCATCCAGAGACCCCTTGCACTTTACCTTCGGAGCTGTTATTGTTTTCGCCTTTATCACTATAACGGCCCCTGGAATTCCAGCTATTATCCGGCCTTACCGGTCTGCTAGAAACTACTCCTCACGTTATATGCTAATACAATCGTGCATCGGATTTCCGACTATTCTACACGACCTGACCGGTCTAACTTTATACAGCCCTATAAACGTGTTCGTCAGACAACCACAAAGCACAATTAAATCCTCTGCTACACAAAACAATATTGTTGCTTCCTTCTATCTGTACCTAGATGTTACAACAACAATGGGGATGCCTCCTACTAGTAACTCTCTACCCAAAACTGAACTACAGTATAAAACTCGGCAAAACTGGAATTAAATGTAAAGACCAAAGTGATTCTACTGGAAACGAAATTCAGTACAAAAACACACTATTTTCACTCGAGACTAAAATATTGCACAGAAACAACGCAACTAAAACCAAAAACTGAAATTCCTGCAAAAAGATGACCTAATTTCACAAAATGCTGAAATTCGGCCCAAAAGCAGAATAATTTTACCCAGAACTAAAATTCAGCAGAAACAAAATGCTAGTTTGTAACAATTGAAATTCAGTCTACGACAAAATGGCGGATGAAATTCGGTCTACAACAAAATGGTGGTACTACCAACTAAAATTCAGTCGCCAATCCCGCCAAAACCAGCACAAACTAAGATTTCTTTACTAGAAAACCGGAATTCCTCCCCCCAAAAACTGACTACACAATTGAGACACCAAATAAACACTTAAACGTATACAAACGAAACACTTTAGGCCATATTAATTAGGGCCTATAGAGGGCTAAAATATAGGTTATTTAAATAAACAATATATCCAAAAAATGCCAATGTTACATAAAACACAAAATAACACAACCTAAACATACACTCCTGTTCCCAAATATAAACATTTCTTAGCTCTGAAAGATGAAGGTCAACAGATACACAGGACAATCAGCAATACTGGTTGCAAGAGAGTCACGGAGCCAAAAGGGGGACCCTAAGCGCAAGGACGGCATGACAGTGCTGGACTGCACATCTGCCTGTCTCTGCAGGGTACACTTCTCCTTTTAGAGAAGGGGAGGGGCTGCAGGAAGAAAGTGTAGGAGATGTAGGAAGGGGAAGTGACGTCAGTCTAAGAGCGGTGGTGGACGAGATTAGAAGCACACCTCACCACTCTTCACCTTCCCCTTCCTTATACTCAGCATGGCAGCGATGGAGGGATTTGTAGATCAGCTCAGAGCGGCGGTTGCCGCTAACGGCGCGGACTGGCTCCAGCAGCAGCTGCGTTTGATCACGGACGGCGGGGCGATGGTGAGCGGGGGGGGCACCAACTCCCAGGGCACGGCGATCACGTCCACCGGAGAGATACAGCCCTGAGGCTGGCTTGGGCTCGTCCAGAGCAGCGCAGCGGGGGATGGCAGCGGGAGAAGCCCAGACACCCACTATGCAGGTCAGGCAGAGGGATGGACGAGGAAAGGCCCGGGGGAATCGGAGGAAAGTTGGAGGGACTGGGGGAAGGGTGCCCAGCAATGCACGCGGCTCTTCCCCCCCAGCCAGGCGCAGATGCTTACAGCCCCCTGAGAGGTCAGCAGGAGACGTACAAGAACGCACCGCGGCAAGTGGAGGAGGGGCACGGGCGACCGAGATGGACAGTAGTCCGCCGCAGGGTGATAGCGGGTCAGAGAGAGACGCCAGAGTCAGCGTGAGGGGAGGTAATGGACGGTCAGCACGCACCCCGCGCAACAGTAGACGCAGGAGTCCGTCACCAGGGGTATCCAGCGGGCCTGGCGGTATCCAAGGGAGGAGTGGCCGAGCACAGCACCGCAGGCCCTCGGCAAACACTGCAACCGCAAGTGGGGTGCAACGAGAAGTTGGCAGGACGAACGAGCACGACGATCGGTCGGAAGGAGAGCTGTCCGGGTCTGACGGAGGCGACGATCAGGGACATCAAACATCGCTGGTTCCAGGAGTGGCCGCTGTTGGGCACAGTCCAGTGCAGCCCGGTGAGTGCGATTCTTCTAATCCTGTTACTATTCTTTTACATAATTTGTTGGGAAAAAATGTGCAGGGTGGTAGTTCACGGTCGGGGGGTGTAGTCAGGCCAGGGGGGGCGGAGAATGTATCGGCTCCACCGTCAGTGTCAGCGCCCCAAACAGGGAATGAGGGGTTGCGGGAGTTGTTAACTGGCCTAAAAGAGCTTGTAGCACGCATTGAATCGGGGTCAGGAGGTGGTCCGGCGACTGCGTGGACAGCAGAGAGGAATACCCCGCAGACAGGGACCACCCCATCTATTGCGGGTGATGTTCAGGTTTCGCCGGAGGCGGCTGTTTCAGTGGTTGGGGTGCCCCCCTCTACAACAGCAGTGGCTACGACTTCGGGGGGAACAGGTGAGGACAACTGAGAAGAAAGCTGATTCAGTTAGATTAGCAGATGCGGCAAGGAGCGAGGTATATGTCTGCTTTGAGGGCTCTTTGGGGGCTCATTTAAAAGCCGAGATAAAGGAAAAAATATGGAAGGGCAAATACGTGGAAATTTTCACGTTGCTGCCGTTAGAAAAATTTAATCTGGATAGGTTAAAACCGGTGGAAGGAAAAAAGGAGGATGAGGAGAAGCGTAGGTATCGATTGATCCCGCGAACGTTCTCCAATTGGTTACAAGCGTTCGCCATTTTGGCGAGTGTGGTAGGCGAAAAAGCGCCAGAACATTGTTCAGCGCTGTTTGTGTACCTTGATGCCATTAGTGAGGCCCATAGAACATACGGGGGCATGGCGTGGCTACGCTATGATGAGCAATTTCGTCAGAGGATGGCTGTGCGACCGAATCTACGCTGGGATCACAAGGACATCAGCTTGTGGATGAGGTTGATGACGGCAGCGAGGGCCCCTAGTCAGTTTTTTCAGGCAGGGGTCGGAGGTTCAGCAGCCCCAGGACAACCGGCCGAGAGAAAATGGGGTTATTGCTGGCAATTTAATGAGGGAACTTGCAGATTTGGAGCCAACTGTCGTTTCAAGCATTTGTGTTCCGGCTGCGCGGGATCCCATGCTTTGGCAAAATGTTTCAAAAAAGGAAAAGGACGCGCCGGAGAAACTTCAGGTAAGAGGGAGGACTCTGGTACGGGTGGAAAGGATGCGGCCTTTCCTCAATAGGTACCCTGACCGGGCAGCGGCCGCCACGCTGGAGGCAGGTTTTATGGAGGGTTTTCACATTCCTTGCGCCTTGGCGGAGGTGCCGCCTGAGGCCAAGAATTTGAGGTCAGCTTTGCTGCATGCAGCAGTGGTCTCTGAGAAATTGAAAAAAGAAGTTTCATTGGGACGCATGGCGGGTCCTTTTAAGGAAAGACCACTACAAGGGTTAGTGGTCTCCCCCTTGGGTGTGGTACCAAAAAGAGAGCCAAACAAGTTTAGACTCATACACCACCTTTCCTTCCCGAAGGGAGGGTCGGTGAATGATGCTATAGCCCCGGAAGATTGTGCGGTTAAGTACACATCTTTTGACGCAGCGGTCTCATGGGTTAGGAGATATGGACTTTAATGGCCAAGTCCGATATCGAATCGGCTTTTCGGCTGTTGCCAGTTCATCCCGACAGTTTCAGATGGCTAGGCTGTAAATGGGAAGGGGCCTACTATGTAGACCGATGTCTTCCAATGGGATGCTCTATAGCCTGTGCTCTTTTCGAAACGTTCAGTTCGTTCTTGGAATGGGCAGTACGGGATGTGTCTGGTATCAATTCAGTCATCCATTATTTGGACGACTTCTTATGTGTGGGTCCAGCGGGTTCCAACATATGTGCAATGCTTTTGGTGACTTTGCAGTATTTAGCGGAAAGATTTGGGGTGCCGCTAGCCCCGGAAAAAACGGAGGGTCCAACGGCGACTATCACATTTCTCGGAATAGAGATAGATTCAAGGAGGATGGAATGCAGGATTTCGAAGGACAAACTATCGAAGTTGAAAGAGGAAGTTCGAGGGACCATTGGAGTTAGGAAATTGCAACTTCGCCAACTCCAATCTTTGCTAGGTAAGCTAAACTTCGCTTGCCGAATCATCCCTATGGGATTTTCTGCAGGCGGCTGTCAGCCGCTACTGCAGGGATCCGGGCGCCGACACATTTCGTGAGTCTGACTAGAGATCACAGGGAGGACTTACGGGTGTGGCAGGTATTCTTGGAGTCTTTCAATGGAAGGGCTTTATGGATGTCTGGGCCGGTCAGCAACTGGGACCTAGAGTTGTTTACTGACGCTGCCGGGTCAACTGGGTTTGGTGCTTTTTGTAAGGGCCACTGGTGCGCGGCCATGTGGCCGGTGGCTTGGCGGGAGGCTGGGTTCTTAAAGAACCTGGTACTCTTGGAGTTGTTCCCCATTATGGTGGCCATGGAGCTATGGGGCAAGTCATTTCGAAACCTTAAGGTTCGCTTCAATTGCGACAATCTGGGGGTGGTGCAAGTGGTTAATCGGCTGACTGCGGCATCAGTGTCGGTGGTCAGGCTTTTGCGCCATCTAGTACTTCGTTGTTTACAATTGAATGCGTTCATTTATGCTGTGCATCTACCAGGGACCGAGAACACCTTGGCTGACGCTTTGTCTCGTTTTCAGTGGGACAGGTTCCGGAGGTTGGCACCAGAGGCAGATCATCAGGGGGTCTCCTGTCCCAGTTGGATATGGAACATTGCCTTGGAACAGCAGCAAAATGGATTCAGCGATCCGTGAGTATGGCTACATGGAATGCCTACTCTAAGGTATGGAAGGAGTGGTTCGCCTTTATGCATGACTTGGGCATGGGATCTGATGATCCGGACATGGACAAGGCAGTGCTGTATTTTATAATTAGGGACTTTGAAAAAGGTATCTCGGCAGCTGTCATCAATCGTGAATTGGCAGGTTTGGCCTTCCTTTTTAAATGGCAGGGGAGCCGGGACCATACGAAGGAATTTTGGTTACGGCAAGCAGTCAAGGGGTACAGAAAAGCTTACAAACAGAGGGACGGGAGGCGCCCCGTCTCTTTTGAAATGCTTAAGCAGTTGATGCTTAGTTTGGAAAGGGTCAGCAGATCCGAGTACGAATGCGCACTATTCAAAGCAGCGTTCGCGCTGGCCTTTTTTGGGGCGCTGAGGATAAGTGAGTTGGTGAGCCCGTCAAAGAAGGTTCCGGGCGGGCTTTTCCACGGGGAGGTTGAAGTATGGGTGGATAGAGTCCACATATGGATTCATAGGTCAAAAACGGATCAAGCAAGGAGAGGGAAATATCTGGAGTTTGGGAAGATTGCGGAGCATAGCATATGCCCGGTTAGGATTGTGGGAGCTTTCATGAAGGTTAGGCCTGCCGTTACCGGCCCCTTCTTGATACATGAGGACGGTTTGTGTCTTTCAAAATACCAGTTTGTAACGGTTTTTAAGAAATGTGTGGTCAGGGTGGGATGTGACCCTTTACAATTTTCATCACATTCTTTCAGGAATGGGGCGGCCACAGAGGCTGCTAGGGCGGGTTTGAGTCAGGAGGTGATTAGACGTATTGGCAGATGGGATTCGGATAGATTCAAACTGTATGTCCGCCCTCACATGGTTCAAATGTAATTTTAGGGGATTGTTTTATGAGTGGGAGTTGGGTATTAAGGTTCATGAGGTTGTATTATCTATTTCGTTTACAGGTCAAGATGTATGTCTGGTTTGGATACTCGGTCACTCCTACGTGTTTTGGGGGGCCAAGAGAGCGGACGTTCGGCCGAACGGCAGACAGCTTCGCATTCCCAGACAAGAGGCCCTCATCAGGTGGATTGGGGTTCCGGGCATGCAGTGGAATAGGGTGCTGGGGGAAGTGCATAGATTCTCCTGCCTGGACAGGGCCCCTGATGTATTGTTATTGCACGTGGGTGGAAATGACATGGGAGCTAGATCCATGAGGGACCTTATCAGGGACATCAAGTGCGATTTCTTGCGTTTAAAAGCTGCTTATCCCAAGATGGTCTTAGTGTGGTCTGACATGGTAGGCAGGCTATCGTGGCGCTGGGCTTTGTCAGATAAAAAAGTGAATAGGGCTAGGATAAAAGTTAATAAAGAAGTGAGCCGGTTTTTAATAAGGAATGGGGGCTTAGCCATTCGTCATAGGGAGTTGGAGGTTGACACATGGCGTTATTTGCGCAGCGATGGTGTACATCTCAATGAGGTGGGCACGGACCTATGGTCTTTAGGCTTACAAGAAGGCATACATAGAGGGCTTAGTGTGTGGAGGTGCTCGCAAGGGTAAGGGGTTACCCCTTTCATACTGTGGCAGTGGTTGTTTGTTCCTTGAATAGGATAAGTTCTGTTACAAGTTGTAACATGTGTACCCATCCAAGGATGGGGGGTTGTTTGATTGTACCCATCCAGATGATGGGAGTTTTTGCTGGTACCCATACATGGAAGGATGGGGATTGTAGTTGGTACCTTCAGGCCCTAAGGGTTAACCTGCAGGAGTTAAAATGCCAGGTCACTGGGGTATGTTGTTATAATGCCGTGTCAGGGGTTTCCGGCTGGCAGGTTTTAAATTAAGGAGGTTGTACCAGTGACCAAGGTCATAGTCATAGTTCTTACTGAGTAAGTTACCTTAACAAGTTATTTAAGAAAATACAGTTATTTATATATTTATGTTAATTTATATGTTTGAATAAAAGGCCACAAGGCCATTTTACTCCAGAAACTAGTCCGAGTCATCCCTGATGTTTTTGGAGGGAGGGTATGTACGGGTAGGATGGTATTAAGTATATGGGCTTAAGTCCTACAGTGTCAAGAGAGTCACGGAGCCAAAAGGGGGACCCTAAGCGCAGGGACGGCATGACAGTGCTGGACTTCACATCTGCCTGTCTCTGCAGGGTACACTTCTCCTTTTAGAGAAGGGGAGGGGCTGCAGGAAGAAAGTGTAGGAGATGTAGGAAGGGGAAGTGACGTCAGTCTAAGAGCGATGGTGGACGAGATTCCCACCCACCCTACCAATGGTTGGCAGTGGTTGTTTGTTCCTTGAATAGGATAAGTTCTGTTACAAGTTGTAACATGTGTACCCATCCAAGGATGGGGGGTTGTTTGATTGTACCCATCCAGATGATGGGAGTTTTTGCTGGTACCCATACATGGAAGGATGGGGATTGTAGTTGGTACCTTCAGGCCCTAAGGGTTAACCTGCAGGAGTTAAAATGCCAGGTCACTGGGGTATGTTGTTATAATGCCGTGTCAGGGGTTTCCGACTGGCATGTTTTAAATTAAGGAGGTTGTACCAGTGACCAAGGTCATAGTCATAGTTCTTACTGAGTAAGTTACCTTAACAAGTTATTTAAGAAAATACAGTTATTTATATATTTATGTTAATTTATATGTTTGAATAAAAGGCCGCAAGGCCATTTTACTCCAGAAACTAGTCCGAGTCATCCCTGATGTTTTTGGAGGGAGGGTATGTACGGGTAGGATGGTATTAAGTATATGGGCTTAAGTCCTACAGTGTCATGCTTGATCTTTTCATAGCTCAAAACAATAGAGCTTTCCCTATGCTATTGACTCTATAGTCCTATATCCCAGAGACCACCCACAGGATGTAGTTACAGGGCGTAGCCCTCTTAAGCCACTCACATGTTCTATTGTGAGTGATATCAGCAATACATGGTTGCACTTACCCCCACAGCCACATGGTCAAATGAATATGCGGCAGCCATTTTAAAGGTGACTGCTCACTCATACACACAGCATAGAGTTACTTATACAAAACACTCAAATCACACAATTACCTATACCAAACAGTTTAGGTTGTATTAATTGTCTGATTGGTTCTTTTTGAAGGTATACAAGTGTCTGGCTTGAATAGGGCAGGTCTTGTTTATTTATAGAGTTGAACAGGGATAACATAGGAAGGTGGTGGCTTCACAATCAGCCAATCAGACACTTGTATACCTTCAAAAAGAACCAATCAGACACATGTATACTATAAAATAGATATCCAGTAGTGATGTATACAATCGGCTGTGTGCAGAGCAATGTGTGCAGTTTCCTGCCAAAATACAGCGCAGACATCCAAAGCAATGTGCCTCACATTGTGCCGGGTGCAAACACTGCAAACATTGTTCTGATCAGGATCATGTGCATATTCCCTCTGTTACAATTGGCGCGAACCATACTCCATGAGACTGAGCGAGCCATAGCGTTGTACAGTTATACTATTGTTCCAAAGTATGTGGGTCTGTTTGCCGGGAGCGTAAATGCAGTCGCCATGAGGTGGCCAGTTTCTTGGTGAGGCATAAGCAAACATCCCTTAAACGGTGAACAGATCTCTCACATCCACTGGAAGGTTTCTACAACCAACAGTCCTCCACCGGCGTCTGTAAGTGCGGACATGCTCGCATGAGCGTATTGCAGCAAAACTGACACCATGAAAATCAGGTGCAAATACCATGTGCGTGTTATACACCAATACTTCAATTTTAGCTGCCTCGGAGGGGACAGGGAGGGGAGCAGGATGAGCGCCATCACATTACATACAGTGAGAATCTCCTTTTTACTTGGCGGCCTCTGTAATAGGAAGTCCCGTCTCCTGGGCCGCCATTGGACCACTGTTCTATCTATCATAGGAGATTCTCACTGTATGTAATCTGTCGACGCTCGTCCCTCCCTGTTCCCTCTAGGCTGCAGATGGGCATCAATCAGGCTGCACCGATGGCAATGCTAAGGCTGCTGCATTGATGGCAATGGTAAAGGCTGCTGCATTGAAGGCAATGGTGAGGCTGCTGCGTTGATGGCAATGGTAAAGGCTGCTGCATTGATGGCAATGGTAAAGGCTGCTGCATTGATGGCAATGGTGAGGCTGCTGCATTGATGTGGACTGATGAGGCTGCATTGATGGCACTTGTGAGGCTGCAGATGGGCACTGACCATTTTTTTTGCTTCAAAGTTCCTTATTTAAAATGTAAGTTTTTTTTCCTGAAACTTCCCTCTTAAAATGAATGTGCGTGTTATACGCCTGTGCGTGTTATACGCCGATAAATACGGTACATTAATAAAAATTTCCACAACAGAGCACACTTGCATGTGATGCAGATACTCATTTGGTAAACAGTTAGCATTCTAGCTTAGCAGCATTTTGCTAAAGTAAAGATGTTTTTAATGGATTCTTTGCAGCCAATTGGAAGCAAGATTATAAAAATAACTACTAGTTGAATATGAGTTTGTAATGCACAGCTGTTTGGCAGTATTTAACTGGATTCTCTTTTTCCATGGCTCAGATATTGCACACCAAGCAAGTAATTCTTCCCACCAGTGCAGCCCCCGAGTCTAGTTAGTCTTTGTGGGAGTACTGGGTTGGATTCTTCTGTTGCATCCCTGGGAAGAAAAGAGATCAGGTTGGTATATTGTAGTCTTAGAAAGTGCACAAATGGAAAGACAAAGCTTGTGCAGAAATAAATTACTTCTTTCATCTCTTCAGGTAGAAAAGCAAAAAGCCTTAGTGAAACAACCCTGGTCAGCATTTCCAGCCAGGTTGTAGGAAAAGCTGTCAAAAGTAGTATCCTGCTTTAAAAATACAAACATGTAACATAAATGTTTTTCCTCCCTGTAGAACCTGTTCCTACCCCATCTATTAGATGTGAGAAGAAGATTAAGGCCAGCGACTTTTGCAATGTGACTCTTCGGTGTTCCGTCCCAACAAACACATCATCCTTGTCTTATACCTGGAAATATAGACATGGAGACTCTAATGATTATCAGCTGTATAATAATTCTGGAGACACAATCCAGATATCACTGCAGCCAGAGTCCTGGAGCACAGAGGTCCTGTGTAAAGTACACAACCCTGCTGACCAAAAGAATATCTCTCTAAGAAAATTCTGCCAAGACTATCCTGACAAAGGAGATACTGCAGAAGGTAAAGTGAACTTTTGTAAAGGAAAAAATTCTAAATGATTTGAAAAAAAGGAAAAAAAAGGCCACCAATACCAGTGTTTAGTGGAACTTTTTTTATGCTTCTTGTCTTGTACTGGGTCTTTTTTTTGCCACCCACAGTGTGCAAAAAAACACCATAGTGAACCAAAAAAGTGCACTAAGGTGTGTCATTGGTCCCCACTCCTGAAGCTGACCAACAAGTATTAGGTGAGGGACACTCCCAAAGAGAGAGACCCCCAAGACAAGGGAAGAAGGAACCAGTCACACATTCTCCCCCTAGACTTCAGGGTAGGCCCAAAGATCCACACCCTTCAATCCTGAGTGAAAAGGTGACACACAAAAAAGTTAAGTGACAGACTTGTGGAGAGAAAATAAATAAAAAGTGCCATTGTATATGACAATGGCTAGGCATTCTGGCCCGGTAACAAAAATTGCCCTGGTCTTGGCCAAAAGGTCTAGCCAATGGGGTATATTGTGGAAAAAAGCAGGTGGTATCATGGTCTAGTGCCCTTTCTTACCATGGAGTCCCACAACCAAAGTGATACTTGGAGCACCCCCAGGGGGCGCTAAACACCACATAATCTTTGCAGCCTGCTATATTATGTCTTTTGTATGGACTCCAGGAAAATGACGCTGATGCATTTCCTGTTGAGTATAGATCCAGGGGTCTCCAAACTATGGCCCTCCAGCTGTTCCGAAACTACAATTCCCATCATGCCTAGTCATGTCTGTAAATGTCAGTTTTGTAATGCTTCGGGACATGTAGTTCCACAACAGCTGGAAGGCCGTAGTTTGGCGATCCCTGAGAGTGACAGATGGCATTGGGACTAATTAAATATGGCCGCCATAGTTTGTCTTCTATTTGTCCAGGAAAATGGCGCCGACATTAAACACAAAGAGCAGCTTGTTTAGCAGGCTATTTAAAGGATAGGAAAAGATGGGTCAGCACTCTAATATCCCCTGAAGACAAAATGAGTTGGGAGGAACTGCGTGTTTACGTATCTCCTAGGTTTGATACATCGGTGGTGCTGGCAGCCCCCTATGCCAGTGGAGAATTACAATGCGGATAGATTCCCATACTGTGATGCCTTGTCTGTGCTAACAAACACTGTCTTTTGCCTTTCTGATGCAGCTTAATAGCTGGTGAGTGTGCATAGGTGGTGGTTTTGAGCAACGTGTGGTGATATATTTGGACTGTTGGACGAATACTACAAACGGACAACTGTTGGTGTTATTCTTTACCACTAAGAAGAGTCACATGTTTGTGGGATTTTTTATGCACATTTTTAAGTCATTTTTGTCATAAGTATATTATTTACACTCTGGTTGGTAATTATAAGATGGTTACATTCATTCTTGATCACTTAGGTGCTGCACTTTTGGTTTCACATTCTCTGAATGGTGCCCTAGCCATTGGACCCCCTATGTTGACTAAGCAGCAGGGCAGCTACTTAGGATGGAACCCAGGATCTAAGCAGTATCTACTACATTGATTTCCAAGTTCCACGGGGATCGTCCATACATACTTAAATTGGTCCAAGTTACACCAATGCAACTATGAAATAATCCATACCTAATTTTCAGCTTTAATCCAATGCAATCAATACATTTGATTATTATTATTGTAGCGCCCTGCTCCTGATGGGCAGGTGCTATCTGTGTGAAATTAAGTTTGTCTGAAGCTGCAGTTTAGCTCAGACTAATTATGGTAAATTTACTGGTTTCTGTATCAGTTCAGCTGGGTTGTGTCAGTTTCCACTTGACCATGGGTGTCGCTGTGGCCACCGGTAAGTGTTGGAAATGCAACAGGCTGGATGCATTGGGTACCCTTTTACTCAGAAACAGCCCAGTGGGAGTGGTTCACTCGCTGTGCATTCTGGGTAAGGGTATTTAAGGTACAGGCGTCATGTTTTGGGGTCTTTTTTCTTTTTATCCATTGTGGTCCCTGACCTGAAGGCCCTCCTGGCCAAAGGGGGCCGGGGCAGCTCTGCTGCCTCGGGGCCGGCTGGCTCAAGGCGTTGCTACTGCAAAAGTAGGCCCAGGAGCTCTGGGGCCTGCTGATCCAAAGGGTGGTCCTGTGCTGTCTTGCTTGCGGGGAAAAGCCAATCGGTTTGAGGAGACCAGGGGAGGACTTCTCTGAAGGTGCCTGAGCAAAGTATGCTGGTACCTCAGGAGGAGCTTGGAAACTCAATCGAATTTTGCAACCTAGATCATCTATCTGACAGTATCGCCGGATTGGCTGAAAGAAACTGGTACTGTGCAGTTAAGCTTTAAACCTAGCTTAACCACTTCAATACTAGGCACTTAGACACCTTCCTGCCCAAGCCAATTTTCACCTTTCAGCGCTGTCGCATTTTGAATGCCAATTGCGCGGTCATGCTACACTGTACCCAAACAAATTTTTTATCATTTTGTTCCCACAAATAGAGCTTTCTTTTGGTGGTATTTGATCACCTCTGAGATTTTTATTTTTTGCGCAACAAATAAAAAAAGACCAAAAATTTTTTAAAAAAAACAATTTTTTCTTCGTTTCTGTTAAAATGTTTTGAAAATAAGTAAGTTTTCTCGTTCAATGATGGGCACTGATATGGCTGCACTGACGGGCACCTATAAGGTGGCACTGATGAGGTGGCACTGATGGGCACTGATGACAGGCACTGATAGGCGGCACTGATGGGCACTGATAGGTGGCACTGATGGGCACTGATAGGTGGCACTGGTATGCGGCACTGATGGGCACTCATAGGCGGCAGTGATGGGCACTCATAGGCGGCACTGATGGGCACTTATGGGTGGCACTGATAGGTGGCACAGATGGGCACTGATGGGCACTGATAGGTGGGCACTGATGGGCATAGATTGGCACTGACAGGTGGCACTGATGAGTTGCACTGATGTCACTGATGGGTGGCACTGATGATACTGATGGGTGGCATTGCTGGGCATAACTGATGCCTGTTAGTACATACTGGTGCCAATCAGTGCCCATTTGTGGGCACTGATTGGCACAGATTGGGCATAATTTGCACATGTGGATGGCCATGGGGTACATACCTTGCCATCCACATGTTGCTCACTTCCTTGGTGGTCCAGTGTGGTCATCTGAGGGGGGGCTGCGCTGATAAACAATCAGCGCAGACCCTCCTTGTCAGGAGAGCCGCCAATCGGCTCTCCTCTACTCGCGTCTGTCAGATGGAGTGAGGAAAAGCCGATCAACGGCTCTTCCTATTTACATCGTGATCAGTGATTGGACACGGCTGATCACGTGGTAAAGAGCCTCGGCCGGAGGCTCTTTACCGAGATCGGTGGAGCGGTGTATCAGACTGACACACAGCTCCACCGATCGCTGCAAAGCGCGCCCCCACGGACGCGAGGCGGCTGTTATCCTGAAGGACGTTGTATGACACCCAGTCGGGATAACTGAACCACCACCTGGCCGTCATTTTGCTATAGGCTGGGTGGGAAGTGGTTAAAAGTTTGGTTACACCGTTCTGTGGCAGAGGACTTGTGTAACGATCACAACGATTATACTTCTTTTTTTCATCAAGTCTGTGTCCGAGCATTGCACCGGCTGCTAGGTCAGTGAGAGAGACCTATCCGGTGAATGCTATATCCAGTTGAGGAAACCATTTGTCCTCTGGCTAGAAGAAATAACCTGATCCGCAATACAAGGTACCTGAATCCCCCCTAACCCTCCATCCCTCTACCTAACATTGAAGAATAAAAGAATTGCAAACATAAAGAAACGTAATGTTTGGTGCAGACATTATTGAATCTTTTCTTTTTAATGGGACTCCCCTGTGACGGACACGAGGTAAGAACCCTAGCTCATCCGACATTCAAAATATGAGACTGCATTTCATAACTGCAATTTACAGCGACACAGAAGTCAGCCCCACCCTACTAGCATACCTCCCAACAGTCCCGGATTGGGTGGGACTTTCCCGCATTGACACCTTTGTCCCGCGGTTCCGGACTACAGGGGCTTTGTCCCACATTACTCCATGCAGAGCAGGACCTGCAGTAGTATGCTGTAAGATATAGCACATCCAGTGATTGGTGGGCAACCCAGGGATTGGTGGGCGAGCCGGCAGCGGTAAGGCTGCAATGAGGCAAAGTGCAGCTGTCAGATTTAGTCTCTGATGTCAGGGATGGGCGGGCCGATACTCGCTTTCAGCCTCCTGACTCCGCCCCACAAACAGAGCGCCACCCTGCCCCACCCTGACACCGCCTACCACACCAGCACCGCCCTGCTCCTCCACCAGACTCCAGCCACCGGAGACCGGTGTCTTGCCGAGAAAGTTCCCTCAGCGGATAAGGACCCCCCCTGTACCCCCCCGGAGATAGCCGAAGCTCAAAATCTTCAATCAGTTGTACACGGCACCTGCGCCCTAGGTCCAGGTTCCTTCCCAACCATCCAAGTGGACCTAGCGGGGGAATAAAAAAGAGCCGAGCAAAGCGAGGCCGTGCCCGAAGCGTGGCGAGCGAAGCGTGGCGAGCGAAGCGAGCCCGCGAGGGGCCCTCTTACAGGCGCCGTGTACAGCTGATTTTCACCTATTCACCTTCGGCTATTTCCGCCGGATCCTACTGCGCAGGCGCAGTGCCTGCGCAGTAGAGGGGGGTCCTTATCCGCCGAGCAGAACTTTCTCGGCAGAACACCGGCACCCTGCCCCTTCTCCTGACTCCACCCACCACAGAGTGGCACCCGGCCCCTCCTCCTGACTTAGGCCACTAGAGAACGGCACCTTGCCCCTCCCCCTGACTCCGTCCACCACAGAGCAGCACCTGGCCCCTCCTCCTGAATCCGCCCACCATAGAGCGGTGGTATTCCAGTTACATGAGGGGTTGGGTGAGATTGGTGCTCTGCAGCGGACTGAGGAGGGTGGATGCCAGGGCCCCCAGGAGGGCCAAGAGTAGTGTGGTAGCCCCTGCAGTGCCGAGCCAGATCCTCACCCTGCAGGCCATGAACTCCAGGTGCGGGCAGTGGAGAACGCTGTGAGGGAGACAATTGTCACCAAGACTGGGGAGATCGATAGAGAGCTTCAGAGGTGAGTGGCTAAAACTGCCAGCATGGCCTTAGTGACGGGACTACAACTGCCAGCATTTACTGAGTGATAGGGGGACTACAACTCCCAGCATGGCCTGAGTGACAGGGGGACTACAACTCCCAGCATTTACCAAGTGACAGGGGGACTACAACTGCCAGCATTTACTGAGTGACAGGGGGACTACAACTCCCAGCATTTACTGAGTGACAGGGGGACTGCAACTTTCAGCATGGCCTGAGTGACAGGGGGACTACAACTGCCAGCATTGCCTGAGTGACAGGGGGACTACAACTCCCAGCATGGCCTGAGTGACAGGGGGACTACAATCCCCAAGGTGGTCAGGGTGACTAGGAACTACAACTGCCAGCATGACCATAATGACAGGGGAACTACAACTCCCAGCATATCCTGAGTTGCAGAGAAATTAGAAGTTCCTGTATGCATAGGGTAACAAGGGACTGTATGTACATAACGCACTCCTGAACCTCGCTCTCTGTATATAACGCATTAATGAACCTCGCAGTCTGTACATAGCGCATTCCTGAGCTTCACACTCTGTACATAACAAACTCGTAAACCCCGCACTCTGTACATAAGGCATTCCTAAACCTCACACTCTGTACATAACGCATTCCTAAACCTCGCACTCTGTATATAACGCACTCCTAAACCTCGCAGTCTGTACATAACGCATTCCTGAACTCCGCACTCAGTACATAACGCACTCCTGAATTCTTCCACACTTTGTGTAACACTTTTTCTCAATGTGTGCAAAATCATTTGTAATGGAAGGTTTTTAGTCTTTTTTTTAATGATTGTACTGGGGTAGGTGTCTGTGAGACTCTTGCTTGTGGCAGAGCAATCAAAGCAGGAAGCCCGAGTTTGTTTTAACCACGCCCCATTAGCCCCTCCCACTCTTAATCATTTGGCCACATCCGTTTTTTTACCTCGGCGTGCGTAGGGACACTTCCTCTCTCAAGTTTCCCTCATTCTGAAGTTCAGAAGTTGGGAAGTATGCTACTAGTCCTCATTTCCTATACAGAAAAACACTACACTTCTATGATCAGTATGAACAAAGAGAAACCGAAGCAACACCAACCTCCAAACCCAGACTGCTGGTTGAAAGCTAAACAGTGGGGACCTTGAGTGGAGAGTGTGAACAAGTTTTGCTTTTTGACTGCTGGTGATTGCTGGGTTGCATTTTCAGGTTCTTTTTTGGGCTTTTCCTTGTAGCTTTTTAACACCATTTTCTGTCACTTTTTAAACAGCTTTTTTTTTCTTTTCTTCTTTCAGCCTACTAATTAAGGGGAGTGGTTAATTGGTCACAGGTGCTTGAGGTCTATATAAAATTCGGTTGAACTTATTGTGAGCCTGCTCATCTTTGAGCTTGCTGGAACTTAGACCAAGTCGAACTGGACTAAGTGGTGAGTGAAAAAACCAGAGTGGAAAACAAGAGGTTGTAATAGGAGTCAAGTACTTGTGTAGGGTGAGTGTTCACCTGTGTATTGTAAGTACATAAGTGCTGCGAGTGCACGTGGGCTGTATTGAGTATTAGTGTCAGGTAGTACCTGTGTATTGTGAGTACCTGAGTGTTGTCTGAGTAGTGTGTGTGGATTGTTAGTACTTGTGTATTGTGTGTGTGCACGTGGATCAGCGAGTGCGCGTCGGTCTGCAAATGCGCGTTGATGAGCGAGTGCGCATTGGTGAGTGAGTGCACGTTGGTCAGCGAGTACCTGTGTATTGTCTTGTTGAGTACCTATGTATTGTCTTGTTGAGTATTAGTGTCAAGAAAATAGTTGTTAGGTAATTTGGACAGGATATAATCCCCAATCCTCATTAAATTAGTAGGTACAATGCCCAGTGGGTGTGGAGATGCGACTCGGTGTACATCTTGCGGCATGTATGCGCTCCTTGATCATCCAATCGAGGGCGAATACTGCTGTGCAAAATGTAAGCACATTGTTTCCCTGGAAGCCCAGGTTTTGAATTTGGCTAAGCAACCGTCAGCACTGAGAAGTCCCTCCATACTAAAAGAGAGCCAGGAACGTACACGGCAGGTGCCGGTAGGGGCCAGCACAGAGGCGGATGGAGACAAAGAGGTGCAGGCACCAGGAAAGAGTAGATGGGTGACAATCAGGAAGGGTAGAGGGGGAAATGCCAGGGAGGCCGATCCAGGGCTGGAGCAGCCCAATAAGTACCCTCCATTGAGTGACATTGGTGAAACCAGTCAGGGACCAGCACTGCTGGAGCTGAAGGACTCTCCTAGCTGCCAGGGGAAGAACTCCTCCAGTGAGAGTGAGGGGGGGAAGCAAAGGGAAAGGAAAGACAGATTCTGGTGGTAGGGGACTCAATCCTTACAAGGACAGAGAGGGCAATCTGTAACAAAGACCTGAAGTGCCGAACTGTATGTTGTCTACCAGGGCGCTCAGGTTCGGCACATCACGGATCTGGTGGACAGATTACTCGGAGGGGCTGGGGAAGACCCAGCTGTCTAGGTGTACGTTGGCACCAATGACAAAGTCAGAGGCAGATGGAGTGTCCTAAAGAATGATTTTAGGGACTTGGGAGCTAAATTGAGGAAAAGGATCTCCAAGGTAGTATTCTCAGGAATACTACCAGTACATTGAGCCACACCAGAAAGGCCGAGGGAGATTAGGGAAGTAAAGAAGTGGCTGAAGAGCTGGTGTAGTAAGGAGGTATTTGGGTTCCTGGAGGACTGGGCCGACTTCTCAGTCGGTCACCAGTACTATAGAAGGGACGGACTGCACCTAAATGAGGAGGGTGCAGATCAGCTGGGAGTAAAGATTTCCAAAAAGTTAGAGGGGTTTTTAAACTAGGCAACGGGGGGAGGGCCCAGAGGTAGAGATAGTCAGCGCGGAACACATTCCAGAGGGTAGTACTGGGGGCATTAGTGGTAGGTTGACTAAAGCACATAAACCCAAGGTAAGTATAGTAACAAGTCCAAGTTGCAATCTCGGAACACCCAATAAGAGGATAGTATGCGACCGGTCCAAACTACGTGGCTTGTTCACCAATACCAGGAGCCTGGCGGACAAGATGGGTGAACTAGAGATACTGTTGTACAAGGAGGATTTGGATTTTGTGGGAATTTCAGAGACCTGGTTCAACAGCTCTCATGATTGGCTGGCAACCATTCAAGGGTATACCCTTTATCGCAGGGATAGAGAAGGTAAAAAAGGGGGAGGGGTATGCCTATATATCAAGAATAATGTACAAGTGAATGTGAGAGATGACATCACTAAGGGAGCTAGGGGGAGGTGGAATCCTTATGGGTAGAGCTCCAAAGGGATAAAGCTAAGGGGAAAATATTACTGGGAGAATGCTATAGGCGCCCTAACCTGAGGGAGGAGGGGGAGACGGATCTCCTATCACAAGTTGGATTAGCAGTAAGGATGGGAAGTGTTATCATAATGGGGGATTTTAATTATCCAGGCATAGGCTGGGCGGAGGGAACCACGCATTCGTCTAAGGCTCGCCAGTTCCTAAATGTCTTGCAGGACAATTTCATGGTTCAGATGGTAGACGCACCAACTAGAAATAAAGCGTTACTGGATCTACTAATTGCAATACAGACCTGATCACGGATGTGGAAATACGGGGCAATTTAGGAAACAACGATCACAGGTCAATTGGCTTCAGTATAAATCACACAAATAGGAAACATAAGGGGAATACAAAGACACTGAATTTCAAAAGAGTCAACTTCCCTAAACTACGAACCTTGTTAAAAGGCATGAATTGGGATAAAATCTTAGGAACAAAGAACACGGAGGAGAGATGGGTTTGCTTTAAGAGCATATTAAATAAGGGCATTAGCCAATGCATCCCATTGGGTAATACATTTAAAAGAGCGAACAAAAGTACTGGATGGCTTAACTCCAATGTAAAAATGCATATAAAACCAAAGGAGAAGGCCTTCAAAAAATACAAGGTTGAAGGATCATCATCAGCATTCAGACTTTATAAAGAATGCAACAAGAAATGTAAGGGTGCAATTAGGGCGGCTAAGATAGAACACGAAAGACACATAGCGGAGGAGAGCAAAAAAAATCCCAAGAAATTCTTTAAGTATGTAAACAGTAAAAAAGGGAAGACAGACCATATTGACCCCATAAAGAATGAGGAAGGACATCTGGTTACAAAGGATGGGGAGATGGCGAAGGTATTGAATTTATTCTTCTCCTCAGTCTTCACGAGGGAATCGGGGGGCTTCAGTAACCAAAACTGCAGTGTTTATTTTGTGTTTACTTATGACACATCACAGGAAGCACCTCCATGGTTAACAGAGGAAAGAAATAAAATTGGATTTGGGAAATTTAACATTAATAAATCACCGGGACCAGGTGGCTTGCATCCAAGGGTAGTTAGGGAACTCAGTCAAGTAATTGCCAGGCCATTGTTCCTAATTTTTACTGACAGTCTACTGACTGGAATGGTACTAGGTGATTGGAGAAAAGCCAATGTAACACCAATATTTAAAAAGGGCCCAAAATACATCCCTGGGTTAGCCTAACATCAATAGTATGCAAGCTCTTGGAGGGGATGATAAGGGACTATATACAAGATTTTAGTAACGAGAACGGTATCATTAGCAGTAATCAGCATGGATTCATGAAGAATCGTTCTTGCCAAACCAATCTATTAACTTTCTATGAGGAGGTGAGTTGCCATCTAGATAAAGGAAGGCCGTAGACTGGTGTATTTGGATTTTGCAAAAGCATTTGACACAGTTCACCATAAACTTTTACTGTACAAAATAAGGTCCGTTGGTATGGACCATAGGGTGAGTACATGGATTGAAACCTGGCTACAAGGGCGAGTTCAGAGGGTGGTGATAAATGGGGAGTACTCAGAATGGTCAGAGGTGGGTAGTGGGGTCCCCCAGGGTTCTGTGCCGAGACCAATCTGATTTATTTTGTTCATAAACGACCTGGAGGATGGGGTAAACAGTTCAATATCTGTATTTGCGGACAATACTAAGCTAAGCAAGGCAATAACATCTCCATAGGATGTGGAAACCTTGCAAAAAGATCTGAACAAATTAATGGGGTGGGCAACTACATGGCAAATGAGGTTTAATGTAGAAAAATGTAAATAAATGCATTTGGGTGGCAAAAATATGAATGCAATATATACACTGGGGGGAGAACCTCTGGGGGAATCTAGGATGGAAAAGGACCTGGGGGTCCTAGTAGATGATAGGCTCAGCAATGGCATGCAATGCCAAGCTGCTGCTAACAAAGCAAACAGAAAATTGGCATGCATTAAAAAGGGGATGAACTCTAGAGATAAAACGATAATTCTCCCGCTCTACAAGACTCTGGTTCGGCTGCACCTAGAGTATGCTGTCCAGTTCTGGGCACCAGTCCTCAGGAAGGATGTACTGGAAATAGAGTGAGTACAAAGAAGGGCACTTAAGCTAATAAAGGGTCTGGAGGATATTAGTTATGAGGAAAGGTTGCGAGCACTGAACTTATTCTCTCTGGAGAAGAGACACTTGAGAGGGGATATGATTTCAATTTATAAATACCGTACCCCACAATAGGGATAACACTTTTTTCACGGAAGGGAGTTTACCAAAACACATGGCTACTCATTAAAATTAGAAGAAAAGAGGTTTAACCTTAAACTACGTAGAGGGTTCTTTACTGTAAGAGCGGCAAGGATGTGGAATTCTCTTCGACAGGCGGTGGTCTCAGCGGGGAGCATCGATAGGTTCAAAAAACTATTAGATAAGCACCTGTCTGACCGCAACATACAGGGATATTCAATGTAATACTGACATATAATCACACACATAGGTTGGACTTGATGGACTTGTGCCTTTTTTCAACCTCACTCACTATGTAACTATGTAACACTGCCTTGTTAGGTATTACTGTTAAATTACGCTGATGCCTAATTAGAAATCAATGTATTAAGATGATTAAGTATTATTATTTTTATAAATATTATTGTGTAAGTGTAAAGACGGTGGTGACTTACTATGTAGGTTATCATGTGTATAAGTTTCTGCTGCCTAGGAGACCAGGTCAAAACTTTACTGTGTGATGTGCACCCTGGATGTTGGACCTTGCCTGGTATCACTATAGCATATCCATATGGAACAACAACTACCTTATGAATAAGCAATGGTTTTGTTAAATGTTAGATGAAATAAATGTATCTACAGATTGTGCATATAGGGGGTAATCATAAGGGTTGTGCTACAGTATAAACAAGAATCAGCCCTGTCCACACACCTTTCGGACAACCCTATTTTTTCTTAATTTGACTTAAAGTGGGAGTAAACTCCCTTGGCTGATGTTTACCTGTAGGTAAGCCTATAATAAAAGGCTTACCTATAGGTACAGTAAATATCCCCTAAACGTGCACCATTTATGGGTGTTTTTCTTTACAAGCAGCCAGTGACGTCACCGGCACTTGCGGCCTGAAGAAACAGCATACCTGTGCCATTCCTTCAGAGCCCTGTGCCATAAACAGTGACTTCCACGCGCATGCATGGGAGTGACGTCATCGCGCCTCAGCCATTCATACTGCCAAAGCCTACGAACCTAGAAGGAAAACCGGGTGAAGATGAAAGCGCCTACAGCAGTGACAGCGCGCCACTGGATGGCTTTGTTTTCAGGTAAGTCTGTCATGATGTGCTAGTATGCGGTGCATACTAGCACATTATGACTTAAACTGCCCGTGGCCCATTCTTTTTTTTTTTGCTGCAGTTTACTACCGCTTTAAAGTAATGTTACCTTCCTTTGTATTCACAACCACAAAATCACGCCCCCATTTTTTACATCCTCATTGTCAGAAACAATGAAACAAGAGGAAGACATTTGAGGCATCTTTTGTGTGCATACATAGTTAGAAGAGTTGTTTTGAAGGTTTTAAGAAGAAAAAATGCAAATGGCTCCATTTTGTGCTGCTGCCTGCAAAGTGTGACTGATGGATTGGAATTTGCACAGTCAAATGTGTCCACAACACTGCCAGGTGGCCAGGGACACCTCAAACAGGCACTGTCCTCAGGAAACAGGGATGTATGGTAACTCCACTTACAAAAGAGACACCTGTAAAAGAGGATAGTTTAACTTTAATTGGTCTGGTGCCCATTTCTGGAATCTTCACTGAAGGCTTACCTATTGAGAGTTTAGATAGTCAATGGCGACCCTAGGGGGGGGGCCAGAGGGGGCCCTGACCCCCCCAACATTATGCTGTGCCCCACTATGTGTGCCCCACTTTTTTTACAAAAAAGGCAATGTCTAAGAGGGAGAGCGTCCCCAGTCAGCTCCTGCGGGTGATTCCTCCCCCCTCCCTCTGCTAGCTGACACTGCATAATGCGAGCGCTCACACAACCACGGCCACCCGATCTGCTCCTTCCCCTGCATCCTCATTGGCAAGGAGAAGAGCGAGTTGCAGGAAGGACTCCAGCAGGACTCTCAGTTACTGAAAAAACAGACTGATTTCTCCCATCCTTAGGACAGGAGAACCAGCCTGTAAATTCCAAGAGATACCAGCGCTGTCAATAGCAGGGGCAGGACAGCAAGAAGGGGGGAAGGGGGATCAGACATTGGAAGCGAGGAAGGGGGATCAGACATTGGATGGTACGCTCACTCACTCGAGGATGGAGGCTCAAGCACTGACACCTGTCATCCATAATGTATCTGCCGGCTGCTGAGCTTAAGATTTCCAGCCCACGCATCCCTTTCCTGAGCACACAATATCTTGGGGATTGGTGTGTGAGTGTCCAGACAAAGGGGTAAGGGCAGGAGGAGCAGAAGGAGATCAAGCCCTCTTTCCCCTCCTGTCCATGTTTGGGGGTGGGGCCTGTGCACACACCTATGTACTTGGCGGTAGTGGTACTCAGTTACTTGGGGAACCGCAGTCCATTCTTAATAATGTGTCCGGGTTTCAGCAGGTCTGAAACCCGTACACACAATTCCAAACCCGGACTGTCCGGGTGAATCCCTGACGGGTGGCAACCCTAAGTACTGATATCATCATGCTTGATTTAGTGATGGGCAGCCTTTCTCATCACCCAATTACAACAAACTTCATCTTAGGGCACAAGAAAGTCACTCACAGCTTCCCCTTTCCTTTGAAGACCCCACCCGCACACTCTATAATTCCCTTCCCCAATCCTCTTGGTCCGAATGCACAAAGCTTTTGGCCAATACCAGATAACATAATAATAAATTCACTGAGGGTGAACTTTAGGGCCATGTACATTAAAAAAAACATTCTTTAGTTAATGTCCCCTGGTGTTTTGCTTTAAAGTGAAACTTCAGCCAAAATGTTTTTTTTTTTTTTTTCGGATATAGTAGGAATCTCTCAGGATTTTTTCACCCCTTTCCCTGTTGGGCAGAATTTCTTACCTTAAGCCAGCCATAGATGGTTTGAATCTCCGCCGGTTAAGTAGGGACCGGTCGAGATTCAAACCATCTATGGGCAGACTGAATGTGCCCAAGTCAATCCATCAATCAACTTGGGTATAATTAGCATGTCGGATTAAAGGAAATTAATGGAAATCTCACCATTGACAACTGTCAACAGAACAGCATATAATCCCACTGTTTCTTTTCTGATGACATCTCTAATATTTTAGATTTCTTCTTTTTGTGCAGGTCACTGGGACAAAAAGCAAAACTCAGTCCCCTCAACAGGGATACAGACAACAATAAAAACTTAACAGATGTTAAAATCTCTTGATTTCCTTTTATATTTTTATGTTAATTTTTGACAAATAGAAAATGCACTCTGTATTAAATTGCCTTGATAAATAAAGTTATAAAAAAAAACTTAACAGATGTTGAAACCCTTTCCACCTTAGTAGAAAAAAAAAATACTTTTGTCTGGAGCCTCATGTGTGAAAAAATGTAAATGCATATTGGTATCATACCTTGAAATTCACAATTTGAAACGGAATCATTCAGCATACCCCAAAGCACAAGATCGGACGGTGGATATATGATCATATTACCCATGCATAACCTACCTAAGCCATATAGTGCATGCCAAAAAACAAAGACACAGATGTCACTAAACTACCTTAGTGCAATGGTTTCTCATTATAACCACAAACATGAAAAATACATTGAAATTAAAATTGCAGGGGCAGGGATTCTAAAACTGTTCCATGCCCAAACACGATGTGAAATGGCAAATCAAAGTTTTTTTTATATCCTAGTCTGCTCTTTCAGACCCCACCCACACAAGACCCAAGCATCTCTTTATGGCCCGTAATATCATGCTGATGGGGCTTCTGGTCATACTGGACTAAAAAAATGCAAGAATCATTTTTTCCATTTAAACTTTTTAAACTATTATTACATTAATGTATTTTTATTTATTTTTTGCTTATTATTATTTTTGTACTTCTTACAGGTAAAAGCCGTGGCAATTATACATTTTTGGCACTTCTGGTAGTGCCATTGGTTTTTATGGGATGGTTTCTCCTTGAAATGATAAAAAAACGAAATAAAGGTATTTTATTTTCTTCAGAAACGTTGAACATCAATAACCTGTATATATATATATCTCAACCAACTGAGTACCAGCCTTATAAGGAGGAAAAAGCAAGAGGGTGGGACTTTAAATGAAGCACGTGTTAGGCATATTATAATGCTTTAACTGTGCACATGGTGGCGAATGTTTTGGTTTGTGGTGTCGCCCGGATCTCATCCAGTTCGGGAGTTGTGATGCACAATGTGGGTGTCCTTCCCTCCTTCGTCTCCATTTCTCCTCGGGGGGTGGACGTGTCGTCACTGTGCAATGATGTCACGCCCCACGCATCGGACATACGGCGTCCTTGTGACGCTGTTTCTTCGGCGGGGTTTCCCATCTCCATGAGGAATAGAGTGAGGTTGTGATGGCGCCGATTGCCTGGCGAGTTGCCGCCCAGGTGTCGGCGCCTCCTCCTCGTTTTGCTCGTGTGCGTGATGTTGGGGGTTGGTCTGTGGCGGGGCACACATATGGGCGAGCGGTCTGGCTGGGATGGATCACTCAGGCCTCTCTTGTACACCTGACTCCATGTCTCTCCTTGGTACGGTTTTTCTTTAAGCACCAGGTAACTATTCAAACTTTCCAGTCAACCCTCTCCCCTGTTCCCCCATTCACTTCTGATTTTGGGTGTCCTGGTGGTAACCTCTAACCATGGTTTTCCACCTCCACCCCTGTCTAATCACAATATCACTAGTTTTCATTTCTGCACACATTACCTCTATCATGTAGTTTTCACTAACAATCACTTAATTACTCACATAGTTTTCCCACTAGGTTACTTGATTTTATTTACTAATCACCAATACCTCTCACGGTCAAACCAGGAGTGCTCTGTGTGCCCAGATCCGCCCGGGTTGTTTGCCTGTGATGGTTGCCGTCGCTGAACATGCCTCCCCAGCTCCCGATATTGATGTCCTCGGGTGGCCCACAGTCCCTGACATCTCGCCATCAAGTGCACATATACTTGTAAGTGATCTTTAGGGGGGTGTTTTTGATCTATCCTCCCCTTTATTGATACAAGTTAGCTTACCTAGACAACACATTTTCCATTTCAGATACAACACGTGCTTGCTCCTGAAGAGTGGCTTAAAGTCGCGAAACGCGTCGAGCTTCCAGATGCCGTGTACCATATGATTACATGTTTATCAGACTACTGTGCCAATACACATATACCTTTATATATTGTGACAGGGATTAGAAAGATCACAGACCATGCAGGGGAAATTGTATACTATATGTATATCCGATCATGAAATTTGGTGGAATCCTTAAACCTTATCATGCGATTAATTCTTTTAATCATGTTATTATCAGTTACCACTGTTTTAGAATGGTTATTTACATATGTAAATATGTGTTTATGGAATATTAAATACTTTTATTCCCACCACTGTATTCAATTGCTACCACGTGCTTCATTTAAAGTCCCACCCTCTTGATTTTTCCTTCTTATATTGACAGGGATGGAGGCACATGATCATACCAGGCCATGGCTTCATTTAAAGTCCCAATTTCCCTCTTTTCCCCAATTATAGTGAGTACCAGCCTTGTAATACCCCTTCATTACCAGGTCATGTTTTTGTTTCCAGTGCTGTGATGCTTTGAATGCCAATTACTCTGCCACACAGCACTATACCCAAATTTATTTTATATAATTTTTTTTTAAAACCTAGAGCTTTCTTTTGGTGGTACTTAATTACTTAATCACCACTTTTGGTGGTACTTAATCACCACTGTTTTTTTTTTTTACATTTTACTATAAAAAGGGGAGAGAGACAAAAAGTTTAAAAAGAAAAAAAAAGTAGACAAAAAAAAGTAGACCCCTCAAGGTGATATCAATTTTTGCCACATTTGTTTGGCAATTAGGAAACATGCTGGTAGTGGGGGTGGGGGTGGGGGTTAAACATGGAGCTTGAGAATTGTGCACTAGAAACATTGAATATACAGGTCAATGGAGGAAGTGGAGGGGTTATTTTACTGCTCACATTCAGCGTGAGAATGAAGATGAAGAGATTATTGTTCAGATGTGCAGCATAAGGGAAGTGAAAGAGTTAATTTACGGGTCGCATGGAGACAGCACAGGAGATAGTATGTGGGGGGGGGGGGAGTAGAAGGTAATAGAAATGTTCCCTGTGTCACTGAAACAGAATGAATGAATCTGCAGCTGCTGATCTATTCATTCTGTGCTAATTCACAAATACTGATCTCTCTCCTTCCTCTGTTGGAAGGGGAAAGGGAGGGATCAACACTGTATACAGTACCGTATGATCGCTGTGATGACCAATCACAGCAATCTCATGGTACCTATCCCTTTTGATCAGCTCGGTAGAGTGGCTCTGTGTACTGAGTTTGTCTAATGACAGCTAAGTACACAATGATTTCCAGGCAGACCAGATACCTGATAGCTATTTATCTAATGCTGGTTTTAAACAGCACTGGGTAAATATAGGACAGCCGATCCACCATTTAAAGACAAGAAATTGTGTTAAAAACACACCTCTGAAACAGGCTGTATATTTATCTAAAAAGAACTACTATGAAAAAGTCAAGCAGAGGGAAAAGACCTAGTCACATCAATTGCCACGAGTCTCTTATACAGATGATCTTTTCCCCAGGACAGATTTACCACCATGTTTCTGTGTGGAGGTGGCATTCTTGGTAGAGGAACAAGACTTTGCTTCGGCCTGTTAGATCCACCCTCCCGAGGACTGTTGGGGGGGATCCAGAAGCAATAGGAGAAGTGGAACCAAACACAGATCCTCAATATGAATTAATAGAGTAGGACCCCTGCAAGTCCTCAGGTACTACTTTCTCTCCAGCAAGTCCTCACAAGAACAATGAGCATCACAGTAGGGACATCACCAACTGTCACTGCAGTGCTCTGGAAGACCAACCAAATCTCCGGAAAATAGCATTCATCAGACTGGTTGAAATTATGCCCTCAATCATTTCACTTCACAGATATGCAGATATGAGGTTACAGGAACAGAAGTGTCTAGATCAGGGTTTCCCAGACAGACTTCCATGGAACCCTAGGGTTCCTCCAGAGGTTGCTAGGGGTTCCGTGAGCAATGAACAATTTCTGCCTGTCAGATAAATTCCCACTGACCCCATTGATCTTTTTAGCTATTTGTAAGGGGGTAATTCCTCCCAATGAACACAAGTGTAATGATTTTTCGCACTGACCGTCACACTAATGTATTAGGAGTTGTAGATATAGTCATTTTTAGCAGGGGTTCCCTGAGATGGGAAAGTTATTTCAAGGGTTCCTCTGTGTTGAAAAGATTGAGAAAGACTGATCCGGGCAGATTAAGTTTTCTGAGAGATTAATGGCCAGTCCTTCGAAAATATAGCCAACAGGGCAAGTTAAGGATCAGGAGTCAATTGAATTGAACAAAGTTTGGATAAAATTTGAAATATATCTATCCAATACTGAAATAGTCTAGGACAGTGTCATAACATGAATTAACGTGCTCATATGCATATTACAAGGGCAATTAGCTGAAGGTCGAGAACTTGAATTACATTGGACAACCTTTGTTTTCCTTCAAAACTAAATAAAGCTTGCACTGAAATTCCTAAAATGCAATTGTGATCATGATTTTAATAATAGTCTTTATCCTTCTGTAGAACCAGAAGGAACCAATTCTGAAGAAATTCACTATGCAGAACTTGCATCGCTAAATGTGTCTAACCAGGTAAGTTCAGCTCAGATGGTTCAGAATAAACCTCCGAACCTTCTGCTCAAATCTAAATGCTGAGTTACTGATCTGGAAGGGCGTGTGAGCAAGAGCAAAATTAAAACTCCTAATTTGAATGTTTATTTGATTCAGAAAGTATTCAAGTTACTGCATTAGCAATACAACCAGAAAACTAGCATGTTCAGTAAATGGTCAACAACAGCAGCCTACATATTCATACTGTATTCCCCAATATTTCTTTAATGAGAATTACATTATGATTTACTCCTTCATTTTCCATGTCCATGAATAAATCTTGCAGTTTTGGTATGAGTTAGTTTACTAAAAGGAAACCTGTGCAGAGAAGCACTTGCCTTTGCTGACCTCTTCCTCTTCACTTCTAGGCACTGCAATGCTTGATTGAACGCGTTTCGGGGAAATCTTCACCTTCCTCAGCCTAACTGCAGATGAAATGCATCCCATCAAGCATTACTGTGCCAGGACTGGAGAAGAGGAGGACGGATGGCTGCAAGGCTCTGTATGTCATCAGGCGGATTACACAGGATTAATCCACATGACAGGTGTTTCGGTAGTGCTTCAAGTGGATTGTGATAATACTGTCTGTGCCTCTCCAGTGCATTGTAAGTGCATTTCCTATTGTGTGCCTATATTTACTATATGTCAGTGGTGGCTGGTGCTCCAAATTTTTGGGGGGCGTAAACAAACTGAAAAATACTGAACACCCCCCCCCCCATCAATTGCAGCCTCTCTGTGCTCATCAAATGCAGCCATTGTGCACATCATATGCAGCCACTGTGCCCATAAAATGCAGCCACTGTGCCCATCAAATGCAGACACTTGTGCCCATCAAATGCAGACACTTGTGCCCATCATATGCAGCCACTTGTGCCCATCATTTGCAGCCACTTGTGCTCATCATTTGCAGCCACTTGTGCCCATCATATGCAGCCACTTGTGCCCCATCATATGCAGCCACTTGTGCCCATCATATGCAGCCACTTGTGCCAATCAAATGCAGCCACTTGTGCCCATCAAGTGCAGCCACTTGTGCCCATTATATGCAGCCACTTGTGCCAATCAAATGCAGCCATTTGTGCCCATCATATGCAGCCATTTGTGCCTGTCAAATGCAGCCATTTGTGCCCGTCAAATGCAGCCACTCGTGCCCATCAAATGCAGCCAGGCGGGTCCACCGGCTTGGCTGTCACTTCACTAACAAACCCCCCCCCCCCATGGCCGGTCCGGCGGCACTTACCGCTCATGTGGCGGGGCTCTGCTCCTCTCCTGGAGTGACAAGGCTCTCCTCTTCGTCGGCTCTCCTCCTCGGCGGGAAGCGGCGGCTCTCCTCCCCGGCGGGAAATGGCGGCTCTCCTCAGCGGGAAGCTCCTGTGTCCGCTTAGCTCCTCAGGATTGCCTAATGCTTTGGCCAATAGGGAGACAGGTCTCACTGACCTGCCTGCTGATTGGCAGGAAGGAACGTTAGTGTGAAAATAGTGAAAATTCATTCATTATGCCACACAACAGGGTGGGATCAGGGTGCAGTGCTCTGCGCCCCGAGCCCACCCTATTTTGAAGCCTATTAGAGCCTCTGGCTCTAATCAGGTGCTTCAAAATACACACCCCCCTCTGCCTATCCCCGCCATAGTATTTCATGTGTCCGGCGTCCTGAAATGGGCCAGGCACATGAATAGGGAGGGCAGTGCAGGTGTCAGGGAGGGTGGTGCCACTGCTATATGTGTTGAATAAGTGGTGAATCAATTTATTGCACTGTTAGACTCCTTTGTGGCCTTTCTTCTTCTTTATATCTTTCTAGACTTTTCTGGAAGTCCCATTAAGCCTTTTATTGAGGCAGCATCAGAGAGTTCTTAGTGTAGTGTTACGTTTAATTTGAGCAGTACCTCAGAGAATTAAGCAATTTTGTAACTGCTTGCTTTGCTTTACTTTGTTGGTTTTTATGTGATAATACAATGTAATTATGCTGTAAGGTTCGATTCACACTATGGCAGCTAAAATTTGACCTGATTATCAGTGCATTTATGTACTAGTGTGACTTAGTTGCCTTTTTGTATGTGGTTTGCATATTCTATGGGGCCAAAATTTCGCCATGCTGAGTTGCATTGATGTGAATAGACACCATTAAAAGCAATGTGATTTTCATTGTCATGCGATTCTGTGCGACTGAAAAAGCACCTAAAATCGCACTAGTGTGAGCCAGGCCTAAAACTTTTGTTTTGTTTTTCCTCTCTGATATAATTCGGGGAATAGGTTCTTGTGGTTAGAAAATCTTTAGCTAGTAAGTTACCAAGCTATGGGGGGGGGAGCAAAAAAAATATTGTTTTCTTTTTCTTCTTGATTTATAAAGATTCTATTAGGTAGATTGTTTTATTAAACACCCTGCATGTATTTTATATTATAGTAAAGTGTTTCAACTGGTACTGTATGGGTTTAAAAATTCTCTTTCATCTTATTAAATGCATTTTATACCAATGTCAACTTTAAATGTCAGAGATTTAGAAGGAATTGTATTCATTTCAATTTAAAGTGTTCATTGATGGGTCCACTCTAGTCAGGAGTTACGCAATTTATATCCAACAGGTTAATTTTATTCCCTCACCTTCCAGGTGCACATGCTCACCTTTCCATCACCCCCACTGCTGTTAATCCAAAGTGGAGAATAGGGATAAGCATTACTGTGAGCTTTCATTTCAGTGGTATTTTAGTGCAAATTAGGAAATTTTGGCAAAGTGCATTAGAATCAATGGCAAAAGAAATTAGCAGGGTTTTAGTAGAAAAAATGCTTGATGCTTGTAAAAGCATGTAACGCTTAGGAGCGTCAAGCGCTTGGGCGTTAATTTGTTTAATTGGCCAGAATAATAATTTATTCTGGCCATTGAAATGAAAAAAGCTCAAGCGCTAAACGTGCCTAGCCCAATAGTGGTCTGAAGGTTGCCTACTCACTAACCAGGGATTGTTCTGTGTGGAACCTTCCGCTACATAGGGGGACCTTGAAAATCTGCCGTTGATATGGGGTCGTGTGTGGTGCGGGTTTGAATGTGTGCCTGTATGAATGTTGTTGGGGTCTTTCTGTTCTTTCACGGACTACCAGCTCGTTGTACATTAATGACTACATGACTTGGTATAGTCATTGGCACCTTAGGTGCTGGTAATGTAAGTCTGCTTCCGTTGTACTTTTTGCTGTAAAACCAAAATAAACACCTTTCAGAAAACGTGCCTAGCCCTTGGAAGCATTTATGCGCGTCAAGTGTTTTTTCTGCCAAAACGCCGCTGCTCCTGGAAGTGCTGGCATTGGGTTTTTTCTGCCACTAAATGCCCCTGCTTCTAAACTCCTCGAATCGCCTTTGTGTGCATGGACACGTAGGCTAACATGGAGAGGTGTCTGGATGCAGAAAGAAAAAATGCCAGACACCAGAAACGTCAGAAACGTCAGAAACGTCCAGTGTGCATAAGGCCTAAGCCTCCATA
Source organism: Aquarana catesbeiana (assembly GCF_042186555.1). Classification (NCBI taxonomy): domain Eukaryota; kingdom Metazoa; phylum Chordata; class Amphibia; order Anura; family Ranidae; genus Aquarana; species Aquarana catesbeiana. The sequence goes on from NC_133336.1 coordinate 180,711,569, forward strand.
AAACAAACAATTTCATGCAACAGTACACATAACGACATATCACACAAAATAAGAGTATAAAAACAATCCAGCAAAAACAGAAAATAAAAATAAACCAAGCTTCCCCAAATGCACCCCCTCCAAAAAACAAAACAAAAAAAACGCACACCCTGTTTACATAAAGAAAAAACTATTTTTTTTCAAGCAAATTTCACCTACACGACATTGTTTCTTCTGTGAAACGTTGCCAATGGCGTAACTGGTTATTTCACACCAAAGCCAAATTTGCCGAAATCACTCTGTGCATCCCTAGACAAGAACGTAGAGTTGAAGTCCTTTGCAAACTCCTATTAGGTCCAGCAGCATTTTAGACATAGCTGAGGTCTGCCTAGTCAACCCCTAGGTGTCAGGACCAAGCACCAGTAATGTCATATGAAGGAAAAGGGAGTGACGCTGGGTATAAACGCTTTTGTTCAGCCAGCCAATGCATTCCTCCATCTTCACAAGCAAGGTGGATTGAGGAATCCTTACTACTGTGCTATTGTATTCTGACAGCAGGGACTCCTCCACTGTCAGAATACACTTATCGGTGCTACAGCCAATTGGCTGCAGCAGCTGATCAAATGAAAGTTTTCCAACGGTCCTATTCAACAGAAGTCAATCTACCAATCGACTTCTGTTGAACTGGAAGGACCACACACACAGATCAAAATTCAGCTGGTCCCTGCTGAACCTGACAAATTTTGATCTGTGTGTACCCACATTGAGTCACATTCCCCTCCATACCCGGAAGTCAGGGGTGTTGCTAGGTGGGAAAAAGACCAGGGGCTTCAGCCCGGAGGTAAAGTGGGGGGTGAGAGTGAGGTGGTCAGGGGGCGGGCTTCGGGAGGGTGATAGGCTCACTTGCTTAACACTGATCTACCTGACATACACTGACCTATCTGACACATACACTGACCTACCTGACATACACTGACCTACCTGATGCACACTGACCTATCTGACACATACACTGACCTATCTGACACATACACTGACCTATCTGACACATACACTGACCTACCTAACACATACACTGACCTACCTGACATACACTGACATACATGACCGACCTGACTGACATACATGACTGACCTGACTGACCTACCTGACATACATGACTGACCTACCTGACATACATGACTGACCTGACTGACATACATGACTGACCTATCTAACATACACAGATTGTTGCAGCTCAGTGCTCAGCCTTACCTGTAGTGTGCGAGTACACTCATCCTGGGCCCCGGCATTCACCACCACTCAGACAGCCCTGCAGACACCAGGCAGCCAGAGCCAGGATAGAAGAGCTGCCCGCCCATTTACATAGAGCGAGTGGCTCAGTGAGGATCTGCCAGTGGCCAGGGCGGCTGCAGTGTCATTCCTGCCTCCTCCTGGACCCAGCAGCGCCTATGATGGACGTCACACATCCCGCGGTCTCAGCATTGGACAAGTGTGACGTCCATCATAGAGAGCCGAGTCCTGGAGGCAGGAATTTTTGTACATCACTCGACCGCGCTGAGATCGTTCCCTGTTGCCGCAGCTGGGGGCTAATAATGCATTTAGGGATTTTGAGACCCGGGGCTTTTTAGAGGCACACTCGGGGCTCCAGCCCCCATCAGCCCCCCTCTCCTGACGCCACTGCTAGAAGTTCCAAGTTGATTGCTCCCAGCAGAGAAGGTACTAAAGTGGAGTGGAGATTTTGGATATTTTTTATTTTTTATTTTTTTTCTTCCTTGCTTACCTTTTATAAAGTACCTTGTGTACTTCTGCCCCAGCTTCACCGTGGCCCAGTGCGTCACGTCCTCTTCTCCCCCGCTGCCTTCTGGGACCTTTGTGTGTCCCAGAAGACGACCGGGCCATTCAGAAAGCATTGCACGACTCGCGCATACGCAGTAGGAAACCGGCAGTGGAGCCTTCAGGCTTTCCCTTAGTTGGAATGGTGGTGCCTGCACCAGATCCGATGGACGAATCGGTCTCAGGGGGCGCGACATCGCGGGCTCCTTGGACAGGTAAGTGTCCTTATGAAAAATCAGCAGCTGCAGTGTTTGTAGCTGCTGACTTTAAAAAAAAAAATTTGCAGCTGGAACTCCGCTTTAAGGAAAGGTGAATATGTGCTGCTGGGAAAGGAGGCATTTAAGTGAACCTGCATAGACAAATTACTGGTTTTAGTGAAAACAGAGGGGGTTATTTACTAAAGGTAAATCCACTTTGCACTACAAGTGCACTGCAAGTGCACTTGGAAGTGCAGTCGCTGTAGATCTGAGGGGGACATGCAAGGAAAATATACAGCATTTTTGCTTGTACATGATTGGATGATAAAATCAGCAGAGCTTCCTCTCATTTCAGAGCTTCCGATCTACAGCGACTGCACTTACAAGTGCACTTGTAGTGCAAAGTGGATTTGCCTTTAGTAAATAAACTCCACAGTGTACTTGATAGTGCAGGTACAATAAAGTTCTAAAAGTTGCACTTATAACTTAGATCAGGGCATATCACACTACAGATCGTTCCCTATAGTGAGATGAGACCAACAATGTATTCTGGAATATAAAGCACCCCCACTGTAGTAGACAATCTACAGTGGGACATTTTTTAGCCTTCACCTTTTAGGCTAAAATGACTAAATTCAAACTATATTTGTTTCTCTTTCAGGTGCTAAAGAAAGACTGCAATCCCACAGAGGAGACAAGTGAAGGCATTGTGTACAGTACTTTGAGACGTGACACAGACTGAGCCCAGTGGAAATCTATCAAAATCTTTGTACAGAGGGGTGCAACTTTGTGGGGAATACTGAACATACCCACAACTGGTACCCTGCAACATTGCAGGCCTGAAATAAGTGGGACAGTCTTAATGAGGATGCCTAGCTTGGACTATGCTCACAGAATAGAGTCACAAGAGGCAGCCAGAACACAACTGTCTTCTCATCATTAGCAGGTCATTTGCATCTGCAATTTTGCCTCATAGGAATGGAACATTCCCAAGTACATATGTTGCAGTCTTTTACCTTGAACATTGAGAAGTCAGATAAGGTTGAAGCCATGTAACAGAAGCCCCAATAGGTACAGAGTCCCTCAAATGGTACAGACTGCCTCAGGCTCACTTAGACTCCAAGTCCTAGAAACCAATATCAAAACTAATACAGAAACAAGACCAATCACCCTCCATCAGTAAAGAGCTCAGCAGAGACTGGTCTTCATTACAGGAAGTTAGGATTGCCACCTTTTCTTCAAGCCAAACCCGAACACTTTTGCAGCACAGGAAAATCTTTTTTTTATTTTTTTTGCAGTAAACACTATAGGATTATAAAAGACCTTGTATACAATTGGGTGCCCTAAGGAGAGTAGTAATGTAGCGCACAGAGCACAGAATTGCTCTTGCTGACATTATCACCCCACCCTTCAGTCAAACCTGCCCCCAAACAGCTGCCTGCAGCTCCCGGGAGGGAAAAGATTTGTGTATGACTATCTCGGTTACTTGGGGAGCCACAGCCTGGTCTGAATAATGTGCCTGGGTTTCAGGTGGACTGAAACCCAGACACATGATTCAAAACCCGAACTGTCAGGGTGAATCCTGGACAGGTGGTAACCCTACAGGAAGTTCCTGCACAGAGGCAAGGTTTCACTCTGGATTACTGAATACACATGCCTCTTGTATTTAGATAATATTTTTCTTATCGCAGTTCAGCTTTAAAACATTGTAGAGGATTACAACGTTGAGATTTTAGCCTGCACAACCCAACATATCACCATTCGTGGTTAACTGCTTCCTTTCCTTCTCTGCTTGACAGTTGTATGCATTGTCAGCATTCAAGGATGCCTAGTACAGATTGTTCCTTACCTGTTCATGATGAAATCCATGCATATGGCCACCCTTAGCTATTGTCCCATTATAAACTATGTAGTTACCGTAAATGTGTTTTTGGTTGCATTATAGGCAACTAAGATAGAAATGACACCTGACCAGGTGGCAAGTTATGGTGACCTGGGGGTCCCCAAGGGATTTTCTTTAATTTGCAGGGATTTCCTCCAACTTCCTGTTTCCCTTGGGAAATCCCTTGGGGACCCCCAGGTCACCATAACTTTGTCCCCATAGGGAGATTTCCCCTCTATTATTATACTGGGAACAACCAAAAATTTTTAATTTTCTTTTCTTTTTAATGATCATGATAAACAGGACAGATAGAAAGGGTGAATCTCCCTAACGGGGGCACAGACAGCAATACAAGATGACGGGTGTATTAATCAAAAACTAAAAAAAAGTTTTGCCTTTAGACTAGTTATGCTTTAACAAAAGACCTAGGTTCTTGGCCCTGGCAAAGTTTATTCAATGGGTATAAATGTTGGAGCTCAAAAACAGACTCTTGGCTTGCGTTCTTTGTTGAGTTTAGGAGTTTTGAAACTCATTTCAGTTTTGACTTTAAGGTAGAGTGAGCCAGGAATGTGTACTCTGTTTTCTGTTGGCTAAACAAATGATGTCATACATCCCAGGAGCCTTTAGGAGGGGAGGGGGATTTTTCTCAGATAAGCACACCCTCCTGCCTGCATGGCTGAGCTAGGGGGAGATGGATTCTAAGAAGTAAATCCTACATGAATCATTTGTCCTTGTTTAGGATGGCCACTGCCAGAAATGCTAAGGGGGTGTTTTTCAAAGTGATTTCTCAACAAAATAAAGCATGGAGACATGGACGGAGGGGGCAGTTTGCTTTGAGCATTAAAAATGAATTTAGTGTTTTTTGGTTTCTGGTGCTCAGATGTGTAGTTCCACATTAACGATTCTAAACTGGAATGTTTTATGATAGCTTTTAAACCGCCACACTTTGAGTATTCTCTTAATTGCTTAGTTCCTCATAATGGGGTTTATGATGATTTTTAACTGGCTAAATCAAAAAGGTTATGGCAGGCTCTGTATTGATATTAGTTAGGATGGCTAAGAGGTTCTGCCATGTTTTATCAGTGTACTGATAATGATTGCTCGGAATTCAGCTAAAAGGTTGTTTAGTATAATAGATGCATTCCTGGTGTATTCTCCCTGGGGAAGTATGGGATCCATTCCATGCTGTTAGATTTGAATCTTTTATTGCATCCTGGTAAATCTTGACAGAACAAGGGGATCATGGTGTTCCTGATTCAGTTTTGGGGTTCCCCAGACCTTTATTATCATCACAAAGGGTACCTCAGTTATGGAGAGAATAATTACAGAGAGAAGCTGCCCAATTTCAGAGAGAGACTGCCTAGTTACAGAAGGAGACTGCTCGGTTACAAAGAGAGAGAATGTGCAGAGACAGAGTGAGACTGCCCAGTTAGAGAGAGACTGCCCAGTTGTAGAGGAGACTTCCAAGTTACAGAGAGAAACTGCCCAGTTGTAGAGGAGACTTCCAAGTTACAGAGAGAAACTGCCCAGTTGTAGAGGAGACTTCCAAGTTACAGAGAGAAACTGCCCAGTTGTAGAGGAGACTTCCAAGTTACAGAGAGAAACTGCCCAGTTGTAGAGGAGACTTTCAATTTACAGAGAGAAACTGCCCAGTTACAGAGAGAGACTTCCAAGTTACAGAGAGAGACTGCCCATTTACAGAGCGAGAGACCGCCCAGTTGTAGAGGAGACTTCCAAGTTACAGAGAGAAAACTTCCCAGTTGTAGAGGAGACTTCCAAGTTACGGAGAGAAAACTTCCCAGTTGTTGAGGAGACTTCCAAGTTACAGAGAGAAAACTTCCCAGTTGTAGAGGAGACTGACAAGTTACAGAGAGAGACTGCCCATTTACAGAGAGAGACTGCCCATTTACAGAGAGAGACTGCCCATTTACAGAGAGAGAGAGAGACTGCCCAGTTACAGAGAGAGAGACTGCCCAGTTAGACAACTGTAGAGGAGACTGCCCAGTTACAGAGAGAGAGACTGCCCAGTTGTAGAGGAAACTTCCAAATTACAGAGAGAGACTGCCCAGTTGTAAAGGAGACTGCCCAGTTGTAGAGGAGACTGCCCAGCTGTATAGGAGACTGCCCAGTTACAAAAACAGAGACTGCCCAGTTACAGAGACAGAGACTGCCCAGTTACAGAGACAGAGACTGCCCAGTTGTAGAGGAGACTGCCCAGTTGTAGAGGAGACAGCCCATTTACAGACAGCCCATTTACAGAGGGAGACTGCAGAGTTACAGAAAGAGACTGCTCAGTTACAGAGACTGCTGAGTTACAGGGGGAGACTGCTCAATTAAAGAGACAGGCTGCCCAGTTGCAGAGGGAGACTACTCAGTTACAGAGCGAGATTGTTCATTTACTAAGATAGACTGATGAGTTACAGAGTGAGACTGCCCAGTTAGAGAGGATCTCCAATTACAAGAAGACTGCTCAAATAAAGAGACTGCCTAAGACCTGTTTCACATGGGCATCAGCTTGTATAAGAGCGGTATGAACGGCAAGCTTTTATGAAACTATCAGCAAGATTTTGCAAAGCTTTCAGCAAGCTACAAGCAGCTTTCTCTAAGCCTTTAAAATGTCCTTCAGACAAGGGTTAACACTGACAGTGGGATTGAAATTGTGCAAGTTCAGCTAAACTCGCACGATTTCATACCCACATGTCAGTCTGACTTCGGGGGCGATTTCAGAGACATCTGTGCGGGTTACTGCACAGATGTCTATACAAGTCGCACCCCGAAGTGGCAAAAAGTACTACAGGACCGATTTGGCCAGTGCCATTGCCGGCAATAGCCACCGATTTGGCATGCAATTTGACATGTCAAATCACATGCCAAATCGCATCAATGTGAACCTAGGCTCAACTCCTGTTTTGGAAATGTTAAACACAGATCTTAATGGGGCGCTGATTGTCACTTTAAACAAGCTGCTAGCAGGCTTTCAACAACTTCAAGTAGTGCTGAGGCCTTCTATCAGCTTTTTTTAGTGACAATCAGCACTCCTATTAAAGTAATATTAAAGGCTACATTTTTTTTATTATTATTAAAAATGCAAAAAAAAATGGCTTGCTCTGTGCATTGATCTTACTCAGAGTGGTCCCAAACCTCATCCCTGTTCCCTGCCTGTGGTATCTGCTCCTCCCTCCTCCGGATGCCCCCTAGCAAGTCATGTGCTATGGAGGTACCCGTGTATGTGTGCTTCCGAGCTGGACTGTGTGCGTCCATAGACACACACAGCACCAGTAAGCCATGCCCCCGCTTCCTCCTCACAGGAATTTGACAGCAGCAAGAGCCTATGGTTGCCGCTGCCCTCAATGTTTCCTGTGCAACCAAGAGGTGAGACTGGACAGAACAGTGCTGGATCGGTGAGAGGAGTCAGGGGGAGTCGGGTAAGTGTTTAGGGATGGGAGGGGAGAACAATTAGTGGGGCATTTTTTATCTTAATGCAGGGAATGCAATAAAGCAAAAAACAGTTTGACTTTAAAACCACTTTAAGGTCCGTTTTCAACATTTAAAAATGGGACCAGAAGGCCTATTTCACATGGGCTTTAGCTAACATATAGCTTGTATAAGAGCAAGCTTTGACAAAGCATTTGTAAAGCTTTCAGCAAGCGTTGTTGAAGCTTTTAAAGTACCCTTGTAAATGTTGAACACGGATCCTAATAGGAGTGTTGATTGCCACTTTAAACAAGCTGCTAGCAGGCTTCAGCACTTCTTGAAGCTTGTTGTAAGCCTGCCGAAGTCTGCTAGCAGCTTGCTTAAAGTGGCAATCAGCACTTGCATTGGAATCTGCATTCAACATTTACAAACTGGAGTTGAATGGTACTTTAAAGTGGTTGTAAACCCTTAGAGCCCTTTCACACTGGGGCGGTTTGCAGGCGTTATTGCGCTAAAAATACCGTCTGCACACCGACCCAAAACAGCCGCTGCTGTTTGTTCAGTGTGAAAGCCCGAGGGCTTTCACACTGAAGCGGTGCGCTGGCAGGAGAAGAAAAAAACTCCTGCAAGGCGCATCTTTGGAGCGGTGAAGGAGCGGTGTATTCACCGCTCCTTCACCGCTCCTTCCGATTGAAATCAATGGGACAGCGTGACTGTACTGCGGCAATACCACGGCTATAGCCACGCTATACGAGCGGATTTAACCCTTTTTCGGCTGCCAGCGGGGGTTAAAACCGCATCGCTAGCGGCCAAATACCGCTGCAATAACGACGGTAAAGCAGCGCTAAAAATAGCGCTGTTTTACCGCCGACGCCCCCACTGTCCCAGTGTGAAAGTAGCCTTACAGACCACTTTTACCTACAGATAAGCCTAGATTAAGGCTTACCTGGAGGTGCCAGAAATATCTCCTAAACCTACATGGTTTAGGAGAGATTTGCAAAAGACAGGCACCGATCTCTACGGTGCATTCGCCGTAGACAACAGCGTGGAGGCTCACTGAGCGTGCCATTTCTAACGACGATCGTGATGTTAGTGGCGGCTCCCGCGCGCGCGTCACTCCGGGAGATATGGCGGCGACAGAGGAGGGGAACGAGGACCGCTTCGGGGGCTTCGATCTCAGGTAAGTAATTTATAATGAGCTAGTATGCTATGCATACTAGCTCATTATGCCTTTGTCTTGCAGGGTGTTTATTTTTTTATTTTTTTTCCAGAGGGTTTACTTCCTCTTTAAAAGCTTCAACAATGCATTCTGAAAGCTTTGGAAAGGCTTTGTGAAAGCTTGCTGTCCACACTGCTCTTGTACAAGCTGAAACTTGCAGCCTGCAGCATAATATGCCCCAGAGCAGTGCCTTGTCATCATTGACCTTCAGCACAGATCTGCAGGGGGAAGTCTGTGTTTGCGTGTATAATTGTGCTTATTTATTAAGATTTTCTCTGCTGATTTTTTTTCTTATAGTGATTGATGACCCTACAAGCAGCTCAAATACAACCTCATAGTAGCAATTAATTTGCTGATAGGTCTGACACATTTCAAAATCACAGGAATTAGTGCATTTTTTTTTTTACATAAGTATCTAAATAAATGTGCTGGTTACTGTCACAATAAAGCTTTATTTTTTACCCATGTTTGTATTACTATTACAGGTTTCTACTATTTAATAAACTACTATATTTTTGACATTGATAAAAGCTAATTATTAGTATGAAATAATATGGAGCATGATGAATTAAGAGGCACACCCTTGTTTAAAGTGGTGTTCCACCCAAAAAAAAAAAAAAAAAAAAACATAAATGTGCCTAAAAAAAAAATTTGGAAATTTTTTTTTTTTTTTTTACTCACCTCTAGTTGCCTGTTGCTAGGTGGTCCCTCGTAGTCTGCCTCCTTCAGTGCCTGGGCTGGTGACATCACTTCCTTCTCGGCGCAGGAAGGGCTCAGCTCTGCCCCCTCCCTCTTGTCTAACATATGGGACACGTGACAGGTCCCATATGATTGTGCGGCCAATCACGGCGCCGCTCGCGCATGCGCAGTGGGTGCCCGACTGTGAAGCCACAGCCGAGCGCCCACAGTAGCAATTCCGGCGTCACCGAACGGAGGGTGAGATGAGCGGGGCTTCGATCCCCCGCATCGCTGGACCCTGGGACAGGTAAGTGTCCGATTAAAAGTCAGCAGCTGCAGTATTTGTAGCTGCTGACTTTTAATTTTTTTTGTGGGAACTCCTCTTTAAGTTGAAATATTTGAATCATTTTAATTTTGTTGTTTATTGTTTTTACAAAGCATTAAAGAAAAAAAAAAACAGGATTAAAAATCAACAAATAGTTTCTGGTTGGGTTTTTTTTTTTTTTAACCCCAAATGGAACATTAATTTAGGGGTCTATTTATATTTTTATATTCGCTGGGTGAATGTCACAAGCATTTGCCGAGCTGTCACAAATACTTCGCTTAAGGGCCAGTTCACACCATAGAAACACAGTCTGGATGCGTTCCAGATGCTTTTCTGCATGCGCGGTTTTGATGCGTTCCAGTGTGTTTTTTGATGCAGTCCAGTGCATTCCCCCCCCCCCCTTTTTTTCCTTAACCTTAAATAAGAATGTGTTCCAGTGTGTTTTTGGTGCGTTTAGGTGCATTCCGGTGCATTCCCGTGAGTTTTTGATGCTCTTTATAGCGTTCCAGTACAGTCCAGTGCAGGAAAAATGCAGCATGTTCTACTTTTTTTTCTGGAACTGGAACGCACTGGAACTGCAAGCACTGGTGTGAACTATGCCATTGAAAACCATTGGTGCGTTTAGGTGCATTCCAGTGCGTTTTTGATACATGTACAGTCCAGAGCAGGAAAAATGCAACATGTTCTACTTTTTATTTTGGAACTGGAACGCACTGGAACTGCAAGCACTGGTGTGAACTATGCCATTGAAAACCATATAACCTACTTTCTATGCGTTTTTGATGCAGAAAAAAAACGCACTGGACTGCATGTGGTGTGAACTGGCCCTAAATAAGGACATGTGTGTTTAGGTGCATTCCAGTGTGTTTTTGATACATGTACAGTCCAGAGCAGAAAAAATGCAACATGTTCTACTTTTTATTCTGGAACTGGAATGCACTGGACCTGCAAGCACTGGTGTGAACTATGCCATTGAAAACCATATAACCTACTTTCCATGCGTTTTTGATGCAGAAAAAAAAAAAACACACTGCACTGCATGTGGTGTGAACTGGCCCTAACCACTTGGGCGGCTCTATTGCGCGAATCACCTTACTGGTACGGCATTTTGTGTAATAGATACAGTGGTTGCGTGCACGGCGCCAGAGCCAATGCTTGTGGCTGGCCAATGCTTGTGGATGTCCACCAGCCACGTGCGATCATTCCACAGAGAGGCAGAACGGGGATCTGTCAATGTAAACCAAGCAGATTCCTGTTCTGACAGGGGAGTACAGAGTGATTGTCTGTTCCTAGTGATCAGGAACAGCGATCTCTCTGTACTCCCAGTCAGTCCCCTCCCCCCACAGTTAGTAACACCTCCCTAGGGAACACCTAATCCCTTGATTACCCCCTAGTGTTAACCCCTTCCCTGCCGGTGTCATTTATACAGTGATCAGTGCATTTTTATAACACTGATCACTGTATAAATGTCCCTGGTCCCAAAGAAGTCTCAGATCTGTCCGCCACAATGTCGCAGTCCCGCTAAAAAGCACTGATCACCGCCATTACTAGTAAAAAAAAATGTCATAAATCTAACCCCTTATTTTGTAGACGCTATAACTTTTGCGCGAACCAATCAATATACGCTTATTGCTATTTTTTTTTTTAATAGCACAAAAAATAAAAACCGCAGAGGTGATCAAATACCACCAAAAAAAGAAAGCTCTATTTGTGGGGAAAAGGACATAAATTTTGTTTGAGTACAACGTCACATGACCACACAATTGTCAGTTAAAGTAACGTAGTGCCGTATCGCAAAAAATGGCCTGGTCATTAAGGGGGGAAAATCCTTCCAGGGCTGAAGTGATTACTAAAGTATTTCCTATCATCATTTGATTTCCTATGATCGTCAGCTCCATCTAGTGGCCATAATAAATGATTGAGGTATTTCAAGTGGAATTCCAGCCTAACACTATCTTTGCTTAAAATGTTCCCTCCCTTCTCCTTCCTATCCTGTCTACCTTGTGTAAAAAAGATCTGTTCACGTATCTATTTTTTTATCCAGTCCGGTCATGTTATGCTCTGTGTCAGTGAGCGGCTGCTGCAGGGTAGAGGAGGGAATGTAACATTGCAAAAAAGTAAAATATTGCAGCTTACCAATCATTAGATGTGGTGGCTGCATCCGTTTTCTTTTTTTAGGCTTTTTTTTCTTTATTTTCACCTGGTGATCCAGCCAGTAAGTCTGTTATTTTTCAACTTCTTCTAACAAACCACGCTGTCCAGCAAAAGTGGAAGTTAGAGGGTTGAGACAAACCAATTTCTATTGACAGGGGTTCTTACAATGATCATCTTATATTGACTAATGTTAAACCTTTATCCCAAAAGGGGGAAAAATTGTTGCTGTAACAGCTTAAAATCTCTTATGGAGTTTGGCTTGAATTTGTTAGTCAAGTCAATATAAATTTGCTAGTACATCTAACACTACCCTCCCCACTGATTGACAATGGTGCTGTCCAAGGGTGTCTCCTTTGCTCCTCCAATGAGATGGTGACACCCTAAGCCAGGAATTGTGTTACTGGCTGGATCGCCAGGTGAAAAAAAAAAAGAAAAATCTAAGAAAAAGAAAACAAATGCAGTTACTTCATCTAAGGATTGGTATATTACATTTTTGGTTTTGGGTTTAATAATGTTTTAAAAGAAGCAAGGATAAGGATGACAGATCTGATAAGTACAGCTTTATAAAGACGTTATAAAGGTAGTTCCTATTACTCCACCCTGACAGGTTACCTTTAAAGTGTATCTATACCCAAAAACAAAAATGTAATGTATTGCAGCTTAATAGTCTTTAGATATAGATGTGTGGTCAAGGTGTACAGTATGTTATATGGAGAAGGGATGGAGGGCGCCTGATCAGTTTTCTCACATCAAAGTGTGTATAATTTATTCATATATAATGAAATAAAAACAAATAATAACAATACTACGTTTCATGCAAACAGGTAACAAAATATGCAGTAAAGGGAAAAAATAGGTTAAAAGTAACACGAACCCATGTTAAGGTAAGTGTTTAAAATCATCTGACGCGTTTCGAGGATAACCTCTTCATCAGAGCCTTGAGAACCAGAACACAGTCTGTATAGGCCGGTAGGCCAACATGTGTACATAAAAAGGAATGGCTAGTTGGGAGGTGTAGCCTGTGATGAATAGTTAGTAATTCTGAGCTCCATACCAGTCCATGTTCAAACGTTCTATGTGGTATGTTAACAGTATGTATGTTCTCCTTTGAATTGTTGATGTGAGACTGTAGGGTGGACCTGTCTCATGGGCTGGATGAGGAGAGGCTGCAGCCTGCGTACGTCCTAGGGGGAGAAGGCAGTCCTGTGCTCTAGGAGGATAGAAGAGGGAAGATATCTCTTCATGCAATGCTGGAGCCGTGTGTGTCTGAAGCTGTCTCTCCGCCTCAGTCATAGGTGAATGTTATTATAGGTATACTGTGAAAATGTAAAATCAAATAAACTGCCTTTTTTGGGGAAAAGGCACAATCCTGGGACACGATAGTGTGAACCTAGCTTTATGCTGTTATATAAGGTTTTATGGGAGAGATTTAGTACATTTCCCCATACATGTTGCATGATGTACATCAGGATTTTACAACCAGGGTGCTGCGGTACCCTGGGGTGCAGCAAAGAGTCCACGGGAGTGCCATGGCAACAGCCCGGTCTGATTGCTACCCTGTGTTAGCGCCCATGCACTGTGAGGAGAGAGAGAGAGAGCACAGCCTGCACGGCTCTCTCCTTCTTCCTGCCAGCAAAACAGAAAGCTGTGCATGCTGTCCGCCAGCTTCCTGCCAACCAATGATGTCCTTGGTTGCTAAGGAAATGTTGGGTGGCACCACAGCTTTCTGTTTGCTGGTAATAGTTGACTTTGCTGCAGGGAGGAGGATAGAGCCATGCAGGCTATGCTCTCTCTCTGTGCATGGGAGTTACCACAAGGCCGCGCTTACATCCCAATGTTACCACAGGGCCGCGCTCACATCCCAATGTTACCACAGGGCCGTGCTCACATCCCAATGTTACCACAGGGCCGCGCTCACATCCCAATGTTACCACAGGGCCGCGCTCACATCCCAATGTTACCACAGGGCCGCGCTCACATCCCAATGTTACCACAGGGCCGCGCTCACATCCCAATGTTATCACAGGGCCGCGCTCACATCCCAATGTTACCACAGGGCCGCGCTCACATCCCAATGTTACCACAGGGCCGCGCTCACATCCCAATGTTACCACAGGGCCGCGCTCACATCCCAATGTTACCACAGGGCCGCGCTCACATCCCAATGTTACTAGAGGGCCATGGCAGCAGAAATGATGGGTAAGAGCAGGTAATGGATCTGAGAGCAGTCTATCCTAATTCTGGGGGGGGGGGAGTTGGAGGGGTGGAGTGTGGGGAGCATTTTGGTAGTAGGGGGTCTGTGCTACGAGGGGGGATTTGTGGGGGGGTCTGTGCTAGGAGTAGGGATTTGGGTGTAGGGAGTCTATGCTAGGAGGGGGGATTTGGGTGTAGGGGGTCTGTGCTAGGAGGATTGGATTTGGGTGTAGGGGGTCTGTGCTAGGAGGGGGGATTTGGCTGCAATGGGTCTGTGCTAGGAGGGTGAATTTGGGGGGGTCTGTGCTAGGAGGAGGGATTTGGAGGGGTCTGTGCTAGGAGGAGGGATTTGGGTGTAGGGGGTCTGTGCTAGGAGGGGGGATTTGGGGGCGTCTGAGCTAGGAGGAGGGATTTGGGTGTAGGGGGTCTGTGATAGGAGTGGGGATTTGGGGGGTCTGTGCTAAGAGGAGGGATTTGGGTGTAAGGGGTCTGTGATAGGAGTGGGGATTTGGGGGGCCTGCGCTAGGAGGAGGGATTTGGGTGTAGGGGGTCTGTGATAGGAGTGGGGATTTGGGGGGTCTGTGCTAAGAGGAGGGATTTGGGTGTAAGGGGTCTGTGATAGGAGTGGGGATTTGGGGGGCCTGTGCTAGGAGGAGGGATTTGGGTGTAGGGGGTCTGTGATAGGAGTGGGGATTTGGGGGGGTCTGTGCTAGGAGGAGGGATTTGGGTGTAGGGGGTGTGTGATAGGAGTGGGGATTTGGGGGGTTTGTGCTAGGAGGAGGGATTTGGGTGTAGGGGGTGTGTGATAGGAGTGGGGATTGGGGGGGGTCTGTGCTAGGAGGAGGAATTTGGGTGTAGGGGGTCTGTGACAGAAGTGGGGATTTGGGGGCGTTTGTGCAAGGAGGAGGAATTGGAGGGGTTCTTCTAGAAAAGTTATACAACCTAAGATCACTGAACTCTGCCTCACAGACTATATTTTAGGGCTTGTTCACACCAGGTGCAGTGAGGTAACATGTTTAAATTCACAAATTTTCCCGTACCGCACAAAAATGTGCTTCCTTTTGCAGTCACACGTGGGTGCCATTATTTTAATGACACCCCCACACTTCTAGCAAATGTGTGTACATTTGCACCCATTAAAAAGTGTGATGTGCGCGAACACGCACAAAAGTGCGTGTGCGGACTCACCTCCTGGTGTGAATGAGCCCTCAGACTAGTGTGCCCCAGGATTGTGCACAGTTCTAAAGGGGGCCTTGACTGAAAAGAGGTTGAAAAACACTGATGTACATGACTTTACTTGTTTAATATAATGTTTTTTTTTTTTTTTTTTTTTTTGCTCGTTTAAAATCGAAAGCTGCAGCTTTCCTAAACTGATACAGTAAATATGCATCTGTTAAATCAGTCTTGTATCTTCTGAGTACATCTACAGCGGGCTGATCATATTTGATGATACAGCTGTAACGCTGCAGAAAGCCTCGAAGGTTAAAAAAAAAAAGAATACATTAATATTAATAAAAGAATTTGAAACTAAAATCTTGGCCCTAAGGGTGGTGAGTTAGAATGCAAGCCAGACTGAAAGTGAAAGTATTGTTTTGGTGAGTACCTGCTACACACCAAGATAAAAAGCACCAATGGCATACTGTATAAATTATACTAACTCAAAAACTCTATAAGAAAAATAGCTCAGCAGACCTTTCATTTTCCAGAAAAATTACTACTGGACTATATCTTCTGAGTTTTGTTTAGTCAACAGTCAAATGAAGTTCATGTACCAACAGGTGGATTTTTAAATTAAAATGGTTTGTGAATGTCTTAGTATTCTCACAAATGTCTTGAATAATCCCCATATAACAATATTTGTAATATGCACAAAGTGTTATTTTCCATGCATTTCCTAGGATTGTCAGCTCCATCTAGTGGCCATAATGCAGTATTTTCCTTGAAATACTGCAATTAGAAAAATATTGCATTTTGTCCTCTAGAGGGAGCAGAAGATTCTGGGAAATACAGTACATAAGTGTGAGTGCTGGGACATTTTCTGTTATATATAGACCCCTTAGTGTACCAACTACAGGGATGCTGAATATACACAGACTTTTACTGTCTGTAATTTTTAAGTGCCATATTTAAAGGAAAGAGCTAGACTTAATAAGATCCTGTCACTTTATCCATTCATGACACAGTGACAGGGTCTGCAGTTAGCCCACCTAATTTCCTATCAAGTTCTATTTACCAATCACCACGCTCTTGACACCTTCCTACTCCAGGAGTCCACCCTGGGTGAGCTCTGGTGTCAGATGGTATTTTGTCTTACCCAGGTGGATGACCCCACTGCCCCTACTCATGTAGCAATGTTTATGCCTGGGGATTAACTGTTCTGGTGAGCGCTGGATTAACCAGAGTTTTTTCCTCTAGCTATCATGACCTTCAAGAATAAGTGCACTTGGAAAGAAAAGTCTCCCACCATGGCTATTGTATTTTGACATTAAGCTGTTAAAATACCCGAACAGCGACTGCATTTGATTGGAAATCCCAAAAGAGTGGGCTGGCTCTTGGGAGGAGTTATGCAAATATCAAAATGCCTTGATGAGTGGATATTATTGTGGAGTAGTGGGCGTTTATAGACAGGCTGAATTTGTATGCAAAGCACCCAAGGCAATGCCCATATGAGATGCTGAGCAGCCATGATTGAAAGAGCTCAAATAAATGAATGAAAGGGGGAGGCCAGGGACAATCAGGCTGGGGATAAAAAAGAGCTAGATAATGATGGTTGTCATCAAGCCAGGAAATTAAGTGGGCTCTATCTAATGCCGCGTACATACGACCGGACTTTTCGGCATCAAAGGTCCGACGGAACAAATCCATATGACAATTCGCTCGTGTGTGGGCTTCATCGGACCTTTTCTGTCTAAAAATCTGACGGACCTTAGAAATAGAACAAGTTTCAAATCTTTCTGACGGACTTGATTCCTATCGAAAAATCAGTTCGTCTGTATGCTAGTCCGACGGACCAAAAACAACGCAAGGGCAGCTATTGGCTACTGGCTATGAACTTCCTTATTCTAGTCCGGTCGTACGTCATCACGTTCGAAAGGATCGGACTTTGGTGTGATCGTATGTAGGCAAGTCCGTTTCGTCGGAACTCTGTCAAAAAGTCCTTCGGAGTTCAATCCAACGAAAAGTCCGCTCGTGTGTACGCGGCATAAGTAGTAAGACTAAGAAACTTCTGTACAAGGGAGGACTCGGTACAACTGTACAAGACTGAAGATGTGGCTGGAGTTTCGCTTTAATATATAAAGCAATGAATGGACTTTAACATTCTCATAGCATAAGGAACTTTGCTTGGGAATGTAATTATAGATGGAACTTTTAAATACAGATAGCCTAAGGGTTAATATCAGAAAATATGAGTCCTTCCTGTGGTCTGTTGAGAAGACAAACAGCTGCGAATGTCCTTCACCGTCCCTGGGAACTGCTAAGAGGAAGATTTACAGCAGCCATAACAGTTCATGACATTGGTTAGATAAATATGATTTAAAATACTTGTTTTCTACTCTACGTTTCTTAGAAAATAAGGTAAATGTATTTAATAATAAAGACTGTATCAAGCATAAAATTTGTATTTTAAAGTGTGATATGAGGAATAATAGCAAAAGTGTGCTTGTTTGTGTAATGGGATGACATGCCAAAAGGGGGTGTATTTAAAAAAAAAAAAATGGGACAGCAATTCACCAGGTGAAAGTGCATATACATTAGCTCTGTGTGACTGAGCCAAAAAAAAACAAATCTTATTAGGCTTTTTCCGCTACTGGTCAAATGTTTTTCTTTGACTAAAACCAGAAAATACCATATTTAGCCACTAGGTGGCTTTTCCTATGATACTGAGCACCATCTAGTGGCCAAATGTAGTATTTTATAAGTATCATAGGAAAATTCAATAATACTAAATACAGTATTTTCTCTTTTAGGTCAATGAAAAACATTTAACCAGTACGGGAAATAGCCTAGTAACACTTATTTTTTTGCCTCATTCGCACGGATTGATTGCTTGTGCACTTTCACTGGGTGAATTGCGATGCTACCTTTTTATATATACACCCCTTGGGGTCTATTAATAAAGGATGCACTGTGGGATTTAATTGGAATTTGCCCATCATTTTTAAAGAGAATTTGTGTATTGCATTAAAAAAGATTTACCCATTGGCAATTTAATACTACACAGTGGCGTTGCAAAGGGGGTGTGGGGGGTGCGGACTGCACCCGGGTGACACCCACCAGAGGGGTAATACCCATCGGCAGGGGCACGGCCACCACACCAGCAGCACTGATCCACATCTCTCGCAGGCTGTCCCCACTGTCTCGCAAGCAGAACGGACCAAAGCCACCTCCCCCTCCTCAGCTGTTTACATCTACACAGCCCGGAGCAGGGACACCAGTGCTGATCTGAGTTCTGTACTGAGTTTATTATATTGCTTAAATAAAGAAAGTTGCACTAATTGTGTATAGAAATTACAAATAAATATATGAACTAAAGTCCAATAAGTGATCTGGATGATCAATTCAATCAAAATATAAGTGATGCAGTTCACAACAAATGGTATCCAGTGAATCTTCCACCAAGTGACGTCACCAACGTTTAGTCTAGATGTGCTCTTACCCACATGGTGGACCCTCTAATTATGGAAGGTCAAACTCGCTTGTGGTATATCTGCTACTAAGGCGCCTGAAGTCATATAATACAGGCAGTCCACATCTCTCCAGCCGTTCCTCCCGCACTAGGAATGAACCATCGTGGCAGCCCAGCAGTACCCAAATATCGAATAAAAATAAACAAAAGACCTCTGATAGTGTAAAACCTTTAAAGGTATTTATTTGCACATCCAATAACCAAGATCATTGAAGTGCATGAATTAAAAAGCTGCAGCAAACATAAAAGGTAGAAAGCTTATAAAGCAAAAAAATCATGGTGAAGTAGGTTAGTGTTTTCTTGTCCGACCGGTTTCGTCACGATAGGACTTCTTCCAGTCATGCCCTGGTCATGCCCCGGAAGAAGTCCTATTGCGACTAAACCATTTTTTTTTCTATTTTTGGGTACTGCTGGGCTGCCATGATGGTTCATTCCGAGGAACGGCTGGAGGGACGTGGACTGCCTGTATTATATGCCTTTGGACGCCTTAGTAATAGATATACCACAAGCGAGCTTGACTTTCCATAATTAGAGGGTCCACCATGTGGGTAGGAGCACATCTAGACTAAACACTGGTGAAGTCACTTGGTGGAGGATTCACTGGATACCATTTGTTGTGAACTGCATCACCTATATTTTGATGGAATTGATCATCCAGATCACTTGTTGGACTTTAGTTCATATACTTATTTGTAATTCCTATACACAATTAGCCAAACTTTCTTTATTTTAACTACTTTGTTGTGTCATATATCACATGTCATTTTTGCTGCTGTTGTATTCACTGTATTGCTATTTTTTGAGTCTCACACAAGCGCAGTATTATTATTTAGTTTTTTTATCATATTGTTTGCAGGAGGGGGACAAAGTGGCCAGGAAGAGGGGGCCAAGGTAAAAAAGATGGAGGAGTGATTGGGGGGGAGGTTAAGATGATATGTGCTGGGGGGCACTTTGGGAGGGGAAAGGACCAAAGCTAGAAGTGGGGGTTGGATTTGAAATCCGACCCCTCAGAAAAGCATAAGCCCTCTCTCCTCCCATAGCCCCCCCAGCACATACTGTATCTGACCCCCCCCACACCTCCCAACTAGCACAAGCCCTCTCTACCCACAAAATGCCACCCCCAGCACATAACAGACCCCCCCCCACCTCCCTACTAGCACAAGCGGAGAGGGGTGTGTGTACTGAGCGAGGGGGGGTCTGGAATGAGGGACGGGGTCTGTACTTAGTGGAGGGGGGTTCTGTACTGAGAGAGGGGGGTCTGTACTTAGTGGAGGGGGGACTGGACTGAGGGACGGGAGGTCTATTCTTAGAGGAGGAGGGGTCTGGACTGAGGGAAGGGGGTCTATACTTAGTGGAGAGGGGCCTCTGACTGAGGGACGGGGTCTGTACTTAGTGGAGGGGGGTTCTGTACTGAGAGAGGGTCTGTACTTAGTGGAGGGGGGTCTGGACTGAGGGAGGGGGGGGGTCTATTCTTAGAGGAGGGAGGTTCTAGACTGAGGCAAGAGGATCTATACTTAGTGGATAGGGGAGGTCTGTACTGAGGGACGGGGGTCTATACTTTGTGGAGAGGGGGGATCTGTACTGAGGGACGGGGGTCTATACTTAGTGGAGAGGGGGGGTCTGTACTGAGGAGGGGGGGTCTGTACTGAGGGACGGGAGGTCTATACTTAGTGGAGAGGGGGGTCTGGACTGAGGGATACAGGTCTATACTGAGGGACAGAGAGTCTATACTTAGTGGAGAGGGGGGTCTGTACTGAGGAGGGGGTCAATACTTATTAGAGGGGGGTCTGTACTTGGTCTTTGTGCTGTAAGCGCGCTCTCAGCACATAAACATCTGTCACCCAGCGGCATATATGCGAGGCATTTGGACGTTAAAACCCACCTGTTTGCTGACGCACATACTGTATGTGTTGAGCAGTCATAAAGGGGTTAAATAAACCCGTTCCACCAGCATACCCCCTCAGGAGGCTCTAATCATTGACACCTATTTTGGAACAATGGATTCTAATTTCATAATTTCAAATGGTGGCAAATGGAGGAGTGTAATTCCAGTATTTCCATGCAACAAATTTGAATTTTGTTAGCAATCTGGTTTCTTTGAATGAATATACCATGTACATTTTCTGTGTCATTTGTTCAAGTATATCACCTTTAACTGTAGGCAATGTTTGAATAAACTTTCAATGTTTTCTTGTTCAAATATGTTAAGAAAAGTCATTTCTTTGAATGTGGTGTACTTGAATGGAGATATGAAGAACCTTGATCTGTTCTAAGCAGGAATAATCCTGAAAAACACAAAACATGCAAACATGTAATTTCATTTGCAAGATAATATACACACCTGGTCCACTTGCTAACAGTTATTCAGGCCTGAGACAATGGCTCCCTTCTTGTTAGGGGTCATAAAATACATTTTCTGATAACATGGCAGGTGTCCATGCGGCTTCTCCCATTTTATCAGTGTATAGCCCTAATAAATATATAACTAAAACATGTAACAGAGGTGAAAGGTATTCTAAAGTAAAATAATGTTTAACCTTATTCCCTGCATTAAGGTAAGAAATGGCCCACTACTTGTCCCACCCCCCAAACCTTTACCTGAGTCCTCTCTATCTAAAAGGAGACTTCTGATTGGCCTGCTGTTGGCACCAAATTACTCAGGCTCCTGTCCCGTTTCTTCTTGAATGGGACAATAACCCACTGCTATAGCTCAAAGCCTCCACCATATTGTGCCCAGCTCCTTGCTATAGCCCTTCACACAACTTCAGCGTAGGGTTGCCACCTCATCCCTTTAAACCCGAACACGTATGAATTACACAGGTTCTGAGGCTGATCTAATGCGGATAAAGCAGCAAGTGAGTTTAATACCACTTTATATCAACCACAGAACCTGTGTAATCAATATGTGTTCGGGTTTAAAGGGATGAGGTGGCAACCATACTTCAGCGGCCATTAGCCTTTACCGAGAAGCCAAGATTCACAAAGTGAAGCATCCTGCTTTGTCAGCCTAGGTTACCAAGGTGCCTTCTGTAGTACAGCAATTGCACCATGCATGTGTGGTATCACCGCGAAGGTAAGATTGAGGGCAGTAATTTTAGCAGTGGAAAGTACACACCCCAAGCTATTTGCTGATAGGCATGTTGAGTCCATGGAATAATTTATATTTTGCCACAAGTTTCGGGAAAATTACAAACTTTTTTTTTTGCACAAAGTTGTCACTAAATGATATATTGCTCAAACATGCCATGGGTATATGTGGAATTACACCCCAAAATACATTCTGCTGCTTCTCCGAAGCCTAGCCGTGTACAGGACCCTTGAAAACCGATTATCGCCTTAACTTTTGCTCAAACCAATAAATGTACGCTTATTGACATTTTTTTTACCAAAGACATGTGGCTGAATACATTTTGGCCTACATGTATGACTAAAATTTAGTTTATTGGATTTTTTTATAACAAAAAGTAGAAAATATCATTTTTTTACAAATTTTACAGTCTTTTTCCGTTTATATCGCAAAAAATAAAAATCATGGAGGCGATCAAATACCATTAAAAGAAAGCTCTATTTGTGGAAAAAAAAAAGGACGTAAATTTTGTTTGGGTACAACATTGCATGACCGCGTAATTACTAGCACAATGCCAAATTGTAAAAAGTGCTCTGGTCATTGAGCAGCCAAATCTTCCGGGGCTGGTGTTAAAGTGGTTAAAGTGTTACTAAACACTGAAATGTTAAAAGCACATACCATCTTTTCTATGTGGCATTTCTATTATAGTCTAAGTTTAGGTCATTTTTTTAATCAGCGAAAGAAATAGTACTTACATTGAAAGAGAAGTGTCCTTTGTGCTGGTGGCTACTCTCTTCGTTTAACTCTTCCTCTCTTTGCTCCTCCCTCCCCATATCTCCACAGTTGTAATCATCCAGTGCTGTGGGGCCTAATATGAGCTTTTGGGCCTGTCAGTGCCAACTACCCACCCTTTCTGCCCCTTCTCCATACATAAAAGCTGCCCTAAAGCTTCCTTTTAATAAAAAGCGCTGTATGAAGAGGTGGACCTTTCATTCATCTGCCCGTCCTCCATTCATAGAGCGCTTTTCATTGCTGGAAGCTGTAGGGCAGCATCTATGAATGGAGGAGGCAGAAAGGGTGGGCATAGTAGGCATTCTTGACAAGGTCCAGTAGCTTGCGTTAAAACAAGCAGCACTGGAAGATTACTGCTGTGGGGATATTGGGTGGGAAGAGGAGAGAGGACTGAAGATTTAAATGAAGAGAGCAGTCACCAGCACAAACGATACTTCTCATTAAATGTAAGTACTGTCCCTTGTGCTGATTTAAAAGAAAAAAAATAGTAGGCTTTAAGCCTGTGGTTGCGTTGCAATTCATCTTGAAAAATGGACAAGAGAAGCACTTTCCGCGGTTCCTTAACAGTGGCTCCATTGCCTTGTCGGATCCCATGGATTCACCTCTGCATGTTCATTCCCATCTAGGACCGCAGACGAGTATGTGTGTTCACACATTCTGTAGTATGAGAAGCCTACAGTGGCAAGCCATCCCCCTGCTGTTCCGGCCCCCCTCCTCCATTAGCTTGATGAACAGCAGCATGACCCTGTGCTGTCTAAGTGACCAGTGACCTGCTGATGTGCTCAATGCATGCACTTCCCTACCCAGAAGTTTGGGGAAGCACTAATGCACCTTAAAGTTGGCAGTAGTCATCACTTGAAAAAGTAAGTTTGTCAAAAATAATGGAAGTTTTTCCTGCTATATATTTCATGTGCTATTTCTTCTGGTGTCATATTGCAGGACACTTGCTGTATTAACCACAGGCAATTTTCTGATCTTTTTTTATTTTGTGTTTTCTTTTTACTTGTTTTGATTGTTATAACTGCAGCTTGTTGTTTTGAACCTGTAGTCACAGTTTTTTTAGTAATTTTGTACTGTGTCTACGTACCTTATTTTGTGTTTTATATGCAAAATTGTTCAATAAAAAGAATAAATAAATAATAATTAAATCATCTATTAGGGAATGTTGACCTTAACCACTTCAGCCCCGGAAGGATTTACCCCCTTCTTGACCAGAGCACTTTTTACAATTTGCCACTGCGTCGCTTTAACTGCTAATTGCGCGGTCATGCAATGCTGTACCCGAACGAAATTTGCGTCCGTTTCTTCCCACAAATAGCGCTTTCTTTTGATGGTATTTGATCACCTCTGCGGTTTTTATTTTTTGCGCTATAAATGGAAAAAGACCTAAAATTTGGAAAAAAAATGATATTTTCTACTTTTTGTTATAAAAAAAATCCAATACACTCAATTTTAGTCATACATTTAGGCCAAAATGTATTCGGCCACATGTCTTTGGTAAAAAAAAATGTCAATAAGCGTATATTTATTGGTTTTCGCAAAAGTTATAGCGTCTACAAACTAGGGTACATTTTCTGGAATTTACACAGCTTTTAGTTTATGACTGCCTATGTCATTTCTTGAGGTGCTAAAATGGCAGGGCAGTACAAACCCCCCCAAATGACCCCATTTTGGAAAGTAGACACCCCAAGGAAATTGCTGAGAGGCATGTTGAGCCCATTTAATATTAATTTTTTTTGTCCCAAGTGATTGAATAATGACAAAAAAAAAAAGTTGTCACTAAATGATATATTGCTCACACAGGCCATGGGCATATGTGGAACTGCACCCCAAAATGCATTTAGCTGCTTCTCCTGAGTATGGGGATACCACATGTGTGGGACTTTTTGGGAGCCTAGCCGCGTACGGGGCCCCGAAAACCAATCACCGCCTTCAGGATTTCTAAGGGCGTAAATTTTTGATTTCACTCTTCACTGCCTATCACAGTTTCGGAGGCCATGGAATGCCCAGGTTTCACAACCCCCCCCCCCCCAAATGACCCCATTTTGGAAAGTAGACACACCAAGCTATTTGCTGAGAGGCATGGTGAGTATTTTGCAGCTCTCATTTGTTTTTGAAAATGAAGAAAGACAAGAAAAACATTTTTTTTTTCTTTTTTCAATTTTCAAAACTTTGTGACAAAAAGTGAGGTCTGCAAAATACTCACTATAACTCTCAGCAAATAGCTTGGGGTGTCTACTTTACAAAATAGGGTCATTTAGGGGGGGTTTGTGCCACCTGGGCATTCCATGGCCTCCGAAACTGTGATAGGCAGTGAAGAGTGAAATCAAAAATTTACGCCCTTAGAAAGCCTAATGGCGGTGCTTGGTTTTCGGGGTCCCGTACGTGGCTAGGCTCCCAAAAAGTCTCACACATGTGGTATCCCCATACTCAGGAGAAGCAGCAGAATGTATTTTTGGGTGTAATTTCACATATTCCCATGGCATGTTTGAGCAATATATCATTTAGTGACAACTTTGTGCAAAAAAAAAAATTGTCTTTTTCCCGCAACTTGTGTCACAATATAAAATATTCCATGGACTCGACATGCCTCTCAGCAAATAGCTTGGGGTGTCTACTTTCCAAAATGGGGTCATTTGGGGGGGGGGGGGGGTTGAACTGTCCTGGCATTTTATGTACAACATTTAGAAGCTTATGTCACACATCACCCACTCTTCTAACCACTTGAAGACAAAGCCCTTTCTGACACTTTTTGTTTACATGAAAAAAATATTTTTTTTTGCAAGAAAATTACTTTGAACCCCCAAACATTATATAATTTTTTAAAGCAAATGCCCTACATATTAAAATGGTGGGTGTTTCTTTTTTTTTTTCACACAGTATTTGCGCAGCGATTTTTCAAACGCATTTTTTTGGGAAAAAACACACTTTTTAAAATTTTAATGCACTAAAGCACACTATATTGCCTAAATGTGTGATAAAATAAAAAAGATGATCTTAGGCCGAGTACATGGATACCAAACATGACATGCTTTAAAATTGTGCACAAACGTGAAGTGGCGACAAACTAAATACGTTTTTAAAAGCCTTTAAAAGCCTTTACAGGTTACCACTTTAGATTTACAGAGGAGGTCTACTACTAAAATTACTGCCCTCGATCTGACGTTTGCGGTAAAACCTCACATGCATGGTGCAATTGCTGTTTACATTTGACGCCAGACCGACGCTTGCGTTCGCCTTTGCGCGAGAGCAGAGGGGGAAAGGGGTGCTTTTTTTTTTTCTTTATTATTTTTTTGCTTTCTTATCTTTTCTTTAAACTGTTCCTTTCATTTTTTTTAATAATTTTTATTGTTATCTCAGGGAATGTAAATATCCCCTATGATAGCAATAGGTAGTGACAGGTACTCTTTTTTGAAAAAATTGGGGTCTATTAGGCCCTAGATCTCTCCTCTGCCCTCAAAGCATCTGACCACACCAAGATCGGTGTGATAAAATGCTTTCCCAATTTCCCAATGGCACTGTTTACATCCGGCGAAATCTAAGTCATGAAATGCTCGTAGCTTCCGGTTTCTTAGGCCATAGAGATGTTTGGAGCCACTCTGGTCTCTAAACAGCTCTATGGTCAGCTGGCTGAATCACCGGCTGCATTCTCAGGTTCCCTGTTGAGACAGGAGAGTCAGAGAAAAACATGGAAGACGGTGGGGGGGGGGGGGCATTCCCTCCCACTGCTTGTAAAAGCAGTCTAGAGGCTAATTAGCCACTAGGATTGCTTTTACATGAAAGCCGACCACTGGCTGAAAAGAATGATACCAAGATGATACCTAAACCTGCAGGCATCATTCTGGTATAACCACTCAAAGTCGTGAATGGCGTACCTGAAGTAAAAAAAATGGTTAACAATAAAACACAGTATAAAAAATTGCATACCTGAAAAGCAAACATGATAAAACATAATAACAATAAAACATTGCAGAATAGAATACAGTAAAAAAGAGCAGAACAATAGAGAGAGAATTGAGAGAGAGAGAACAATAAAACGACAACTATTTTTTTTATTATATATATTTTTTTATATATTTTTTTGTGTGTGTTTTTTTTTTTTTACACTTTTTTTTGTAACTGTAACCGGTTCCAGGTTCGGGTCTCTCAAAATGCGATGGCATCTTGGGAGACCCTGTGAAAGTGTGCCTAGTCTGTGCAATGCTGTACCCTACCCTAATACTAGTGTATGGTAGCGTTCAAAACATTCACCAATGCAAAGAACAGGATTGTCAGGACAGGAGGGACAATAATAGCGGGTGTCACGCCTATATCTGTGCTTGCTGCAGACAAGACATCTTTTTTGGGGGGGTTCGTTGGGTAGGGGTACTTGGGAGGACATAAAGAAAATGCCTCTCATGCAGCCGACTGCATTTGGTTGGGGATGTGAATGAGGGAAGTACGGGCGCAGCAGAAGTGGTGGGTTCCCAATTATTAGGATTGGCGAATGCAGCAGGAAGGGCATTATGGGCACGACGGGCCCGTGTTTGTCTTCTTCTTGGTGGCAGCGGGACACTACTTGTGCTTTCCACCTCACCAGCTTGAACTGCACTTATGGGACTCGCCACGTCACCAAGTGTTACTGCAGTGCTGGTTTGACTACGACAGGGGTGTACTAGGCCGCTGTGCTTGCCAGTTCACCAAAACGCTACCAAAAAAACTGTTGGCGATCAAAGGGATCACGCCTGACTCTGCGAACGCTGCAGTTATGTGTGTTTAGTGTTTTGTAAGTGACAGTGATCGATCGATACTGCACTTGGGTGAGCTGGGCTGGGCTGGGCCGGGCGGAGGGGCAAAATGCAGGTGCTAGCAGGTATCCGGGCTGATCCTGCTAACACTGCGTTTTTGGGGACCCTAAACTGCTGGGGACGCTAGTATAGATCTGATCGGATCAGATATTCATCCGTTCAGATACTATGCCACTAAGGGAGGTGTATGGTGCGTGCGTGGGTGTTAGCGCTACTGGCACTAACCTGACGCTGCCTGGGGCTGGTGCTTACCAGTTCACCAAAACGCTACCAAAAAAACTGTTAGCGATCGCAGGGATCAGGCCTGACTCTGCGAACGCTGCAGTTATGCGTTTAGTGTTTTGTAAGTGACAGTGATCGATACTGCACTTGGGTGGGCTGGGCTGGGCCGGGCGGAGGGGCAAAACGCAGGTGCTAGCAGGTATCTGGGCTGATCCCGCTAACACTGCGTTTTTGGGGACCCTAAACTGCTGGGGACGCTAGTATAGATCTGATCGGATCAGATATTGATCCGTTCAGATACTATACCACTAAGGAAGGTGTATGCTGCGTGCGTGGGTGTTAGCGGTACTGGCGCTAACCTGACGCTGCCTGGGGCGACGCAGACCCTATCTGACCCCAAAACCTAAGTTATATCACCATCGGGCGATTAGGGTGCTAAACCTTTATTAGGTAATAAACGGCGGGTGCCCTGACACTATAAAAAATAAACAAACTAACCAGCATCACCCGTAACAGTTATACGGTGATCACTGGTGAAAGGGTTAACTAGGGGGCAATCAAGGGGTTAAAACCTGTATTAGGTAGTATATGGGGGTCCCTGACGCTATAAAACGCTGACGGCGAACCTAAATATTTACCTCCCTAACTAGCGTCACCAGTGACACTAATACAGCGATCAGAAAAATTATCGCTTAGTGACACTGGCGACGGGGGGTGATCAAGGGGTTAAAACTTTATTAGGGGGGGTTAGGAGGGTACTCTAGACCTAAAGGGGGCTAACACTGACTGCCCTACCACACTAACTGTCACAAACTGACACCAATGCAGTAATCAGAAAAAAAAAAAAAAACTGCTTGGTGTCAGTGTGACGGGGGGGGGGGGGGGTGATTGGGGGGTGATCAGGGGGTGATCGGGGGTGTATTGCATGCCTGGCGTGTTCTACTGTGTGTGTGTGTTTTACACTCACTCGGATGTCTTCTCTCCTCGGCGCCGGAACGGAAAATACCGATCCGAGGAGAGATGACATAATTTCCTCTGCTGCTGTTTAATATACAACAGCAGAGGAAGAATCTGATTGGCTGGGAGCAATCGCGAGGGGGGGCCACGAATGGATGGTCTCCCCCTCACCTCTCATCGCTCCCAGACACAAGCTGACCGCCTCGGGCACCGGGGGGGGTCCGATTGGACCCCCCGCCCGCGGGAGGCAGATCACCTACCAGGTACGTGATTTTTCCTGCCCGTGCCATTCTGCCGCAGTATATCTGCGTGAGGCGGTCGACAAGTGGTTAAACGTTTTATAGTTTTCCTTTTCTTTTTTTTACCATAGATTACTACTTCTGTTATCATCACACCTGTCGAAGGTGTATATTTAATGTTTAATTTATGCTCAGTAATAGGGTAAAGTCCATTGCAGCAGGTGTCTTTTTTTTTATTGTATTACAGCCTCTACAAGGTTGTTTGCAAGGCAAATAAAAAAAATATATATTGCAGGGAAGGAAAGGTTCCGGAGGAGAGGGAGAGGTTAAAGATGTGGGTTAGGGAGTTTAGGATAGAGTGGGAAGGTGGTCGCAGTAATTGTGAGGGGACAGGGACCAGGGGACAGGTGGTGAGGTGAGGCATGGAGAGGAGTTTATCATCAACTTCATCGGTGGTAACTGGGCAGAAAGAGGAGAGTATTGAGTGTGGTGTTGGACCTGATGTGTTGGCTAGAGGAGGATGTTGAATGCTGGATATCTCCTTGTGAATTGTGTCGATTTTGCTTTTGAAATGGTTGGCAATCTGTTGAGTGGTAAGCAAGTTGGTGGGTGGGGGCTGTGGGGGGTGAAGTAAGGAACTAAGGGTAGAAAAGAGTTGACAAGGTTTGGATAAGAGGGTTTTGATGAGAGTGTTGTAGTAGGTTTGTTTAGCAGTGTGGAGGCAGGAGTTGTATTTGAGAAGGGCAGATTTGTAGAGGGTAAAGTCTTGCAGGGACTTATAGGGCGTACACACGGTCGGACTTTGTTCGGACATTCCGACAACAAAATCCTAGGATTTTTTCCGACGGATGTTGGCTCAAACTTTTTTTGTCTACACACGGTCGCACAAAGTTGTCGGAATTTCCGATCGCCAACCACGCAGTCACGTACACCACGTACGACGAGACTAGAAAAGGCCGGTTCAGAACCAAGCGTGGCACCCTTTGGGCTCCTTTTGCTTATCTCGTGTTAGTAAAAGTTTGGTGAGAGACGATTCGCGCTTTTTCAGACTCGTGGCTTTCAGATCGTTTTCTGACGTTCAGTTTGTGCTTGTGGGTTTGTATCTGCTCTTCAGTGTGTGCAAGCAAGTTCCGCGTGACTTTAAGTAGTCATTGTATTCTTGTTAGTTCGTTTTTCAGGTCGCTCTTCACAGGCCTTGCTGTTCTTCAGTGCGTTCTCTTACTTCGTTCTGAGCAGCCGACCGCTTCCTAGCCATGTTTCGTATGCGTACTCCTCGTAGAGTTCGTGCTGTGCGGGGGCTTGGTGTTGGGGTCCTGACCTTGACACAAGTCCAGTCCATGAACAGGGTGGGGAGGAGTTCATGGACCAAGAATTGGTTGCTTCAGCGTGACCAGTTCTCTCATATGCCTTTGCTCCGTGAGATCCGTGAGAATAATCCTGATGATTTCAGGAACTTTCTCAGGATGACGGACCCCGTGTTTCACCATTTGTTGGCTTCGCTGACCCCCTATATTAGCAGGCAGGATACCTGCATGAGGCAAGCCATCACTCCGGAGCAGAGGTTGGTCGCTACCCTGCGGTATTTGGCGACAGGGAGAAGCCTGCAGGACTTAAAGTTCTCAACAGGCATCTCCCCCCAGGCTCTGGGGATCATTATCCCAGAGACCTGTTCTGCCATCATCCAGGTCCTGCAGAAGGAGTATATGAAGGTAAGATTTTTATCCTTTTATATCACATTTTATTGTATTGAATGTTTGCTAATATCTTGTATTTCTTTCCTCATTCCCTAATTACCATGATTGGAATATGCTGTGAATGTCCCCTTTGTTCTCATGCATGCTGGATTTTTATGTAATTATTATTTTAGGTCCTTCATACATATTTGCCCTTCACTAACCTCCCCAGCATGGTGTCTCCTGGCCCTATATTCACCTCATGTAGTCACTTAACAATGTATTTTATCAGCTCCATAGTAGTGCTTTACCCCAAACACCCCCTAAAATGTTTTTTAATGTGATTTGTGGTTTAAATTCAGGCAGAGTGCCAGAGGCTTTTTTTTTGGTGGTGTCCCCAAATAATTTTTAGTAACCCTCCCTCCCCCAACTGCTAAGTCAGCTGATCCCAATTCTCTATCTATCCTCAATCATCTATCTGCTGACTTTGCCAAACCCATACACACTATACCCACCTCTTTTGTGGTCAGATTTATGGATGAATTACCCAAAGCATGTAGTGCAAGGGCCTGCCTGTATACTTTCAAATGGTACTGTTTAAAGTTTTTGTATTCTATTATTATCTTGATAGGTAATAGCAGAATGTCCAAATGTCCTCAAATGTGTACAGTGTGTATTTCTATCTTTGTATTATGACATTTCTTACCTGTCCAGTGGGCTGCCAATAGTGTAACTAAGGAGGGGCTGTTCCAAGTAATACCCTGTATTTAGGCATTCATCTCTCAATGAAGTGGAGAGGGTTACCTGTCCAAGAGTTCCCCCCCCTATAATGTTAGAAATGGCCCATGAGAGGGGGGGAGGGGGAATATGATAGGTGTACCTTATACTTTGGCGTTGTTAAATTCCCCTTACTAAATGCTATCTGGAGGTTGCCCCATAATGTTTGTGTCTAATCTGCTTGCCATGTTTCTGTGAAAAAATAGTAATGTTTATTGTTTTTTCCTCAACAGTTTCCTTCCACGCCACAAGAATGGCAGACTGTGGCCTCCCACTTTGCCCAGCGGTGGGACTTTCCTAACTGCGGAGGGGCAATTGATGGGAAACACGTCCACATCGTCCCACCACCCAACTCGGGGTCGTACTATTATAATTACAAGGGGTTCAATAGTATAGTGATGTTGGCGGTGGTGTCGGCTAATTACGACTTCCTGTATGTGGACGTGGGGAAGAATGGCCGGATGTCCGATGGTGGAGTCATCGCCCAGACTGAGTTTTACAGGCGTCTCCAGAATGGCAGCTTGGACTTGCCAGCTCCAGAGGACAATGTTGAAGGACTCCCATTTGTGTTCCTTGCTGATGAAGCGTTTGTGCTGGGGGACCACCTGATGCGGCCAGTCCCAATGAGGACCCTCACCCCGGAACAGAGGGTTTTTAATTACCGGCTGGCCAGAGCCCGAAGAGTGGTGGAGAACACATTTGGAATCCTGGCCAGCCGGTTCCGCCTATTTATGACACCCATCCATATGGCGGAGTATAAACTGAACCATATTATACTTGCGTGCTGTGTTCTCCATAACTTTTTATGGAAACATTCGGCCAACTATGCTGGCTCAGTTGGGCCTGAGGCCGGAATGATACATCAAACCACACTGACGGTGCTTGAAAGCGGCCGTCCTGGCTTGCCCTCCCTGAGTGCCCGTGATGTCCGGTTACAATACCAGGAGTTCTTTGCGGGTAGGGGGGCTATCAATATGCCAGCAAATATGTGAAGCCTTTTTATAATAAAACAAAAAAATAAATTCTTTGTGGACATTTACTGCTTGTGTTTGTTTTAGCTGACCCTGACAGAAATGTGTAGAGTCCAGAAAATGTCATGATTGTGTAACCTTATTATACAAAGCACTGTTGGCTGTTATTTAATAAAATGCAAAAACACATTTCACTACAAGTGCAGTTGCAACTGCACTGAAACTGCACTTGTAGTGCCAAGAGGATTTGCCCTTAGGAAATAACCCCCATTTTCTCAGAAAACAACAATTACATCACCCCAAAAGTGTTGTAGCGTTGAGACAATAATCCACACATTCTTGATTAACAATCTTTTTAATACCTGCACAATCACATGACTATTGGATAACAGATGCCTATTAACCATTACCCAACCTTTATACTCCTATTCCCAATAATGAGACCACACCAGCTTCTGGAGTATAAAAAACAAAGGCCGTAGCAGCCTACTTTATTAACTTAATATAAAATTATATCAAAAATATAAAAAATATAAAACTTCCGTCATCGAGAAAAACAAACATCTGTTATGCAACCTGTATCAAAAAGAACGTTGGTCTGAGCAATAGCTTTAGCAAATCCATCTGATGGCCATAACAACTATAGCACTGCAGTCCTAAACCAAAACTCTCCAATAGGCCTCAAGCCAACAAGCTGGCTCAGAGACTGCCGTGACTGCAGTGCCCCATATCACTTCCCGGCTAACCGGGAACCAAAAAACCTCCGGACCCATATCAACGTTGGATCCCCACTCTTACTTTTTAGCCATCTTCCTTCCCTTGCCCAGACCAACGCCCGCCACTGCCACGACAATCTCTCTTCTTTCACCTGTTGACAAAAGAAAACCACAAACCCTTCGACAATAACATATTCTATTCCTAGGGAGGGTGGGCGGGAACTTTCCAAAATCTTCTGCTGCCCCTCCCAGAGCGGGAAGCCCCTTTTAACTGTCCCCTCCCCTAATTCTCCCTCCCCCTCGGCTCCACTATAACCCTCTATCATTAACCCTTACCCTGTTCCCACTGTCATGGTCGCCTTTTGCCTACAGCATTGCATGCTGTTGCTCCAGGCTTTTCTTGACTATTGGATAACAGATGCCTATTAACCATTACCCAACCTTTATACTCCTATTCCCAATAATGAGACCACACCAGCTTCTGGAGTATAAAAAACAAAGGCCGTAGCAGCCTACTTTATTAACTTAATATAAAATTATATCAAAAATATAAAAAATATAAAACTTCCGTCATCGAGAAAAACAAACATCTGTTATGCAACCTGTATCAAAAAGAACGTTGGTCTGAGCAATAGCTTTAGCAAATCCATCTGATGGCCATAACAACTATAGCACTGCAGTCCTAAACCAAAACTCTCCAATAGGCCTCAAGCCAACAAGCTGGCTCAGAGACTGCCGTGACTGCAGTGCCCCATATCACTTCCCGGCTAACCGGGAACCAAAAAACCTCCGGACCCATATCAACGTTGGATCCCCACTTTTACTTTTTAGCCATCTTCCTTCCCTTGCCCAGACCAACGCCCGCCACAGCATCCCAATAGTAATACCTTACTCTTGGGTGCTCCTCCACACCCGAATAGCTCGCTGTATACCGTCTTGTAGGCCCAAAGCCCACAAATCCGTCCCCACCTCATTAAGATGTACCCCATCACGTCTTAAGTACCTCCATGTCTCGAATTCCAGTTCGATATGCCTGATTGCCAACCCTCCACGACTAACCACAAATTTACTCACTTCCCTATTGATCTTCTTCCTTGCTCTATTCACCCCCTCCACGGACCTGGCCATTCTCCAACACATGCGGGCAACCATGTCCGACCAGACAATGATCATTTTTGGAAATTCCTTCATTAAGCGCCAGATGTCAAATTTAATGTCTCGCGTAATGTCTATCATTGAGCGAATACCAAGATCATTGCCGCCCACATGTATTACCAGCACATCCGGAGGGCCCTCCCTGTTTGCATATCGTTGTACCTCCTGAACCAACCTGCCCCACAACATCCCTGGTATACCAAACCATTTTATATACACTTCCCGTCTATCAAAGCCTAACTGCCTACCCTCAGGTCGAGCGTCTCCCCTCCGAGCCCCCCAACACAC
The DNA here is from genome assembly GCF_042186555.1 of Aquarana catesbeiana. Lineage (NCBI taxonomy): Eukaryota > Metazoa > Chordata > Amphibia > Anura > Ranidae > Aquarana > Aquarana catesbeiana. The sequence goes on from NC_133336.1 coordinate 180,745,777, forward strand.
ATAAGAATGGCCCATAATCCAGACCACACTTGGAGCTGCACCTGAAATTAGAAGAAAACAAAACCATGCTCAACATTGACCAGTAAACTACTGTCCCACCGGCCATAAAACCACAAAAAACAAACCTAACCCCTTACAATTTTACCGCTAGTTGCGGTCGCACATAAGATTGGAATCTGTTAGACTCCCACCGCCCAATCCGTTTTATTACTTCCACATCCATACCCAATCTGGCCGCCTCTGTTGCGGCTCCTATCCGGAATGAATGTGATGAAAAATCCCGCTCCTCCAGTCCCAGCCCAAGCAAACATTTCCTAAAAACAGCTATAAACTGAAAACGCGATAACATATCTCCATTTGAATGTATTAATAAAGGGCCCTGACAGTCCGGCCTAACTTTCAAAAATTCCCTGACTGCACCCACTGGGCACTGAGGGGATCCCTGGATGGAATAAACTCGCACCATCCTGCCTCTTCCCTCCTGATCCGTCTTAGACTTCCGTAGGAATATGGATACCCCGTCCTCCTCAAGTGTAACCTCCTTCAACCCAACTCCCCCTTGCACCGTTTTTGAAGGGCTAACCAACTCCCCTATCCTGAATGCACCAAAAAATGCTAATACAAAAGCTACCTTAAACAAACTAACTTCATAATCAGACGAACAAACCCCCATCAGTTGTTCCACAATACCCCCCAGTATCTCAAAAGTTACTGGTCTCCTCGAATCGCGCTGAACCGCCGCCCTCCGATAACCCTTCAACGCCTGTCTCACCCAAAAATCCTTGGTGACGTCGGGCTGCCCTTGTAGCTTAAAAAGGAAAGCTAAACCAGCTAGCTGTGTATTGATCACAGATACCGACGCACCCTCGTTCAATTTTCTTGCCAAATAATACAGTAATAGCGAACGCACTCCCTGCCCTGTAAGTTCCTCCCCCAAAACTCGCACAAAGGACATCCACTCCTGCCAAACCTTGTTGTATGCTGCCCAAGTAGCCCCACTTACCGACCGCTTAATCCATCCCTCGACGACACCAGTGCAATCTCCCACAGCCAGTCTGGACAAGGCACGCCCTGTTGCTCCGCTTCCGGCGCCAACTCTCTGAACCTGTCCCACTGGAAGCGAGACAACGCATCAGCAATCACATTCTCCACCCCTGGTAAGTGAACAGCATGAATGAAGACATTCAGTTGTAGGCATCTTAACACTAAGTGTTGCAGCATCCTGATCACCGGCGGAGATGACGCCGTGACCCTGTTTATCACTTGCACCACCCCCATGTTGTCCCCATGAAAACGCACTTTCAGATCCCTGAACGATGCGCCCCATAACTCCACCGCCAGCACCACTGGAAACAGTTCCAGCAAAACCAGATTCTTCATGAAGCCTTCTTTTACCCACGATTGAGGCCATGGACCTGCGCTCCATTGCCCTTGAAAGAACGCCCCAAAACCTGTTGATCCAGCGGCATCGGTGAATAGTTCCAAGTCAAAGTTACTGACTGGACCCGACATCCACATTGCCCTACCGTTAAAGGATTCCAGAAAGGTATTCCAAACCCTGAGATCCTCCCTATGTGTTTTTACTAAACGTACAAAATGTTTTGGGGATTTGATCCCACTCGTGCTGGCCGCCAGCCGGCGACTAAACACTCTCCCCATCGGTAGTATGCGGCAAGCAAAATTCAGTTTGCCCAAAACCGATTGTAACCTTCGCAGTTGTACCTTTTTTAGACCTATCAAACCTGCCACTTCCCTCCTCAAATCTTCCAATTTCTCCTCCGGTAATCTGCATTCCATCGCATCCGAATCTAATACAATACCCAAGAACGTGATGACCGAGCAGGGTCCCTCCGTCTTTTCAGCTGCCAATGGAATGCCAAATCTTTCTGCTATGTGCTGCAATGACGCTAGTAGCACTGCACAGACTCTAGAATCAGCCGGGCCAATGCATAAAAAATCATCCAGGTAGTGAATTAGCGAATTCACTCCGGATACATCCCTTACTACCCACTCTACGAAGGAGCTGAATTGTTCGAACAGCGCACACGATACCGAACAACCCATCGGTAGGCATTGATCAACGTAGAATCCACCATTCCAATGACACCCCAGCAGCCGAAAGCTCTCGGGGTGCACTGGCAGCAGTCGAAAAGCTGATTCCACATCTGCCTTTGCCATCAATGCCCCTTTTCCATAGTGGCGCACCCACCTTACGGCGGCATCAAACGACGTATACGTCACTGAGCACGCTTCTTGGTCAATGGCATCATTCACGGATCCCCCTTTCGGGAAGGATAAGTGGTGAATGAGCCTGAATTTATTGGGCTCTTTTTTGGGCACCACACCTAAAGGTGACACCACCAAGTCCGCCACTGGGGCCACTGGAAAAGGTCCGCTCATTCTACCCAATGCAACCTCCTTCTGCAATTTTTCCGAAACAACTTCCGGATGTTGCAAGGCTGACTTTAAATTTTTGGGTACTGGGGGGACAGCTGATAAATTGCATGGAATCCTAAATCCTACCGTAAAACCTTCTTCTAATAGCCGTGCTGCTTGTTTGTCGGGGTACTTACCGAGAAACGGTCGCATCCTTTCCACCATCACCGGAGTCCTCCCTTTTGTTCCCAGCTTCTCCATGATGACCTTTTCCCTGCTTAAAACACCTGGATGACGGATGTGTTCCCCCGCAGCCGGAGCATTCGTGTTTAAACTTACATGATCCTCCGAACCTGCAGACCCCTGAGTTATACTGCCAACAGACCCCTTTTTTGTTTCCAGCCGGATGTCCCTGGGTTGACGGTCCACCGGCTCCCCCCTGAAAAAACGGATTCGGTGCCCTCGCCGTCGTCATCAAACGCATCCACAGACTGATGTCTTTATGGTCCCAACGTAATTCCGGGCGTACTGCTCTCCGCTGCCTGAACTGTTCATCGTACCTCAACCATGCCGTACCCCCATACACTCTATACGCTTCCCCTATCGCGTCCTGATAGCAAAAAAGCGCCGAACAGTGTTCCGGCTGTTTCTCTCCTATCACGCTAGCCATAATTGCAAATGCTTGCAACCAATTCGTAAATGTCCTAGGTATCAGCCTATACCTCCTCTTCTCCTCATCCTCCTTCTTGGAATCATCAGGCTTGACTCTATCAAGGTTGAACTTTTCCAAGGGCAGTAATGAAAATATTTCCACATACTCCCCCTTCCATAATTTTTCCCGAACCTCCTGTTTCAGGTGAGCTCCTAACGGTCCTTCGTAACACACATACACTTCACAGCGAGCTGCGTCCGCCAGCCTAATGATATCTTTTCTCCCCGCAGCCTCCCCTGACGGCGCCGCTTTGTCCTTCCCCTGCGCCGCTACACTCGCCACGGCCTCCTGCGCTGGCAACCTGACCTCAGCTGTAACTGAAGTTGTGGCGGCCCCCCGCCCTGAGTTATCCAATTCCTTCCCAGACTGCTGCACCCATGCGGCTATCGGGCCCCCTGCCGGCTTCTCAGCAGCCTCCAACCTCTGCACTAGCTCCTTAATTCCTGTTAAAAAACCCAAAAACCCCGGAGCTCCTCCCCCCATGTCGGTTCTTACCCTACTTTCTCCCGACCCTCCAGCCCCTTCTCCTGCTACTGTTACATTATTTAAACTAGCATTGTCAATAACTTGTGGTAACTCACCGGGCTGCATAGGTGTCGCCCCATCAGCCGACCGTCTGTTTTCTCCTGGCCCCATCCTCCCGGGCAGCTGGGCCGTCTCTTCTTCCGATCCGGACATCTCTTCTCTCCCGCTCCGACCCGATTCTTCCCCCTCATCCGATGCTGGCCCGCCCGGGATAGTGACCGCGGCTGCCGCACTATACGCCATCCTTCCCTTCCTCCGCGCAGCGAATCCTCCTGTGGATTTCTGGACAGCCTTCCCAGGACCGGTGTGGGCTACCGCAGTCCTGCCGGCCTCCGCTCTGGTTGTTAGTAAGCCAGTCCTGTTCCTCCCTCTACTCTGCCTGTCCCTTGCCGAAGCGGTGGAAGGCCCAGGGACACCTACAGGCGTTGCAGTGGCCGCGATGGCGGAGCTCCCCGCCGTCTTCCTGGGGGCGGGGCTCGCGCTCCCCGCTCGTCTACCGCTATTGGGCCTCTCTCCTGTCCGTCCTCCTGCTGGGCTCCTCTCCTGTCCTGTCGGGGCCGCCCGCCCGCTGACCCGCTCTCTTCCCGCCGATCGTTTTGCTGGTGGGCCCCCCTGTACACTGGCCATCATGTTACCCGGGTGCCGCTGTGGATAAGCCACTCTGTCCGGTGAGAACCGCTCAGGCGGTCGGGAGCGGCGCGCTCTGTTACTGCCTCTCTCTCCCTCACTAGCCAGCGCGTTGGGAACCCGGATCGCTGCCGAGATTGTCTCCTGCAGCCATTCCGCCCCCCGCACCGCCGCTTCCTCCCTTAACTGGGCCATGAGCCCTTCTAAATCTGACATGGTGTGGCACTGACCTGCTCCCTGAACTTTCCAAAATCTTCTGCTGCCCCTCCCAGAGCGGGAAGCCCCTTTTAACTGTCCCCTCCCCTAATTCTCCCTCCCCCTCAGCTCCACTATAACCCTCTATCATTAACCCTTACCCTGTTCCCACTGTCATGGTCGCCTTTTGCCTACAGCATTGCATGCTGTTGCTCCAGGCTTTTCTTGTGCATTTACCAAAGGTTTTTCAAACAAACCAACATGTTTGCTGTATACCAATTTTTGTGGTGGCATTATCAAAACTCAAAATGTCCATTTTAGATAAAACAGGCATGTGTAAAACCAACAAGAAAAGACACAAATCTTGAACTTACAAACGTCACATTTGGTAGAATTTGAAGGCAATATCAGACATGAGTATTTAGGAACTGTGTTTGATATTGCATTCAGATGGGGTGAAGTCACCCCAGAAAAAGCCAAATTTGGAAGATGCACAGCAATTTACCAATGTCAACATGTGCTAGCTGCCATCACGGGGGATCAAGGGATGTGTTTTGGGGGAGCAAGCCCTTCCTCACCGCTACTTTATTATTGAGGAAGGGGTTGCACCCCCAAAACACGTCCATTGGTCTCCCGTGATGGCAGATAGCACATGTTGGCACACTGTGTGCATCCTCCAAATTTGGCTTTGGGAAAAATCACAAAAACATTTAGCACATTGTAGCACACAAAAGAAGAAAGTGATTTGGAGGGGCTTTAAACTCGCCCCAAAACATCAATGATGTTTTTATTTTTTGGAATAACATCATTGATGTTTTGCTTGATGATTTCCAATTGTAAATTACACCCCATGATCTCCCCGATCAGGATCTGGGCACTTTCGGATGTGAAAGGATCTGGATCCACACCCTCACGATCACCTAAAAAGAGAGGAACCCCAAAATAAATTAGGTTTCAAAAAAATGCCGCCATCCATCTCTTATCTGAGCCTGTAGTTGCAGACACTCACCTGTTGTGGTGACTAGTTCCACCACGTCTTCTTCCTCCTGCTCAGATTGTGTTGGGGGATTTCCCCTTCTTCCAGAGGGGGGGGGGCTCTGGTCTCCTCAGATGAGGGGTGTCCTCCGAGTCTTTTATTCCCTATGTAAAACAAAAATGGTATACTTAGCACACAGATATTTGATGGCAGAACTATAAAGATGAAACATTGCTTTGAAGTGGGGTACAATTGTCAATTTTAGCAGAGTTCCAAGATGTAGCTTTTTTAGTGTCCTTTGTCAACATGCAATACAGATGTAGCCCCCCCCCATAGTATACACTGGAGCACCTGTGTGGCCCCCCTAATAAAAATGGTGTTCTTTTGTCCCACACTAGTGCTCCAGCGTCCAGATGTGTAAACAGCTGCTGAGTGTCCTCTCCTTACACAGAATCTAGTTTGCATTTCATTCTAGTAACAAAGCCATCTACACAACCCAAATCTTTGAAGACAAGTATAGGGCGTCAAAATGGTGGCCAAATGCATATGGGCTAAACAATGGTATTTTATAGTTGGAACGAAAAATGTTTGATCCGAACGAATAATGTGCCCATGAACATGAAAGTTGCCATTTTAAACTGTACAACAGTTCCTAAAAGCACATGGAGCAGCACGAACGTAATAAACATAAAGAATAGGAACACAACACAGCTACTTACTTTTTTGCAGCACTCTCCGGATCTTTCTGTACTGCTCATGTTCTCGTAATTTGAGGTCCGACCACCGCTTCCTGAGCTGATCTTTCGATCGTCGTACCCCGAAATTCCGGTGCAGACTCCTGACCACTTTTGCCCTGATCTTGGCCTTTCGGACATTGGGGTTGGGGTAAGGCCCATACTTTCCATAATAGTCGGCCTTCTTCAGGATGTCCACCGTCTCCAACATCTCCCCAAAGGACATATTTGAGTCCTTAAATCTCCTTCTGGATCGGGACGTGTCCGGATCCGGCCTTTCCTCCTCCTCCTCCTCGTTGCTACAATTAGCACGCACCTGCTGTCTATCGGCCATGTGCTCTTCCCCCACTGCGCCGAACGAAAAGGGGCGGGGAATAGACTAGAAAGAACGTCAGGGGCGGGCGGAGTTATACGCATGCGCAGTGTGTATAAAGCGTAACACACGTGCGTATTACGTATGATCTGTGAGCGGAGGAAGGAGCATTGGAGACGCCGATCGTGATAACGAAGGTAAGATCTAAACTTGCGCCTATACTGCTTCGAAATGGAAGCCTATATTGTAACAAGATTAGGGGAGTTTGGCCTGACATTAGGGTTTGTCTTGTGTTGTGTCTTGCAGAGAAAATGGATGGGTTTAACGACCACAATTTCCTGCCCCTGTTCATTGACAAATACAGGGAGCTGCCCTGTCTGTGGCAGGTGAGACACCCCCACTATAATCACAAACAGAAGAGGCAGGCAGCGCTGGAGAAACTGCTGGAGTTGGTGAAGCCGGTGGTCCCCACAGCAACCATCCCTTATTTAAAAGCCAAAATTGGTGGCCTGAGGAGCACTTATCTCAGGGAGCGCAAGAAGGTCACAGATTCCCAGAGGTCCGGAGCTGCAGCAGATGATGTTTATGTCCCCAGGCTGTGGTACTATGAGAGACTGCGATTTCTGTCAGACCACACTGAAGTCAGGGAATCCCTCTCAACTCTTCCTTCCACGCTTCCTTCCACCCCAGCTGAGGCTTCTGATGTCCAACCTGGACCTTCCAGCCAGGAAGAAGTGGAGGAGCCCAGCTGAAGTCAGGTATAGCATTGTTCAACATTTTTCTGGTCAATAAAGAAATGATGTTTACTAGATGTTATTATTGATCACTAATTGCTGCTTGAAAGTGTTTTACATATCAATAGACAGTAGTGGGCACCCAAAATTGGGACAAAAATGAAACCTGCTGGGCTCAGAAGGATAGTCTGTTATATTTGTTAACATTCAATTTGCAGCAGTCAGGAGGTGAAAATTGTGTGTGATTGAATAAAAAACTAAAACTATGTCCCTTTTTCATACACAGGAAGACCTCAGCCAGGAGGAGGCTGTGGAATGTGGCAGTCAGGAGGAGGCGGGGATTAGTTGCAGCCAGGAGGAGGCGGGGCTAAGTGGCAGCCAGGAGAAGCCAGGGACCAGTCGCAGCCTGACTGAGTCTCAGGTCCCTCCCCTCCGCCTGCCATATAAACGAGCCAGGAAGGCCACTCCGAGTCCCGTGCAGGATTCAGCATTCAGGCTGATCCAGGAGGCTTCGGCGTCCCTACGAACCTTACCAACTCCTGAAGAGGCCTTTGCCTGCATGGCTGCCACCAAATTGCAGGGCATGCAGGAGGGTCAACGCATGCTCTGTGAGGACCTTATGTACAAAGTCCTACGTAAGGGGGTGAGTGGTAAACTAACACCCAAGACCGACGTGGTTGAGTTGGACCATCCTCCTCCTCCTGCTGCCACAACTCCACCACCACAGCCACCGCGTGTAAGGAAGCGTGGAAGGAAGACCTGAGAGTGATGACCCTGGGTTCAGTCTGGTCTGACAGAAGATGCAGTCTCTCGTATGACCACAGCCTGGGGACACAGATGTCATCTGCTGCTGTTTATGATCTCTGGGACTTCTGGACCAGACTGCCCTCCCTTAGATAAGGACTCCTCAGGCCATCAATTTTGCGTAAAAATAGTTGATGTCTGCCCTGGGGGTCCAAGGCTTCACCCACTTCTGCAGTTTCTCCAGCGTTGCCTCCCTCTTTGTTTAGTTGTGAGCCCTTAATAAAAAATTTTTTGGGAAATTATACTCTCCTGTGTGTGTTTTCAGCCAAAAAAGACAGTTTGTTGGTGACGATTCAGGTACATTTCTTTTTTTTATGTTATAACAAACTTTTTTATTTGCAAGATTGTACATAATACATGGAAAGCATTGGTACACATGTTTAACATCATACAGAAGATATTCCGTACACAAAGAACATGACACACATATATTTCTATCATATAGTTAGTTCTTTAAGTTCTGATATAGTCTGTACACTTCCATACTCATACCTAGTAAGTATCAAGATAAGCACCGTTTATGTGCATGTCATAGACTCTTGTAACCATCTATCCCATACTCTATTATATTTATTTGGACAACCTCTGTTAATATAAAGGAATTTTTTATATGGAAGGGTTGTGTTAATATCCCTTTTCCAGTCCACCAAATGAGGGGGTTCAGATCTCATCCATTGTCTGGCAATGATTTTCCTAGCCGAAAATAAAGTTTCATGTAGGAATATTAGTGTGAATTTGTCTAGTACATCTGGAAAAATCCCCAGGAGGCATTGCTTTGGGTCAAGGGTTAATGGAGACCCCATGTCGTCATGTAGGAAGGTAACTATTTGTTTCCAGTAGTCTTGTATCTTATGACAGGACCATATAAGGTGAAAGAATGTGCCTGATTCAGTTCCACACATTGGACATGTGGTGGGTTGACTTCTTTTATATCTAGCTACCCTAATAGGAGTGAGGTATGCACGGTGAAGTATAAAGATCTGGGACAGTCTGTCTGAAAGTTTGGGTGAAACCAACTTGCATGTTTCCAAAGCCTCCTCCCACTCTTCATCCTCCATCCTCCCAACCTCCCTCTCCCATCTTGGTTTTAACGCGTAAGCTAATTTTGCAGAGGCAGGGGCGGATAACATATTGTAAAAACAGGAAATGAGTTTTTTTGAGTCTGTATCTTTGACTATGGCTATAATAGAGTTAGGAGTGGGCTGTGGAAGACCCTGTGAAAACTGCGTTTGGATCGCATGACGGATCTGGAGATAACAAAAAACATTTGATTCGGTATCTGGAACTCCATCTTAAGTGCTTCAAACGTTTTAAAAGTTCCATTTGTGAACAGATGGTGTAAATAGTATATGCCCTTGGCTGCCCATAGATCTGAGTTCTGAATTCTATTAAGTTCCTGCAGCTTGTTATTATGCCAAAGTGGTGTATAGTCATTAAATGATGGAGTCTCTAGTTTAGAAGAAGCCAATTCCCATACACGTCTATAATGATACAGCAGAGAATGTCTATAATCTTTTGACTGTGTGTTCCCTACACCCACTGCTATCCCGTTTATTGGATCCCCAGTATGCTGAGCCCAGCGGGGGCTTAGTAGAATGAGAAAGCGTTCCTTGTCAGTTTTGTCAATGTGAAATAATTGGGATAGTTGTGACGCAATATAATAGTGATTAAAATCAGGTAGTGCTGTTCCACCCATATCCGTTGAATTTTTAAGTGTTTGCCATGAGAGTTTGTGTCTAGATTTCCCCCATATAAATGGTTTAAGTAGTGCTTCTAAGAGTTTAAAATACTTGAGGGGTAGATATACTGGAGTATGCCATAAGACGTACAGTACCTTGGGCAGTAGTACCATCTTTATTAAGTTGACCCGACCCCATATTCCCAAAGGGAGGCGGGACCAGACCTGGAACTTAGATTTAATTAGGGAAAATAATGGTTCAATATTCAAGGAAATATAGTCTACTGGATTCTTGGATATTTTAACGCCAAGGTATTTTATTATAGCCACCCGTTGAAGGGGTAAATTAGACTGTGATTCTGTAGGCGGGAAACTATCAGTTGGTAATATCTGTGACTTTCCCCAATTAATCCTCAAGCCCAAGAATTTCCCAAATTGTTCAATTATGTTAAGAGCTGTGTGTAGAGAGAGGCCAGGGTCTGCCAGGTAGAGGAGGGTGTCATCTGCATAGAGGCTAATTTTCTCGGTAAGGGATCCAAATGTCAAACCTATTATCTCCTGGTTAGTACGGATGGACACGGCGAGGGGTTCCGATGCCAGAGCATATAGCAAAGGCGAGAGCGGGCATCCCTGCCTCGTTCCTCTGCTTAGGCCAAATTCCCGAGAGGGGCATCCATTAGCCACCACTCGAGCAGTTGGTTGCTGGTATAACAGTTGCACCCATCTGATAAACTTGGGCCCAAATCCGTATCCCTCCATGCATCTCCAGAGATATTTCCATTCAACCGAATCGAATGCCTTGGCTGTATCTAATGTTACTATCACTCTTGTGCCCACATTATCATGCTTGGCCTGGAGATTGATAAATAGCTTCCTTAAATTAAAGGAAGTGTTTCGGCCAGGCATAAACCCTGACTGATCCACATGTATAAGGGATAGTATCACTTGGTTTAGACGTTTGCAGAGTACTTTGGCCAATATTTTGACATCTACTTGGAGTAAAGATATGGGGCGGTACGACTCAGGGTATCCTAAATCTTTCCCTGGTTTGGGTATAAGTACTATCGTGGCCTCTCTCATGGATGCAGGTAGTGTTGAGGTTTCGAACATAGTGTTATATAGAGTCAGCAGTTTGGATGTAAGTATCTCAGAAAAGTGTGCATAAAATTCAATGGGCAAACCATCAGACCCCAGGGATTTGGATCTGGCAAAGTCTGCAATAGCAATCTTGATTTCCTCCACCGTGAGGGGTGCTTCAAGTAGTTCGACTTGACTCTCCGAGAGTTGTGGAAGTATAATGTTGCTCAGAAACTGATCCATTATTGTCATATCCTCCGAGACCGTCAATGTGTAAAGTTCCGTAAAAAAATCACTAAACTTAGAGGACACGACAAAAGGATCCGTGATCGGCTGTCTATCCTTATCGTGAAGCGTAATTACAATTGGGGGTTTGTCTTCACTATGAACAAGATATGCAAGCAATTTACCTGCTTTTTCTCCATGTTCAAACCACCGCTGTCTATTGAAGAAAAATTTCTGCTTGGCTTTTACATATTGCATCTGAGACACCACTCTTGTCTGTAGTTTAAGAGTATTGGCATTTGTTATGGATGGGTCAGCTATATATGCCTGTTCTGATGAGGATAGTTCTATGATTGCTTTATCTATGGCTTCCGCTGAGTTTATTTTAATCTGATTAATCCGTGAGGTCAAGATAGCACGGGCATGCAACTTAAACGTGTCCCACACTATTGGCGCGGGAGCAGAATGTTCATTGTCAGTAAAAAACCGAGTCCATTCCACCTCAAGCGTATCATCTTCTGGCAGCAAGGACAACCAAAATGGGTTCAAGCACCATGCCCGCTTCTGCTTAGCAAGGGACACGCTAAGAGTAATAGAGTAAAAGCTATGATCAGACAACAGCCTAGGTCCAAAGGACACTGCCAATAATCTAGGTAATAGTTGTTTAGAAATCAAAATGAAATCTATTCAGGACATCGAGTTATGCGTGGAGGAGAAACATGAATAAGCATTAGTATGTGGAAATTTATTTCTCCACGTATCAATTAGATGAATGGATGAGGTTATTTTATGTAGTTTAGTGTCATTTGTCCTCATTGCAGCTGCTGTCAGTGGGCGGAGTCTGTCTAGGGTATCATTCATTGTGGAATTAAAATCCCCCATCCATATTGTTTGCACTGTGGGGTATCCTGCCATGAAGGAGACACCCTCTAGTATTATAGTAACAGTGAATGGAGGGGGGACATAGAAAGCTAAGATTAAGAAGGGTTCACCGTATAATTTAGCAGATATAAAAACATATCTGCCCTGAGGGTCTGTGCATATCTCTCCTGGCTCAAAGTGCATGGATTTTGCAATCAAAATAGATACACCTCTGCAATGGGATGTAAACGTCGCGTGAAATGCCCATCCTACCCAGGGGTGACGTAGGGCCATCTGTAGCTTGCCATCTATATGGGTTTCCACCAGTGCTATTATATCAGCCCTCTGTTTCTTAAGGAATGCGAGGGTTGCCGACCTCTTAAGCGGTTCACGCAAGCCCCTCACATTCCAAGTAAGAAATTTTATAGATGCCATATGGAGTTCTCACAAATCAATTTCAGTATTAAGGTGCGTATCTCGACCCTCACAAGTACCTTTACACAAAAGTTATGTATGAGTATGTAGAGCACTACAAAATAAAACAGCAAAGACAAATTTTCAATATTGTTCAAAAAGCTATATTGCTTCAAAATGTGTGGACATAGTATTTCTTGCATTTTAAAAAGTACCTTGAACATTTTCCCTCCCCTCTCCCTCCCGGCCCTGCACTGACCCCAACCTGTGCGGGCATGCTTCCCAAACAAAACTGAAATTGAAACCCGGGAAAAAACAGTCAGCTGTATTTGAAATAAAAGAAAAAACCAGGGTAGCCATTGGGTTTTGGAACCCGGGGTAAACATATCCCACAAAATCATGTATAAAGAAAATAGTTGCGTGTAGTCTCTGGGATAGATAAATGTGTATAAATGTAGCTGGACAGCTTCATTCCAGGTTCGGTGACTGATTTCCCTAAAGGCGCATGGGGCAAAGTCACGCTGCACCATACATGCGTTCTGTAGGACTATTACTGACCCGAGGCTCCGGTCCTCAAAAAAATAATAAGTAATAATATATAGTTTCTCTTGAGGTATTTGGGGCAAAGTCCCTCATGTTGTAAGAAAAGAGGCCCATGATCCCCTGCCGCAGTACACGGACATATGCTATATTTGTTGGGTTATTCATTCTCTTTCCTGTTATCTCGGCGCTCCAGCCAGGCGATGGTATCTTCAGGGGTTTCAAAGAAAACGGCTCGGCCGTCATCCTCCACACGAAGGCGTGCGGGGAATAACATTGAATATTTAAGATTTTTGATGCGTAGGCGCCTCTTGGCTTCGGTGAAGTTTTGTCTGCGCTTCTGCACTTCAGTGGAAAAATCAGGGAAGATGGCCACCTTGACGTTGTTAATGGGTATATTACCTTTCAATCTTGCCATGCGCAGCGTTGTGTCGCGGTCTTTATAATTTAGCAATTTGGCAATAAATGTTCGAGGTGGGGCACCCTGTGGTGGCGGCCTAGCAGGCATACGATGCGCTCTCTCGACAGCAAATGTGGGCGAAAAGGCCTCCCTGCCATACGTTGTAATTAATAATTGCTCCAGGAAAGTTGTAGGGTCTTTCCCCTCCGTCCCCTCTGGTAGGCCAATGAAGCGAAGGTTGCACCTACGAAGCCTGTTCTCTATGTCATCTTGCTTTGCCAGAAGTTGATTGATCTGGTATTGCATGCGTTCAGAGGTAGTCTGTAATAGCGGGATCGCGTCCTCCACTTCTCCTAGTCTGGTTTCAGAGGTCTTAAGACGCTCCTTAAGCTTATGCAGGTCTTGTCGGACCAGGGAGACATCCACCTTCACCTCCTCAATTTTGGTTGTGAGAGCGGCCTGGAGTGCAGAGATGGCTTCCAGCACTCTATCCGTGTCCGCACCCGCCACCTCCCTCCCCCCCCACGCGGTGCCGCCATCTTCCCCCAGGTTGTCTTTATCCTGTCGGCGGTACTTATCAAGTTTGGCAGCCGTGTCAGACTTGGGTTTCGTCGGTGCCATGACTGTTAGTAAGAGGCGGCAGACGTAGCTGGTTAGGCGGTCGCGGGGTTTACACAGAGGGTGGGCTGGGGGGGTTTGGAGGTCAAGAACAGCAGGTTAATCGCCACTCGTATCGCCTAGGGGAGGACCTGAGACCCCGTTCACCCCCGATGGGTCCGAGTACCCCCAGCAGACTTGGGCATAGACAATGTTTTGGCGGGCAAGGGCGCTGGGATTGTCAGCCAAGGTTCAAAGCAAGCAGAGGAGAGATAGGAGGGCCAGGGGTGTCCAATATAGAGTACCAAAATAGGTGTCACTCACCTAGAGGCTGCAGAGATCATCTGTATGTCCAAGCACTTTGGTGTCCCTGGAGAAGTTTCAGGGAGCAGTAGATAGGCTAAATGATCCACTTTACTTGGTGCAGATTCCAGGAAGGATGGATGTATTGCTGGTGAAGAGGCCAGGAGCACCAAGATGGCTGCCAAAACTAGGCCGAGATCACTGCCCGGGTCTGCGGCCGTCGCTGTGTGTAGGGGCACTGTTCAGTCTCCCAGGGAGGATCCGGTGTAGCAGGATCAGCAATTGGTGGAGGAGCCAAGTACCAGAGGGGCCAGAGTACAACACTTTTGGTGGGGCCGGGAGGAGCAAGGTGGCCGCCGGAGCCCAGGACCAGGCCGAAGCCGCAGCCTGGATTTGAGCCTGCCGCCGTACAGGAGGGTACCGCTCCGTCTAAATCCCTGCCCGGAGGCCCGCAGAGCAGGGTCTATGTGCGGCAGGAGGTCCAGGCACCAGGAGAGCCAGGAAGGAGCACAGACGAGGGGGCCGGGTGGAGCAAGATGGCCGCCGGAGTCGACTAGGCCGAAGCCGCGGCCTGTATTTGTGGCTGCCGCCGCGGAAGAGCGCCGTGCCGTTCGGAGCTCCCGTCTGATGAAAAGCCCGCTGATTCAGGTCTGCATACTTGTAGGGTCCCCGGGAGGTATATCTGGCTGCTCAGGAGGTTGCTGAAAGGCAGGATTAATTCGGATGCAGAAGTATTGGACGGAGCTCGGGTCTTCCACGTCCTACTCCATGCTGTAGCAGGCCACGCCCCCCGATTCAGGTACATTTCTAACATAAAATGTAAAATTAACAAGGGACAACAACACCAAACAATCTCCTACAGATTAAATAGAACAACATATCAATGGTATTGTGGGAACTTGTCACAAAAAACACACACAAACATTTTCGGGAGTACAAATCAAAATCCCCAAAAAAAAAAAAAAAATTAAAAAAAATACAAACACAAAAAAAGAATCTACATTAAAGCCAAAAAAAATATAAAAATATACAAAAATATGTTGTCAGATGTGAGAAATCAAAATATATTGAGGGAATCACGATAAATAGTAACGAAATAAGTTTGTGAGAAGTGTGTGTGAATATGAGTAGCAAAACTACTTTATTCTTGTCACATTATAAAGAAGAAGAAAGTGCGCTGTATTAAACCATTTGTGACATTGCAGCGTGACAAAAGTGCTGTATCCATTGCGAACGCTAAGTTTACCAGAACGAGCTGTTCCGTCTTGGAATTTCTTCTGAGCATGCGTGGCACTTTGTGCGTCGGAACAGGCCACACACGGTCGGAATTGACGCGATCGGATTTTGTTGTCGGAAAATTTTATCTCCTGCTCTCCAACTTTGTGTGTCGGAAAATCCGATGGAAAATGTCCGATGGAGCCCACACACGGTCGGAATTTCCGACAACACACTCCGATCGGACATTTTCCATTCGTTCAAGAGCATGGCTGCGTCTCTTGAGACTTCTGTTGTTGTCCGTTTGCCAGGGTTGTGGCAGATGGGGCCTGGTTCTGTGTGTAGAAAGAAGAGCAAGTACGTCTAGGGAGGATGACAGCATGTTGTTGTAGATGGAAGTGGTTAGGTCTGGGCAGGACAGGGGTGCGATTTTTGCCATAAAGGCCATCAGTAGCAGGATGAAAAAGGGAAGGGTTGAGGTTGTGAAGGTTTCTGAGGGTAGTGGTTTGTGGGTTGGCAGCATGGGAGGTAGATAAGGGGAGTGTGAAACAGATAAGGTTGTGATCAGAGAGAGATAAGGGGGTGTTACAGAAGTTGCAGGCAGTGCTGCGATGGGAGAATATAAGGTCGAGAGTATTGCCGTTGGAGTGAGTGGTGGTTTGTGTCCATTGTGTTAGATTAAAGAGAAGGTTAGGTTGAGCAGTTGAGAAGTGGTTGCAGTATTAACATTGATTGGATTAACATTGATTGGAATGTTAAAGTCACCTAGGATGATGGCAGGTACTTCAGAGGAGAAAAAGTATGGTAGCCATTCAGAGAAGTCACGCAGAGAGCGTGACACTGGTCCAGGAGGCCAATAAATGACTGCGACCCTCAGACAAACTGGAGAGAAAAGACGAATGCAGTGCACTTCAAAAGATCAGGGGGAAAGAGAGGGAGGTGTGGGGAGAACCTGGAAGGTGCATTGTGGGGAGAGGAGAACTCCGACGCCACCTCCTTTTCGTCCACTGGGTCTGGTGGAGTGAGTCCAGAGGAGGCCACTGTGGGACAGGGCAGCTGGAGAGGTAGTGTCGAATTCCTGGAGCTAGGTTTCAGTAATAGCTAATAGATTAAGGGATTTGGAGAGGAAAAGGTCATTGACGGAAGCTAGTATGTTGAAGACCGAGCGGGCATTCCAGAGGGCACATGAAAGAGGGGGGCTGACCTGACAATGACAATTGACTTTGAAAATTGACTTGAAAATGACAATGACTTGACTTGACAATGTTTCATGTTATACCCATATTTAGGGTGTAACCTGCAATGGGGTAAAATTTCCCAGCCCTCCACCCTCAAACTGCCCACGCCACCTCAGCACCTACCTCAATTGCTGGGTTCTTCTCCCCGCAGTTTTTTTTTTCCAATTTGTTGCAGCTGTGTGGCTCCACCCACATTAGGTTAGGTGTGGCTCCACCCACATTGCCTTGTCATCTATTCAGAGATCCATTCACTCAGGGCCGTCTTTAGCGCAGGGCAAACGGGGCACTTGCCCTGGGCCCCATCTTTGTTGGGGGGCCCACACTAGCCGTGAATTGGGGCCTTGGTGACAGCTTTGCAGAGCGCACAGAGGATACGGGAGGATGTATTCCACGCTAGCCAGCTGAGAGGGGCGGGGCCGGGAGCTCCACTGATGCTCTGACCCCGCCCACGTGCAGCCTGTATACTCGGAAAAGAGCGTCTGTAGTGAGAGCCAGTGATCGGAGTGGGAGTGTCATTGGAGCTCCCGGCCCCGCCCCCTCTATACTGGCTGGTGAATACAGAGGTCCGGGGGCAGGGCCGGGAGATCCAATGACACTCCCACTCCGATCACTGGCTCTCACTACAGACGCTCTATTCCGAGTACACAGGCTACACGTGGGCGGGGTCAGAGCATCAGTGGAGCTCCCGGCCCCGCCCCTCTCAGCTGGCTAGAGCGGGAATACATCTTCCCGTGTCCTCTGTGCACTCTGCAAAGCAATTCACGGGTGACGCGGGCCCCCCAACAAAGCATCAGTGGAGCTCCCGGCTGTTGTAGTGAGAGCAGAGAGTGGAAGCCCCGCCCACACACCTGAATGTATGTAGTTAGTTTGGCTGGCCAGGTATGTCCTTACACCCACAAAATGCCTGAATGTTTAAACTCTGAGCTGTGTTATTCAACTGTAAAGCTGCGCATTGCTGAAAGTTCTCTGACCATCTCCTGTATAATGAATGAATGAATGAATAATTTGTAGAGCGCTGCAAATGCGAACTGAATCGCCTCAAGGCGCTTGATGCATTCTCTGTTGTCAGCTTCTTAGAAAAGGAAGGTCTTTAGTTTTTTCCTGAAAGCCTGGTGGTTTGCTTCCATGCGGATGTTGGTTGGAAGAGCATTCCATAGTCGAGGTCCTTGGACTGCGAATCTTCATTCTCCCTTTGCTTTGTAGCGGTATTTGGGAATGATGAGGAGGTTTTGGTTAGCTGATCGTAGACTGCGATTCGGTGTGTAGTGTTTTATTTTCTCCTTGAGATATAGCGGAGCGTTTCCTTGTACACATTTGTAGGTGAGGCAGAGGGTCTTGAATATGATCCGATTCTTCACGGTTAGCCAGTGTAGGCTCTTTAGGGATGGGGAAATGGATTCCCAGGGTTTTTTTTCCTGTTAACAGTCTTGCCGCCGCGTTTTGGATGAGTTGCAAGCGCGCAAGCTGATATTGGGGTAATCCTACGTAGACCGAATTTGCGTAGTCTAGTCGGGAATTGATGATTGTTCCCACAACTGCCGCTATATCCTCTTCTGGGATGAAGGGGATGAGTCTGCGTAGCAGGCACAGAAGATGGTGGGATCCGCTAACTACTGACCCTATTTGTGCATCCACTGTCATTCCTGAGTCAAAGATGACTCCGAGACTCTTGGCTTTGTTGCTTGGAGAGATGGTCTGTCCGAGGATGGTGGGAGGTGTCCACGGAGTCTTTATTTTGGAATTTTTGTTAGCTTGTAGGAGAAGAAGTTCTGTTTTTGATCCGTTGAGTATAAGAGAGCTAATGGTCATCCAGTCATCTATTAAAGTGAGGCATTTCTGTAATTGCTGATGAAGGTTTTTTTGTCCGTTGATGCGAAGGTAGAGTTGGGTGTCGTCAGCGTATGAGTGGAAGCAGAGGTCGGTTTTCCTGATGATATTGAGAAGTGGGCGGATGTAGATGTTAAATAGCACTGGTGACAAGGGTGAGCCCTGAGGGACTCCACAGGAGATTGCCCGGGTTTCCGAGGTGAATGTTCCTAGTTTCACTATCTGGGAGCGATTCTCTAAGAAGGATGCAAACCATTTTAGAGCAGAATCTGTAGCTCCTGCAACTTCTGCAAGGCGGACAAGTAAAGTATTGTGGTCCACTGTATCTAATGCTGCGCTGAGGTCTAACAGTACCAGGAGACTCGATTCTCCGTCATCTGCTGCTTCAAGGGCGTCGTCCCATATTTTGAGAAGTGCTGTTTCTGTGCCATGGTCTGGGCGGAAGCCTGATTGCAGAGGGTCCAAGAGTTGGTGTATGTCCAGGTGGCGTTGTAGCTGCTGTTCTACTGCTTTTTCCATAATCTTGGAGATGGTGTTGAGGCTTGTTATAGGTCTGCGGCAGTTAGGGTCCTTAGGGTCGAGATTGGGTTTCTTTAGCAGGTGTTTGATGATGCCTTGCTTGAGGGAGGTTGGCACAGTCCCTTCTTTGAATGATTGATTTATGAGATGCGTTAGGGTAGGGACCAAGATGTCGGAGCATTCTTTAAGCAGTTTAGTGGGGATGATGTCGTTTGGTGATGTGCTGTCTCGAAGGCTTCTGATGATGTTTTTAGTTGTGTCAGTGGTGATTGGGGACAAAAAGAAATTTGGTGGTTGAGTGATGTTCGCGTCGATTTCCTCTTTTTGCTTTGGTTGAGTGAGGTTGGTTGTTATTTTCTGTTGAACTGATTTCCGAATGTTGTCGATTTTGTCGATGAAGAAATCTCATAACTCATTGCAAAATTCTTGAGTATTGTTTGCTGGGGGCTCTAAGCAGGTCGGGTTCATTGACTGAGCAACTATTTTGAAAAGTTCCCGCGGACGGTTTAAGGCAGATGAGATGGTGTCTGAGAAATGTTCTTTTTTGGCTTTAAAGATTGCCTTGTGGTATTTCACAGTGAGTGCTTTGTAGTTAGCATGGTTTTCCTTGGTGGGATTTCTTCTCCGTGCTCTGCAGTCTCTGATTGCCTCCTGCAGGATGTCCGCAGTCTCTGGTAATCTCCTGCAGTATGTCCGCAGTCTCTGATTGTCTCCTGCAGTATGTCCACAGTCTCTGGTAATCTCCTGCAGTATGTCCACAGTCTCTGATTGTCTCCTGCAGTATGTCCGCAGTCTCTGATTGTCTCCTGCAGTATGTCCACAGTCTCTGATTGTCTCCTGCAGTATGTCCGCAGTCTCTGATTGTCTCCTGCAATATGTCCGCAGTCTCTGATTGTCTCCTGCAGTATGTCTGCAGTCTCTGATTGTCTCCTGCAGTATGTCCGCAGTCTCTGGTAATCTCCTGCAGTATGTCCACAGTCTCTGATTGTCTCCTGCAGTATGTCCCCAGTCTCTGTCTCCTGCAGTATGTCCTCAGTCTCTGATTGTCTCCTGCAGTATGTCCGCAGTCTCTGATTGTCTCCTGCAGTATGTCCGCAGTCTCTGATTGTCTCCTGCAGTATGTCCGCAGT
Organism: Aquarana catesbeiana; assembly: GCF_042186555.1. Classification (NCBI taxonomy): domain Eukaryota; kingdom Metazoa; phylum Chordata; class Amphibia; order Anura; family Ranidae; genus Aquarana; species Aquarana catesbeiana. The sequence continues at coordinate 180,765,797 of NC_133336.1, forward strand.
CTCTGATTGTCTCCTGCAATATGTCCACAGTCTCTGATTGTCTCCTGCAGTATGTCCGCAGCCTCTGATTGTCTCCTGCAGTATGTCCGCAGTCTCTGATTGTCTCCTGCAGTATGTACGCAGTCCCTGGTAATCTCCTGCAGTATGTCCGCAGTCTCTGATTGTCTCCTGCAGTATGTCCGCAGTCTCTGAACCTCTCCTGTAGTATGTCTGCACTCTCTGACACTCTCCTGTAGTATGTGTATTAATGTGCCCCTTTACTTGCTCAATTTTTGATTGCTCCACTGCTCAGTGAGAGGTAATGATGTGCATTAACCTCTAGCAACCAATCAGCGAACAGTAGTGATCTGCTTTAATCTCTAGCAACCAATCAGTAAGTGGTAATGATGTGCTGTAACCCCTAGCAACCAATTAGTGAGCGCTAATAATGTACATCAACCTCTAGCAACCAATCGGCAAGCAGAAATTATGTGTTGTAACCTCTAGAAACCAGCAAGTGAGCAGTAAGGATAGGCTGTAACCTCTGGCAAACAATTGCAATCGCTGCGTGATCTGCTGCAGTAAACTGATTTTGAGACTACCTGCTATTTTTTGTATGTCTCAGAATGGAGGGGGGGGGCCCCAAGAAAATGTTTGCCCAGGGCCCAATCAAAATTAAAGACGGCCCTGTATTCACTGGCATCTTTTAATAAAAGGGCTACAAGTCACATCTACATATATGGAAAAATGATTCAAAACCTCACTAATGCACAAATGCAGTCACATCACCACACTTCTATTTAATTGATTACTTCCTCCAGCCCCATAACAGTAGATCCGTACAGACCTGAGGTTGGAGCAAGAGTCTGCGGGAGCCTGACTATACTGTCTGACATACAGATAGCTAGTAGAGGGAAACCTACAAACTGCATCTGAGATTTGTTAAAGCGGTAGTAAACCGCGAAAAAAAAGAAAGAAAAAAACCTGCAAGACAATAGAATAATGTGCTAGTATGCATCGCCTTAGAATGAAGACCAGCAGCGCGCCCGGTCACCGCTGAGGGAGCTGACATGTTCCCTCTGCGTTTTTTGCTGGGATTGCTGGCTAGCGGGCACTAATTGTCACACTGCCCACTTTTGCGTCCATGGGCAGCAGAGGTTTCTGTGCTGAGAGCGTGCTCACTATGCATTAGTAACGATCAATGAGTGGTCCTGTGGTCATGTGACCACTGTAATAGCCAATCGCAGTGGTCATATGATCAGGCAGGAAGAAAGAAATGGCTGCACATCCAGAACTTGTGATTGTTTTTCATTTTGCTTCACAAAAATAACACCAAAGACACCAAACCGTGGTCACATAGACACGTTTCACACATACATCTTGTGCTTAATTAAGCACAAGATGTATGTGTGAAACGCGTCTACGTGAGCACAGTTTGATGTCTCTGGTGTTATCTTTGTGAAGCAAAATAAAAGGCAATCAGAAGTTCTGGATGTGCAGCCATTTCTTTCTTCTTTCCAAGTTTCCCATGGAGGCGGGCCGGGGGTTGGAACTCTGCAAGATACTCCAATCAGCCTTATCTTTATACACCTGGAGCCGTGGTTCTTTTTCTTGTATATGATCAGGCAGAACTCCCCGCCCCCTGGGTGTAATAGCACAGTTAAAGGGACGCTGGGGTTGGCCGGGAAGGGGTTAACATTTTAACCTTAATACATTCCCTACATTAAGGTAAAAAATGCCCCACTACCTATCCTACCCTCTCCCCCCCCACCTATACAATCTCTAAACACTTATCAGACTCCTCTTACTGCTCCAGTGCCATCCTGGCTGCAGTACTGCTCTCCTCTATTCCTGGTCTCACAGGAGACACTGAGAACAGTGGGAACCATAGGCTTCTGCTGCTGTCAGTCAAACTTCTGTGAGGAGGAAGCCAGGGCTGGCTTGCTTGCTCTGTATGTATCTATGGAAGCAGACAAGCACCCACATGGGTGCCCCCTTAGAACCTGGCTTGCTGAGGGGGCACTCAGAAGAAGGAGTGGACAGCGCTGGCGGGGCACCACAAAAGAGGAGGTAAGTGACTGTTGTGTGCAGAACAGTTAAGTATAACCTCTTTTTTATTTTAGCCCCAAAAATAGCCATTAATAACACTTTAAATTGGGATAACATGGCTTTATATTTGTTACTTTTTCTCATTTTTACATTTGTTTATGAGGCGTCTGAGTTTGCCATAATAAACACTGTCTGTACTGTTCTGGCAGATCTCCTTTTCAGTTGTAAGCTAGATTAGAACATAGTCTGCTCAACAAAGGGTTAAATATTTAGACACTAGGCTTTTTCATTGCATGTTGAGAGAAAATTGGGCCTATCCTACGGCTTTCTATTGGGGTGGACTCCCACTGAACTTAGCAAAGGGTGGAGAGTAAGCAAAAGAGAAAGGGATGTAAAGTCCCTGGAGAGAGCCTTCTGAGTGAAGTATTAGTTATATAAATAAGTAATACACAGGTCACCCTATAACAAAAAAAAGAGATTTTATTAAAACTTTGCACCAAATAAGGGTGCAGACTGTCTGTGTCCAGGGTCCTATGTCTGTACACAAGCACATGTTTATACAAGTACCATCATATACCACTATAAAGCCATTGATTACTATAGGTGGCTGTATGTAACACCTGTGGCTCCTTAAAGCCTTATATTTCCTTAAAAATAATGAAATTATTAAGTTATACAAGCTAGCCACAGAATTTTTGTCAAGTAAACCAATACAAAGGGACACGTTGCTAAATTTGACCTAGAAACAGGCCCGGGACAAGGGGCAGCTGCCCTGGGTGCAACATGTATTGTAGGGATGGGAGTGCCGCAAGTTCCTTCTACTAAAAGGCTGACAGGAGTAGTGACAGCGGCATCACTATTTCTGTCAGTCCAGCACTGGAAGTGGCAAGGAGTGGAAGAGAGAGCCAGGAGGAGGTGCGTGCTCTCCCCCTCCTCCTCATAAGTTTGCACATAATGAAAGGAGGGGGGGGGGCGCGATTTGGCATCTTTGCCCTGGGCACTGGATGATCTTGCCCCGGCACTTTCTAGAAATCTAAGCATCAATGACTTCTGAGCATGAAAGGTTTAAGGAAATGATATGCTGCAAAACCACTGAGTTTACATAGTTGCAGCCCTGCTGATGGAAATCTTTCTATTTTTGCTTAGTTAACATCAGCTGGTGTTTGTTGTGTGCGGTATCCTGGATAAATATCCTGGACCTGGGGTCATTAAAAACATTTCCTTATGCTTTAGTTAACCTCATAATAAGTTTGTAACTATTTTGCATAGCAAAATTAATTTTCCTATTTTTTTAGAGAGATGGCTGTGCTTGTAATTGGCACACTGTTTTAATTAATACCCAGCTTGTTTTTATAATAAGATGAAAAGGGGACAAAAATGTGAAAAAAAAGCAGTTTTCGATTCAATCACTTGACCTCCGGAAGGATTTGCCCCCCTCATGACCAGGGCAGTTTTTGCTATTTAGCACTGTGTAGGTTTAACTGGCATGTGCGCAGTCATGCAAAGCCATACACAAATTAAATTAAATGCCACCGGTGACCTGCTACCGCTCTGATCTACGAGACCGCAGACTCGCTGTCCACTGGCACCCACCAATCATTAGGCAGAGAGCCAGAACTGCGATCTGTCTATGTAAACAAGGCACCTTGCTGTTCTGTCAATACAGAGGGCATAGATCCTGTGTTCCTGTAAAGCAGAATTATGGATCCATGCCTTCCCCTAGTAAAAGCACCTCCCCCACAGTGCATAATCATTATCTAGGCACACTGTTAACCCTTTGATTGCCCCTGATGTTTAACCCCTTCCCAGACAGTGTCATTAGTACAGTGGCAGCGCATATTTTTAGCACTGATCACTGTATGCCACTGGTCCCCAAAAAGTGTCAGCTAGGTGTCCAAATTCCTACACTCCTCAACTCACCCCCTCGATCTCCTCACGGATCTCAAACTTACTGAATGATATATCGTTATGGATGTCACACCACTCTCAAACTCAATCTTTCTAAAACTGAGCGTGTAATATTTCCTCCTTCCTGGTCCCCCCCCCGACTTTCCCATTAAGATCAACAACACAACCATTTATCCCTCCACACATGCCAGGGTCCTGGGTGTAATCCTTGACTCTGACCTCTCCTTCAGCCCCCACATCCAATCACTGGCTAAATCCTGCTGCCTTAACCTCCGCAACATCTCCAGAATTCGACCCTTCCTGACTAATGACACCGCAAAGCAACTTATTCACTCCCTGATTATTTCCCACCTTGACTACTGCAACTCTCTTCTTAATGGCCTACCCTTACGCAGGCTATTCCCCCTTCAGTCTATTATGAATGCTGTTGCTAGACTAAAACACTTCACTAATCGATCTGTGACTGCTGCCCCTCTCTGCCAATCACTTCACTGGCTTCCCCTACCCCTAAAATTCAAAATGCTAACCACAACATATAAAGCCATCCACAATATCGCCCCCAGCTACATCACCAACCTCATCTGCAGATATCGTCCCCTCTGCTCCTCCCAGGACCTTCTGCTCTCTAGCTCCCTTGTTACCTCCTCCCATGCTCGCCTTCAGGACTTCTCCAGAGCCTCTCCCATCCTCTAGAACTCTCTGCCCCGGTATATCCGATCGCGATCAGCCCCTAACCTGTACACCTTTAGAAGATCCCTGAAAACTTACTTATTTAGGGAAGCCTATCCCACACCCACTTAACAACTGTCCCCGAGCCACAACCCCATCAAATCATTCCCTGCATCTATTACCTTTTGTACCATCACCCCCTCACTTTAGAATGTAAGCTCTATGAGTAGGGCCCTCCTGTCCCTTCTGTATTGAACTGTGCTGTAATTGTGTTGTCCCCCCTCTACATTGTAAAGCGCTGTGTAAACTGTTGGCGCTATATAAATTGTGTATAATATAATAATAATTGTTTGCCGCAATATCGCTGTCCAGCTATAAGTCTCTGATTGCTGCCATTACAAGTAAAAAATAAATAAATAAAAAATATCCCATAGTCTATAGACGCTATAACTTTTGCCTAAACCAATCAATATACGCATATTGGTATTATTTTTTTACCAACAATATGTAGCAGATTACATATTGGCCTCAATCTATGAAGAAATTTGATTTTTTAATTTTTTTTTTATTGGATATGTTTTATAGCAGAATGTAATAAATACTCATTTTTTATTTATAGTGCAAAAAATAAACGCAGAGGTGATTAAATACCACAAAAAGAAAGCTCTATTTGTGGGGAAAAAAGGGACATACAGTGGGGCAAAAAAGTATTTAGTCAGCCACCAATTGTGCAAGTTCTCCCACTTAAAAAGATGAGAGAGGCCTGTAATTGTCATCATAGGTATACTACAACCTACTGTGAAGCATGGGGATGGCAACATCATGCTTTGGGGCTGTTTCTCTGCAAAGGGAACAGGATGACTGATCCGTGTACATGAAAGAATGAATGGGGCCATGTATCGTGAGATTTTGAGTGCAAACCTCCTCCCATCAGCAAGGGCATTGAAGATGAAACGTGGCTGGGTCTTTCAGCATGACAATCATCCCAAACACACTGCCCAGGCAACGAAGGAGTGGCTTCATAAGAAGCATTTCAAGGTCCTGCAGTGGCCTAGCCAGTCTCCAGATCTCAACCTCATAGAAAACCTTTGGAGGGAGTTGAAAGTTGGTGTTGCCCAGCAACAGCCCCAAAACATCACTGCTCTAGAGGAGATCTGCATGCAGGAATGGGCCAACATACCAGCAACAGTGTGTGTGACAACCTTGTGAAGACTTACAGAAAACGTTTGACCTCTGTCATTGCCAACAAAGGATATATAACAAAGTATTACTTATAGTTATTTTGATATTGACAAAGTACTTATTTTCCACCATAATTGGCAAATAAATTCTTTCAAAAATCAGACAATGTGATTGTCTGGATTGGTTTCCACATTTGGTCTCTCATAGTTGAGGTATACCTATGATGACAATTACAGGCCTCTCTCATCTTTTTAAGTGGGAGAACTTGCACAATTGGTGGCTGACTAAATACTTTTTTGCCCCACTGTAAATTGTATTTGGGTGCAGCGTCGCACGACCGCGCAATTGTCAGTGAAAGTAACGCAGCACTGTATCGCAAAAATGGCCTGACCATGAAGGAGGGTAACTCTTCCCTAGGTCAAGTGGTTAAATATAAAAGATTCGGCTGTTTCCATTTTAAACCATAATAAATATTCCTAATCTTAAATATTCATGCATCTGCAAAACAGAATGAAATGAAGATACTCAAAATTGTAAGTAGGTGACACAAGAAAACCGGAGTTAGACTTACCAGTAACACTTTTTCTAGGAGTCTTCCAGGACAGCCTCTGAGATATAGGGCTCCTCCCTCCGGGACAGGAAACACATTCACTCAAATGGTTAAAAGGAGGTCCTCTAGGCCTTCCCCTGCAGTTTCCATAAGAACTGCCGGAAGGCTCTGAAAGACATAACACACTGGCATAACATTAGTATATCCCCTTTGCACCAGCTACAAAACTCGGGGTGGGAAACCAGGATGTCCTGGAAGACTTCTAGAAAAAGAGTTACCGGTAAGTCTAACTCCGGTTTTCTCTTATTGTCTTCCAGGACAGCCTCTGAGATGATAAGCAAGAAACTTACTCTGTTAGGACGGGACCACTGCCTGGAGGACCTTTCGTCCAAATGCCTGTTCTTTAACAGCCACCAGGTCCAAGTGGTAATGCTTTGCGAACGTGGAGTAGCTTGACCACGTCGCTGCTCTGCAGATCTCCTCCGGAGTGGCCCCGGCTTTCTCTGCCCACGATGCTGAAACCGCCCTAGTTGAATGTGCCTTAAATAGAGGCGCTTGCCTCCCTGCCAACCTGTATGCCTCTAGAACTGTCATCCTTATCCATCTAGCGATGGTGGATTTTGATGCGTTAAATCCTTTGCGTGACCCCGCAAAATTTACAAACAAAGATTCTGTCTTCCTGAATTCTTTGCTGATATCTAAATAAACCACAAGGCTACGCCTAACGTCAACTAAACTGAATTCTCCTTCCTCATCAGCTTCTGAGGAGAAGTAAAATGTTGGCAGGATAATGTCCTGAGTTCTATGAAAAGTAGAAGACACTTTGGGGAGAAAACTAGGATCTGTTTTAAGCACAACCCTATCCCCCAAAATTAACAAAAATGGTTCTCTAATTGAGAGCGCCTGCAACTCACTCTTCTGGCTGAGGTGATTGCAATCAGAAAAGCTGTCTTTAGAGCCACCCACTTAACATTAGACTTTTCCAGAGGTTCGAAGGGATACTTACTAAGGGCGTTGAGTACCAAGGATAAATCCCAGGAGGGACAGGCTCTGACCTTCACTGGCCTGGACTTGGAGAGGGCTTTAAAGAAACTTTTTACAAAACGATCTTGCTGCAGGGAGACCTGGAGAAAAATGCTCAAGGCAGCTGCCAGTACCTTTAGGGTACTGATAGAGAGACCTAATTCCACTCCTGCCTGGAAAAAGTACAACACTGCTGGGATTCCTTGTTCTTCCTGCCCCTGTTCCGCTAACCAGGAATTGAACCTCTTCCAGACCTTAGCGTAGATGGCCCTGGTCACTGGTTTACGACATTGTAAGAGGGTCTTAATGACTTGTTCTGAAAACCCTTGAGCCCTTAACAGCTGTTCCTCAGATACCACGCTGTAAGCTTGAGGATCTCTATCTGAGAATGACAGATAGGACACTGTGTGATCAGATCCTCCCTCATAGGAAGAGGAATCGGAGGATATACAGCTAATCTCTTTATGACTGCAAACCAGGCCCTCCTTGGCCAAAAGGGGCTATCCAAATGAGATCCGTTTCCTGAGTCAGAAATTTTTGAAGGACCGCCGCAATTAGCCTCACTGGGGGGAAGTCATAGCAAAGATGGAAGTGCCAAGTATTGGCGAAGGCATCCATTCCCCTGGCTTGATCCAGTGAGTGCAGGGAAAAGAACTGAGCAACTTTCTTGTTGTCTTTTGAGGCAAACAGATCCACTTCTGGTATGCCCCAGGCCTTCACAATCTGCTTGAATACTTCCTGGTTGAGTGACCATTCGTCCTGCTTCACTCGCTGACGACTGAGAAAGTCCGCTAGAGAGTTCTGAGTCCCCTTTAAGTGTACTGCTGAGAGAGAAGCCAAGTTTTCTTCGGCCCAAGCGAAAATTTTGCCTGCTATCAACTGCAGTGCAGGGCTCCTGGTCCCTCCCTGCTTGTTTGTGTATGCGACTGTGGCCACATTGTCTGACCTAACTTGAAGATGCCGTCCCTTTATCTTTTACTGGAAGGCTTCTATCGCCATTTGGACTGCCAGTAGCTCCCTCTGATTTGAGGTCCGTCTGGCTTCGACCTGAGACAAGGATCCTTGAGCCAGATCCCTTTCCAGGTGTGCGCCCCAACCAAAAGAGCTGGCGTCTGTTGTTACCACTAGAGCTTCTGGTCTGGACCACAACAGACCTCTGTTCAGCTTGTGATTGATTCGCCACCACCACAGTGTCCTTTTGACCTTGGTGGAAATAGGCATTGGTTGATCCAAACCCTGCTGGCTGTCATCCCAGCACTACAGAAGGAGAGCCTGTAACGGGTGCTGGTGGATCCTTGCCCAAGGGACTGCTGGGAAACAGGATGTCATTAAGCCTATCACTCTCATGACATCTCTGACCTGGGCTTCCTTTATGGGTTGAAGCTGCGCTGCCGCTAGACCTACCTTCTCTATCTTTTCTGATGGGAGGAAGACCTTCCTCTCTACTGAAGAAAATCTGTATCCCAGGTATAGAACTTCCTGGGTTGGGATCAATTGAGACTTGTCTTGATTGATCAACCAACCGAGAGAACACAGGAACCGTTGCGCCTCCTGCAGGTTTTCTTCTAGCTGCTGGAAGGACGGGGCGACAAACAGAAGATCGTCCAGATAGGGGATCACTGTAATGGCCCTGACACGCAGTGGGGCTAGGGCCTCTGCCAGGACCTTCGTGAAGATCCTCGGAGAGGAAGCCAGTCCAAATGGAAGTGCCCTGAATTGGAAGTGGAGAACTTCCGAATTCACCCTGACTGCCAGTCTGAGGAATTTCTGGAATTCCTGATGTATTGGCACATGTAAATATGTGTCCCTGAGGTCAATTGTCGCCATATAGCAATCGGGAAACAGGAGACTTGTTATTGTGAAGATAGACTCCATTCTGAAACGCTTGTACCTGATAAACTTGTTCAGGGGCCGAAGATTTAGAATCAACCTGAACTTGCCTCACAGCTTCCGGACTATGAACACATGGGAATATACCTCCTGTCCTTGTTCCTCCAGAGGTACTGGGCTGATGACCTGTTGATCCAACAACTCTCCCAGTAGCAAACTCAGAGCTTCTGCTTTCTTCCAGTCTCTGGGTAACTGGGCTACTAAAAAGGTAGGAGGAGCAAGGGCATCGAACTCCAACTTGTAGCCATTTTCTATTATGTTTAATATAAACGGGCTTGAAGTTACGTTGGACCATTGCGGGAGGAAGTCCCCCCAACCTTCCTCCCACCGGAACACAGGAGTCATTGGGACTTTTCGGTGGTTTGAGGAGGATTGAACAATATTCCTCCTCTGCCATGTCCCTTGTGACCTGTCCAGTGTTTTTTAGGACAACCCTCTCTCTCCTGTTGGGTCTGTTGCCTGAAATCTCAAAAAAGACGTCTACCCTCGGGTCTCTTCTTTTTCTCTGGAAAAGCCTTGTTCTTGTCCTGGGTACGTTCTAAGGCCTCCTGAAGCCCGGGTCCAAAGAGATGATTGCCTGAGAAAGGCAATCCACAAAGCCTGAGCTTTGATGCTGCATCCCCCGACCAAGCTTTCAACCATACGGCTTTTCTTGCGGCATTCACCAAAGCTGCAGACCTGGTTCCTAGCTTTACGGATTCACCAGAAGCGCCAGCTAAGAACCCAACCGCTTTAAATAATAAAGGAAAAGATTTTAGCAGCTGTTGTAGGGACGTTCCTGCAACACAGGTAGCTGCAAGGGCTGGTTTTAGCCCAATAGAGGAGGCATCCCAAGCTCTTTTAAGCAGCAAATAACCCCTTTTGTCCATAGGGTCCTTAAGGGATCCCAGGTCATTGAAGGCCAAATTCATCTTTTTTGAAACCTTCGCCAGCGGTGCATCCAGGTTAAGAACCTTGTTCCACGGATGGGCCATGTCCTTTGCAAAAGGAAATCTACGCTTAAGACTGCCTGAGAAGTACAGTCTTCTCTCAGGGTGCTCCCACTCCAGCAAGATCGCTTCCACTAGAGATTTGTGCATGGGAAAAACTCTGGCTTTCTGTGCAGAGACCCCCTCATACATAAGGTCATGCTAAGAAAGTTGTACCGACTCCTCTAAGGTGTCATAGATCGCCTTAAGTAAGTCACCCACATTGTCCAAAGTCAATCTGTACCTGGACCCTCTGGAGAAATCTTCCTCTTCTTCAGAATCAGACCCTGAGTCCGCTTCAGAAGAGGCAAGCGATCTGGTTTCCCTCTCCCTATCTTCCGTATCCTGACTGGGTTCGGATAGGGAGGTAAACTTGCAGTTCTAGAAATGGGCACCGAGGGACCCTGCATCCTATCCATCATGCCTCTAAATGATTTGAAAGTGGATGCAATTTCGTCTTTCACAGACGTAAGCATTTTATGACACTCCGTCATAGAATCATCCTTAGTTAAACTGCTGACACATTCTGGACAAAGAGGTTTCTCCCAATTGGCGCCTAGTTTTGTCCCACAAACTGCACACTTTCTCCTGGGAGGCTGCATCTGGGACCTGTCTTGTGTTTTACTCTGAAAACAAAAGAAAAGACAGAAAACATCCCATGAGAGCCTGTCCCAAACCCCACCACCACTGTGCTCAGGGGGAAGGAGAGAAGTGCCCAGCCCTTCACCTGTAGTTCCCCACCCAGGGAAGGACTTTGGCCACAAGGACCCTAACCCCTTCCCAGAGTAAGCTTTGGTCTACTCTCACCATGCTTACCTGAGAGGTGCCGGTGTCAGAAGAACCGGAGTCGACCGCCTGAACTGCTGCAGTGCTCTCCATGGCTCCTCAGTGTTGTCACAGCCTCTGCTGGATCCACACGGGCTCCGGATGCCCAACAAGCCACACGCTGCACCTGGAGACCGGAACCTTCATCTCACGGTGCCCCCTGATGACGTGATTTCTGTCGGAAGCCATCACTTCCGTTCATTGGAACGCAGACATCCCTCCTCCGACACACGCACGTTCATATACCCGGACTTGTGCAAACACAGAGGACAGAGGGTAACATGTGTGCGTCGAAATAGAGGTAGGGACCCTGCCGCTCTTCAGAGATCCGACTCTCTCCAAGTCTTTAGGCAGCAGTGTGCTAGCAGCCCTCTCTTCACTGCTTTTTAGACAGAGGGGCGCTTTGGGCAGAGGAGAAGGTAACCAGAGGCTCATCCAGGACGATCCTGGGACATAGAGCTCCCCAGGTTCCTCATATGCTTCCTTCCTGTCCGGCAGGAAACACAAAACTGAAGGGGAAGGCCTGGAGGACCTCCTTTTAACCATTTGGGTGAATGTGTTTCCTGTCCCGGAGGGAGGAGCCCTATATCTCAGAGGCTGTCCTGGAAGACGATAAGAGAAAGCATGTTAAAGCCCATTAATTTAAAGTTAAAGAATACGTACATATTTGTACAAACTGTACTTACTCTCTTTTGTATTCCCAGTGCTCTGACCTAAACCATCCCACCCTCACCCTTACCCTCCACAGATCCCTACTTACCAAGATCCTTCCCTCATCCATGAATGTCTCCAGGTCAGTTTGAGAGTCTATAGAAGTCTATGGGAGTGTCATGCTCAAGTACAGCCAGCAGTGAGCTTCTTGAGACTCGTAAACTAAATAATCCCCAAAGGTTAGAGGTGATGGATCACAGTATGTACAGATCTGTGGAGGGTGAGAATGGGATCATTTAGGTCAGGGCACAAGGGTATAAAGAGTAAGTGTACTTAGTCTGAAATTGGACTTATTCCTTAAACTAAAATAACAGCCCTAAAATTATTCTCCAAAAAAAAAAAATCATAGAGATAAGTCCTCTTTATGGAGACATCAGGAGTCTATTACACTGAGGAAGCCATCCCATTGGTTGCTGCCACCTCATGTAATTCTAGCAACCACCTTGGGTCAGGCAGAGCCATTTAAGGTCCTGGCTCCCAGGTTTGGTGTGCATTTTACGAATTGGGGATAGGGGGCTACAGCGCCCAGCAGGCCCATAGTGAGATATGGCATTTGTGGCTTGGGAGTGGTGAGACCTTGGAATTTCTCATAGAAAAAAATGACATTGATCAGACTTTTGAATAGGGATGCCACCTGTAAGGGATTCACTCGTACAGTCCGGGTTTTGAATCATGTGCCCAGTTTTGAGCCCCCCTGAAAACCGAACACATTATTCAGATAGGATCGTGGTTCATAGCTGGAGAGAGGATTAGGTGTTCTCCTCCCTCCAGGCTGCAGGGGGCAATAGAGAGCGGCACTGACTGAAAAGTCTCAGCAGCACTGCAGAGGAACAAACACAGAGTGTGTGGAGCTGTGGCACTTTTGTTTATAGAGCAAAAAATAAAAACCGCAGAGGTTATCAAATACCCCAAAAGCAAGCTCTATTTGTGGGAAAAAAAGGACATAAATTTTGTTTGGGTACAACGTCGCACGACCGCGCAATTGTCAGTTAAAGCGACGCAGTGCCGTATCGCAAAAATGGCCTGGTCAGGAAGAGGGTAAATTCTTCCGGGGCTGAAGTGGTTAAAGTGTTCGGGTTTGACTGGATGAAAAGGTGGCAACCCTACTTTTGATTCTCTAGCAGGAAACTAGCCAGTGCATGGGATGCAACGTCACCACTTACCGACCGGCTTATGTACATATACATCGGCAGTTTGAAGATGGATATCTCGGTAACGGAAGCAGCTGCTGCCACAACCGAGGTATCCATCCTTAGAGCCGGCGGTTCTGCTTACGATAATGATGGTCTCTGCGGCAGATTCACCGCAAGATCACCATTATCGGTGGCGGGAGAGGTGCCACCCGCCGCTCTCCTGCGCCCTCCGCCGATTTCCGGAGCCGTCTGCAGCAGCGGAGGCGATCGGGGCCTGTCAGTGTATGGAGACGACTGAGGGGAAGATGGCCCCCACCCGTCTCCATACTATAGCAGGGCAGAAGCGACATCAAAACGTCACTTCCTCCCATACGTCTTAAAGGCACATTTTTCTGTTGTCATTTTTTCAAATGACAATTTTTTTTTTTTTTTTATTGCATTTAAGTCCAAATATGAGATCTGAGGTCTTTTTGACCCCAGATCTCATATTTAAGAGGACCTGTCATGCTTTTTTTCTATTACAAGGGATGTTTACATTCCTTGTAATAGGAAAGAAAGTGACACAATTCGTGAGTAGCGCCCGCATATGAAAACGGTGGTCAAACCAAACATGTCTGGTATCGCCATGATCGTTAGAGTGAGAGCAATAATTCTAGCCCTAGACCTCCTCTGTAACTCAAAACATGCAACCTGTGGAATTCTTTAAACGTCGCCTATGGAGTATTTTTTGAGGATAAAAGTTTGACACCATTCCACGAGCGGTCATAATTTTGAAGTGTGACATGTTGGGTATCAATTTACTCGGCGTAACATTATCTTTCACAAAATAAAAAAAATTGAGCTAACTTTACGGTTGTCTTATTTTTTTATTAAAAAAAGTGAATTTTTTTTTAAAAAAGTGCGCTTGTAAGACCGCTGCGCAAATATGGTGTGAAAAAAAGTATTGCAATGACCACCATTTGATTCTATAGGGTGTTAGAAAAAAAACAATATATAATGTTTGGGGGTTCTAAGTAATTTTCTAGCAAAAAAAATGTTTTAAACTTGTAAACACCTAAAATCTCAAAAGGAGGCTGGTCCTTAAGTGGTTAAGTAAATGTTCCCAATCGGCAAATAGAAATGTTTGCTCAGCTATGTGTAACCTTCACTGATGCAGTTCACACACAGAAAAGAAGCAGCAGATGTGAAAAGCAAATGGCCATAACTTACCTTAACTTAAATGTAGATTTTCTGGTAATTTTCTAGTAATTTTTGTGATAGCTATGGTACTTTAGGGAAAAAAAAGATACACGCACGCACTGTAAAGCCACTTCATTTTTTTTGTGTTGGCTTGTAGAGCTAAGTATGGAAGAGAGGAAGACAGTCTGTACAGAGGACAGCATTGGTTGCATGCAGTTGCCAAATAAGTTATGTGTGCATTGCTTCCACAATAGGGACTCTGTTCTTCCCCTTTAGGATATTTAGCAAACAATACTGCAGTTGTGAAAAAAGTGGCTCTAGGCTTTTAATCACCCACGAAACGCGTTGAGCTATACTTGATGCCTACTCTATCTATTGTACCTTGATGCCATCATTGTCCAATATTATGGATACACTATTCCTTTATGCATCTTTATCATCAGTTACCGGACATGCCACCATTGGCACCTATAGGCTATATGCTATTTTCTATCAATACTATTTTGACCACCATTTACTCTGTGGAATCATGTATTCAACTGTGTGTACTTGCCCATCGATTATGCCTATATTTTTGTGCCAATTATTTGTATATGTGTATATATATATATATATATATATATATATATATATATATATATATATATATATATGAAATTCTTTTACTATATTTACTATGATCAATAAATTTACAATTTTAACCCTCCGCATTTCAACTGCTTCATTTTAAAGTCCCAAATCCCTTTCTATATATACCTGTCGGTAAATACCGGGATGGAGGTGACTAGTGCGCCTCATTTAAAGTCCCAACTCCCCCTCCATTGTACAAATTATAAACCGGGATGGAAGCATTTGGAAAAGTTGGATTAGCAGTGTTCCCCTGCTATCTATGCGAGAGGTTTAATACATGCCCTATGTGGGGCTAAATTTCTGGAATGGTTATATATTCTGTACATATTATACATGTTTCCATCTATCCTACATAATGTTATTATTGATGGCATTTCCGGCACTGGTTGCTATATATATAATATTTTTTTCTTTGTTATTAACAAATTTTTCTTTGTCATCTACCTGACTCGGTTAAATTGATGATAGGCAACTCCTATCCTCATATTGATTAGTGGTTCCAAATTAATAATAACTACTGCAGTAGGGAACAGACACAAAAGATACGCTCAGCATCTTTCCAAATTACTGTTCTGCTTTATTATGACGCAATTGAAGGTTTTTATGCACATGATTACGTAGGTATCACATTAATATTAAAATTGTACGTTTATGGTAACAAGGGGAGTTACATAGGCAGGCTTATTCTAATCAGGACTCGAAAGAATGTAAACATTTACTGAAAACATTATTAGTGCTGTGTGCACAGTGAGGGCAGTGTGCAATACATACAAAATACAATACAATTATATACAGAACTTACAAATTTCCATTACAGTCTCCCCTCTTTTGATCAATATTTTGATCACTAACCATACCTGCTATCACCTTTAACCTGGAACCTCCACACGCTTAGGTGGAGGTAGTCCTGGCCAAAGAGGCAAAAACTCCATTGTGGAGAAAATAGCTGAGCAACTTTTTCATTACCAAAATGACTTTTCATTGTGAAAAACAAATGATTGATAAGACATATTTACAGAGTACTGGCTGTACACTCCTGTGGCCAGAATGGCCTTCTAGCTGAATTGTGGACATGCTGACTTATCAGCATATGTAATCACAGACAATTCTACATAAAATGGAAGACGTACAAAAGACAAATATGACTTCAACATGGCTGAACTACTTTTCAAATATATATATATATATATATATATATATATATATATATATATATATATATCCCTTACAATTAAAGTAATTGAATCAAAAAGTACCCTAGACTGTGATCACAAGAGGGAAGCAAATCAAACACAGAGATTTCTTTAATTTAGTCATTTTTGCAGTGTCTGGTGTGGATCCAGGTGACTTTTCCTTCAAGTTTTGCAAAAACTGTACATGAAATAGATGCTGTATTGAGTCTCCAAACATTTCCTTATATATAAATGTCTCTTAACAATCCACAAGTCACCTGGCTTTAGTTTTAGATCCTTCCAAACTTTTAGGATCTGGAATTGGGGAGAAAAACACATAAATGAGTTTGTCAAAAAACCTTAAAAGATCAGCAACATTCTCTGTGAGATCTGAATGGAGGACTTCAGCTGCTGAGACAAAATATAAGCAAGTGAGTAACACACTCCCAAACCAAATCCCATAGGGAGAGAGTCCAACATCCCCCTTAGGGGCTTCATAAAATATAAGAAAACATTCAGGCAAAAGTTTTCTAGTTTCTTACTCTACTTTGTCCGCTACATTGTAGACAGTAAGGGGTGTAAAAATAAAACCTCAAAACTTCTATTAAGGACTCTCCTATAAAAAATGATTTCCTCTGTTACTCTCTGTACTTTCTGGCACTCTGTACTTACAAACTACTTCTGATAACACTTTTTACTGTGGCCTTTGCAGTAGCATTTGCCACTGGACATTCAAAAAACATGTCCATACAGACAAAATGCATACTTGTAAGATCCTAACTTGGGCATCTGGATATATCTGTTTTGTAATCTCTGGGAGGGATGTTCAGCTTTTGGTAACACCTTTGGTAACAGGTAAAACAAGAAGTGGTATGTTATAAAAACAACTGTGGAGAACCCTGGCTCTATCCCATGCTCATTTACTAAGGCAGCCATAACTGCTTGTGACTGATGACACGGTCTATGTGTCAAGCTGGTGGCAAAAGAGTGGCTGGCAGACATAAATGATCACCTTTTCCAAAGTCCTGTTTCATAAGAAGTTGCCCCCTGTGGACCACTTGTTCTTCTCGTTCTGGGGTCCTTAAAGTTGAATTATTAATCCCAGCTATACTGGGCCAGAACTAGGGTGGAATCTGTGAGTTGCACAGACCCATCAAGTGTCCGGGGCTGTAAATGCAGCATCCTTAGTCGCCTGGTCTGCTTCCATGTGTGAAAGTTAATATGGCTACCTCAGCAAGAACCTGGAAGGCTGAAAACAGCCGATCAAATTAACTTGGCATGCTTGGTTGGTTTACCTGCCGAAGTAAAAACAAACTTCTGGCCCTTTAAATGGAACCAAAAGCTCTCTATATCTCGATTATCTATATAAATATACACTCTTTTTATAGCTCACAGGTTTTGCTAAAACATGGAGCTCTGCTTTTTGAGCTGGGCAAAAAGGATCCAATGACTTTGAATACAGAGTATCCTTCTGGGTGGTAAACTGCATACTCAAATCTACAAAAAAATTAAATATCTGGGTCTTCAGGGAGTGTGTCCTGCACTGGACTCACAGCAGCTGATTCCTACACCATCAGTTTAACACATGCGTCTTTTCCTTTCTTTTGAATAAATGTACGCATTTTTCATTGTTAGATTTGTACATAAACAAACTCATATTTTAAACCTTTCATTAGACAGACATTTAGTTAGCTGTATATTTGCTGCGCAGAATGTCGGACCATTAAAAATTAAATGTTTGACCAAAACAATATCTAACTTTGTCTAATAGCACCTTTGCATAAAAGCTGCAGCTCTGATATATCGGGATGAACCCTTCATTACTGGGTCCAGCTTGCATAAATATATTACAATGGCTTGTTTTCTATCATGCTGTTTGTGTAAGAACTCCAGTTTCATGTTTCAAAACACAACTTTTTCTTGGCAATATTATAATAAATGATAACAATACCCTGCGGTCATGCAGAGATGCCCATTAATCCAAAATATTCTTCTGCTTATACCATTGTATTTACAAGAAAAAGGGGCACATCATTTCACAATCCACACATTCTGCTTTGGATTTCAAAAATAAAAATAAATAAAACAAAAGGACCAACAACCTGTATGATGGACCAGAAAGCATCAAAAACTATAAAACAACTGGCTGCAGGTGGGATCTATCCTAACAGGGTGTGTGGACTTGATGTGATGGGTCTGTTATATTTAAATTTTATTTAATATTACTCTCACATCATGGACCGCACATCAAGTTATTATCAAAAACCTTAAAATTTCATTTTTGTAGAAGAACTTCTCATGTATCCCATCCATCTTGGCTTTGTTAAATATTATGGCAGCTTTATTCAAAATAACAACCTCATCTTAATCGTTTTTTCTCTCAATAAGGGCTTATTGTATAAATGTAAAATTACAAAATTGTTATCTTAATCTAAACTAATCTCATTCATTACAAATTTCCCCATTAACCTGAATTTCATTTCCAACCAAAGGTTGTCTAAACCAGTTTCAATATATCTATATTATTAATAAAATTGTTAAACTCATATTAGAAATGAATACTCATTATTACTTAATTTTACTTAATTTCCCTTTTTTACATGCAGTGTTTCCACTATCAAAGGATATTCAATGTGTGCAATACACGGTTAAATGTAACCTTCATTTTACCATGTTTGGAAAACAGATTCAAAATAATTGTGATCACATTGTTTACCATTAGATTCGTTAACCCGGCACATGTTTTGTCTAAAAAACTGGAATTGGCATGGTGTCCTTCCAGCTTATCACTGACCTCTCAGGGACATTCTTTCAGGAGAGCACAAAGGAGGGGGTCACATCTGTGTACATGACACACACAAGCAATAGAACTAAAGGTCCCAGCATTCGCACACACACCAATATCTCTCTAAAATCACTTACATTTTCCCATTTGTACACAACACATGCATATCATTCTCTCACTTTCTTTTAACTCTTTAATATTTCCCTGCATAAATTCTGCATTCCTTATTTTGTTCAGATATCTTTTATATCTAGCTTCTATGATCAGATGGGCAGCCAGAGTACTCATCCCATCTTCCCTCTCTGACAACATATAAAGTATTCTGTTTTAACTCTCATTTCTCTGTTTCTGATTTTTACTAGTTGTAGTGCCTGACCCCAAATTCATCCCACAACTTAACATGAAAATTTCCCTTTCTGTCTGGTGTTAATTGTCACCCTTGATCCATCCTGCTCACATAGATAGCTGTTTCTCTAGCTGTTTACTCTGCATGATTCTTAGTCCCTGTGGACCTTGGTAACCCAGTTACCCAATGTGGATCCCTGTCCACTCTAACCATTAATCTAGAGGCTCAGTATAGGCGGAACCGCACCTTTGGTTCATATATAGCGCTCCTCTTGCGCTGGACATTTTAGAGGGTCTCTTACCCTTCATTCCCTTACTTAATTCAATGCCCATAATGACTGGCCAGTCTTCCCTCTTCTCTACGTGTGCCTATACCCTCTTGCCTCTAAACTACTTTATCTAGCAGATGTAGTACATATACCTGTGAACAGCACTATTCTTCCCTTTCTTATCTATAACACTCCGATGGACAATAGACAGGGACAACATAACATATAACCACCAATCAATACAGTTCGATTAAGGGGAGTAAAATAGGTACCCTTTGTCCCGAAAATGCCTTACCGATCAAGGAAGTCTGATAACTCAAATGTAAGCAAAAGGCTTACCTCAGCCGGCTGATTATCAGAAATTCCCGGATCGTCTCAAGCTCCTCGTTTCGGATACTCAGGGTCACCTGGAATCCCCTCCTAAGGCAAAGCTCGCCATGCATGACTCGGTTAAATTGATGATAGACAACTCCTATCCTCATATTGATTAGTGTTTCCAAATTAATAATAACTACTGCAGTAGGGAACAGACACAAAAGATACGCTCAGCATCTTTCCAAATTACTGTTCTGCTTTATTATGACGCAATTGAAGGTTTTTATGCACATGATTACGTAGGTATCACATTAATATTACAATTGTACGTTTATGGTAACAAGGGGAGTTACATAGGCAGGCTTATTCTAATCAGGACTCGAAAGAATGTAAACATTTACTGAAAACATTATTAGTGCTGTGTGCACAGTGAGGGCAGTGTGCAATACATACAAAATACAATACAATTATATACAGAACTTACAAATTTCCATTACATACCTAATCCTTATCGCTCTGCCAATGACCCGCATTTACATGTGCACTTGGTGTGGTTCTGTGTTGGGGTTTGTCCTTCCTCGACGCAGGAGCTGCGTTGCGCTCTGTGGATCCTCCCTCCACTCCCCCTTAGGAGGCCTGGGCGGATACCCCTCGGCGCATCGGCGCCACGTTCCCTACGTCATGCGCGGGACGTTGAACTCGACGTCACCGCGCTGACGCCTGGAGTACCATCTGCGTGATTGCCATGGGGGAGGGCCGTTTCTGGCGCCAAACACCGAGCGATCATCTAGCTCAGGTGCGGACACCGCTCCCCTCCTCCCGCAGGCCTCACGCACGAGGCGTTGGCGGCATATACTTATAGGTCCCCCAGTTGGAGCGGGCTGCTTACACGGCCTGTCTCCTCTGTTGGTTTCTGCACACTAGCTGTTTTCACCTTGCTAGTTGTGCATGATATGTAGCATCAGGTAAGCTCTCTGTGTTTACACTCACCTTCACTGTTATGCTCCTACTCTGCTACATTTTGTTTTTTGCACCAGTTTTTTACAATCCTTCACACTACCCCCACTTAACAACTCACTCACACATTTAGACTCTTCACTAGTTATTTCTTCAATTAGATTCCCCTTACCGCACGATCTCCACTACATCACTCACCAGCACTCTGTATATATAGGCATTCATGGATATATCATTTATATTTTATTCAACGTAATCCTTTTATTTTAATTAACATACACTCACACATTATTTTTAGTATTCGTTCCCAGATAGCCCCCCTCTTTTTTCTGACAAGCCATGTTACATTATACTTCTTCAATCAGACTCTCTTCACTATATAATTTTCATTATACTACTTACCAGTACTCTCCATATACGAGTATCTCTGGGTATACTATTTACATATTACTCAACGTAATCTAATTACTTTATATTTATTTTTAATAATATATATTGATATATTATTTTCTAATATCCATTCCCAGCTTCTCTCTCTTTCTGACAATTTAAGTTTCATCAATGGAGATCACCCCATTACTCATATATTGTCACCCCACTACCTGATGCCATTCAGACACCACATGCTGCCTCAGCTCCCGCCGCAAGGCTTGCTGCCCCCGGCCTACTCCATGCCATCTGCCATGCGCTGCGCTCAATGTCAGGGTTGGTAAGTGTATTTTTTGGCATACCTTTTCCAACATTTTTTTCAATTTCTCCTTATATGGATTGAGGTTGATTATATGTACATATCTTACAGGATTATTATGCATCAGCTCCTGATGAGTGGACAAAATCACCCACGAAACGCGTCGAGCTATACTTGATGCCTACTCTATCCATTGTACCTTGATGCCATCATTGTCCAATATTATGGATACACTATTCCTTTATGCAACTTTATCATCAGTTACCGGACATGCCACCATTGGCACCTATAGGCTATATGCTATTTTCTATCAATACTATTTTGACCACCATTTACTCTGTGGAATCATGTATTCAACTGTGTGTACTTGCCCATCGATTATGCCTATATTTTTGTGCCAATTATTTGTATATGTGTACATATATGAAATTCTTTTACTATATTTACTATGATCAATAAATTTACAATTTTTACCCTCCGCATTTCAACTGCTTCATTTTAAAGTCCCAAATCCCTTTCTATATATACCTGTCGGTAAATACCGGGATGGAGGCGACTAGTGCGCCTCATTTAAAGTCCCAACTCCCCTTCCATTGTACACATTCCTTGTAATAGGAAAGAAAGTGACACAATTCGTGAGTAGCGCCCGCATATGAAAACGGTGGTTAAACCAAACATGTCTGGTATCGCCACGATCGTTAGAGTGAGAGCAATAATTCTAGCCCTAGACCTCCTCTGTAACTCAAAACATGCAACCTGTGGAATTCTTTAAACGTCGCCTATGGAGTATTTTTTGAGGGTAAAAGTTTGACACCATTCCACGAGCGGGCACAATTTTGAAGTGTGACATGTTGGGTATCAATTTACTCGGCGTAACATTATCTTTCACAAAATAAAAAAAATTGAGCTAACTTTACGGTTGTCTTATTTTCTTATTAAAAAAAGTGAATTTTTTTTTAAAAAAGTGCGCTTGTAAGACCGCTGCACAAATATGGTGTGAAAAAAAGTATTGCAATGACCACCATTTGATTCTTTAGGGTGTTAGAAAAAAAACAATATATAATGTTTGGGGGTTCTAAGTAATTTTCTAGCAAAAAAAATGTTTTAAACTTGTAAACACCTAAAATCTCAAAAGGAGGCTGGTCCTTAAGTGGTTAAGTAAATGTTCCCAATCGGCAAATAGAAATGTTTGCTCAGCTATGTGTAACCTTCACTGATGCAGTTCACACACAGAAAAGAAGCAGCAGATGTGAAAAGCAAATGGCCATAACTTACCTTAACTTAAATGTAGATTTTCTGGTAATTTTCTAGTAATTTTTGTGATAGCTATGGTACTTTAGGGAAAAAAAAGATACACGCACGCACTGTAAAGCCACTTCATTTTTTTTGTGTTGGCTTGTAGAGCTAAGTATGGAAGAGAGGAAGACAGTCTGTACAGAGGACAGCATTGGTTGCATGCAGTTGCCAAATAAGTTATGTGTGCATTGCTTCCACAATAGGGACTCTGTTTTTCCCCTTTAGGATATTTAGCAAACAATACTGCAGTTGTGAAAAAAGTGGCTCTAGGCTTTTATTCAACATTGTCCTAGCCACTCAAAAAAAGGAACTGTTTAGTCTTATGATTCCTACCAGTAACCAAGCAGCCTAACTGGGCAGTTTACAAGTTTATTTCCCACTTTAGTTTTGCAATATCTGCCAGCTCACTGGACTATAAAAGAGAGCCATTACACTCCTCATTGATTGTCCTGTGACAAAGGAAGTCGCAAATTTTGAAACTGGGGTGAATAAGGATGTGTTGTGTGTGATTATCAATCCTGGCTATCTTGAACCACCACCTCCTCTGCACCTATAGGGGTGTCAAACTCAATTTCCTCGCAGGCTGCATCAGCACTATGGTTGTCCTCACAGGGCCAGCACCTGCCCCCCCCCACCCCTCCACCATCATAAGTCAAGCGTTTCCCACCCTCCATTACATCATTGTGCACCCCCTCACCCTGTGCTGCTGCCGGGAAGAGGCTGGGGGTGGAGCTGGGAAGCAGAAATTGCAGGGTCTGATGGAGGACCAAAGGAGGGCTGGAGTCAGGAGGAGTAGAGTTGCCACCTCATCCCTTTAAGACCGAACACCTTTGAATTACAGTGAGCTTAATTACCACCTTAATCAGCCACAGAACCTGTGTAATTAATATGTGTTCAGGTTTAAAGGGATGAGGTGGCAACCATAAGGAGGAGGTGGAGGTTGGACACATTATTGGTGACAGAGTGGATTATACTTGCAGCTTGGGACTTTTGCATGCACTTTTCGAGGAAGAAGATTGGCGTGTATTTATAGGTTTTTTTTTTTGCTTTTTTGGGACTTTTTTTGCACTATAAGCACTATCTTTAACCACTTGCCACCCGCCATATAGCAAAATGACTGCGGCAAAGTGGTTTCAATACCTCGACTGGGCGTCATATGACGTCCTCAGGATATTAAGCCGCTGCGCGCCCCCGGGGGCAAGCATCGCGGCGATTGTTGTTGCGGTGTGTCAATCTGACACACCGCAACTCCGATCTAGGTAAAGAGTCTCTGACGGAGACTCTTTACCACGTGATCAGCCGTGCCCAATCACGGCTGATCACGATGTAAATAGGAAGAGCCGGTGATCGGCTTTTCCTCACTCGCTTCTGACAGACGCGAGTAGAGGAGAGCCGATCGGCTGCTCTCCTAACAGTGGGGGTCTGTGCTGATTGTTTATCAGCACAGCCCCCCCTTGGATCCCGCCCAGGACCAACAGGGAAGTTGACCAGGACCATCAGGATGGCCACCACACTGGACCACCAGGTATGCCCCCTAGACCCCCAGGGAAATACTAATCTGTGCCCAGGCAGCTGCCAATCATTGCCCAGGCAGCTGCCAATCAGTGCCCACTCACAATGCCTATCACTGCCAGTGCCACCAGGGATGCCTATCAGTGCCTCATATCAGTGCCAGTGCCCAGCAGTGCCACCTATCAGTGCCCATCAGTGCCGCCTATCAGTGCCACCCATAAGAACCCATCTTTGCAGCCTTTCAGTGCCCATCAGTGTCGCCTATCAGTGCCAGCCAGTGCCACCCATGATTGCCCATCAGTGCCGCCTACCAGTGCCCATCAGTGCCGCATATCAGTGCCCATTGTCAGTGCCCGCTCATTGGTGCCCGCTCATCGGTGCCGCCTTATCAGTGCCTGTCAGTGCCGCATTATCAGTGCCCATCAGTGAAAGAGAAAACTTACTTATTTACAAAATTCTTTAATGGAAACAAAAGCAAAACTTTTATTTTTTTTTCAAAATTTTCGGTCTTTTTTATTTGTTTAGCAAAAAATAAAAAACGCAGAGGTGATCAAATACCACCAAAAGAAAGCTCTATTTGTGGGAACAAAATGATAAAAATGTAGTTTGGGTACAGTTTAGCATGACCGCACAATTGTCATTCAAACTGCGACAGCACTGAAAGCTGAAAATTGGTCTGGGCAAGAAGGTGTATAAGTGTCCTGTATTGAAGTGGTTAAGAACTATTCTCACTGCTGAGACAAGGGGGGGGGGGGTGCCAAAGCTGCAGGAGTGGTGCTAGGGACACATGAAATGACCT
The DNA here is from genome assembly GCF_042186555.1 of Aquarana catesbeiana. Lineage (NCBI taxonomy): Eukaryota > Metazoa > Chordata > Amphibia > Anura > Ranidae > Aquarana > Aquarana catesbeiana. The sequence goes on from NC_133336.1 coordinate 180,790,631, forward strand.
GGCATGCCGGATTCAGCCTTGTGTTTGACACGTGCTGTAGAATGCCTGGAACAGCAGTGAAAACATACTGTTGGGACAAAAACTGGCGTTACTCTTGGTGTAATCACTTCTGCAGTTTTAACTATACCAGGACAAGGTTCACTTGCTTTGCCTGATTTGTTTGTTTAGTGTGAGTGCTCCAAACTGTCCGCAGGAACTGAAAAGCGAACAATGCCTTCAATCGCTTGGAAGAAGTGGTCTGGGGCATGGTTCATTTGTGGTCTGCTACGGTTCTTTCAGTATGAGCAAATTCTCTATAGATCACTGAGCACGGAAGAAGAGGTTCCTGTAGTTTAGTTGGCAGGGGTGATGCTGTAGGCATGCCCAGGAACACTTCCTTTAAAGCGCTGTATGAGCACAGACCAGTGAAGGAGTTGGGAGGGAGAACATTCAAACTCAGGCATGGTTCAGTTCAAGTGTGCCCATTGTGAGCATACCCTTTAACCACTGCCCCAGACAACAGCGAGACTTGAGTATCAGTAATGATTTCTCTGTTCTCACTGCTATAGAGAGTTTAGATTTGCAAAGGGTGGTCAACCACTTAGTAAAATAGTGTCCCTGCCTTATGTTGGCTTGGAGCCAACATAAGGAGAAAGAAGAAAGTGGGGCCTAGTACTGTGGACATGGGGCTGTGATTAGGTGATTACATGGTGGAGATTTGAATAGGTAGTGTTCATGGTGGAGTTGGCAGGAGGGTAGTATGATGGAGCTTTGATGGGGGTACAGGGTTTGTGGAGGTGCTGTGATTGGGGCACACTGGTAGAGATAGGATTAGTAACATAGTATTAATGGCAGAGCTTTTAATCTTGAGTATGTCACACCTATTACATCGCACCTATCTTGCTTCTATAAAAATTAGAACACATACGATATAAACAGTGGGCTAAATAGCATCTAGATAATTATGCTCAAACAAACTGAATGTGAACACTACAGTATACCATACACAAAAAAATAGAAAATGAAAATATATGTATCAAACTTGCATATTACAAGAGAATGACAGCCATCCAATCTCTGCATATATAGCAAAATAATATCTTTGTGAAGAACAGTATGAAATTTCTAATGATGAAAAAACGTGAATAGAAAATATGCTAAAATAAAGTCCACATGCAATTAAAAATGGTGCAAATCAATATGCATTAATCTTCCGCTGTAGCAAAATACACAAAATGAATAAAATGAATCTAGGTGAATCTTCCTCTGTGTGAATAGACGACCTTCACCAGCTGTGTAACACACCCTAAGTGCTCTGTAAGTGGATGTCCGCTTACCAGAAGATGTTGACCTTTTTAATTAAAAAAAGGTCAGTTATAGCCTTTAGCAAGAAATGGCTTGCTACCATGGCGTGGATAAGCCTTGTGGGTAACCTCTTCCTCTCCCCCAGTAGTACATCAGGCAATATATAGAAGGATACAAGAAGGTCCAAAATAGTATAATCCCATTTATTTAAAAAATGATTAAAAACAAAAAGCCAAATGGCTGCTTACATTAGAAAGTGCCCTCGCCCGGCACTGAGGCTATACCATTTGTCTAGTATGGAAGCTCCGGTCTGTGTGTGGTAGCTGGCGTGTGCTTCACCATCAGCCTCCGACAACCACAGGGACCGGAAAGGGATGAAGATTGCGTAACCAGGCATGCCTCCTAATCATTTCAGCACAGTCCTGTGACATTTCAGTGCAGAAGATGAGTTTGTGCACTGCCTGTGGTAGCATGGACTGGGGTAGAGAATCTTTTTTATAGCCATTGCACCAGAAGCCTAACAAAAAAATAACTTGGAGCCAAAACACATCGTAATGAGTTAACGAGTTCACATATATGATACATGCTTCAGCTTCAGTCTTAAGCTGTTTGCATTAGAAGTGCAAGCTTTGCGGTACTTGTTCCTAAATGCTACACACCTGGGGAGTGCTGTTCTGTAACAAGTAATTGAGTCTGGAGTAGGGATGAGCTTCGTGTTCGAGTCGAACCCATGTTCGACTCGAACATCGGCTGTTCGCCCGTTCGCCGAATTCCGAACTTTATGGGCCGTTCGCGCTAAATTCGTGTGGCGCGTCACGGCCCATAATTCACTGCGGCATCGCAGTGCATTGCTGGCTGATGATTGGCCAAGCATGCACTATGACCCGCATGCTTGGCCAATCACAGCGCCGTCAGTAGAGAGAGCTGTAATTGGCCAAAGCCAGGGTGGCTTTGGCCAATTATGGCTCAGGGGATTTAGTACACACCCCACACTATATAAGGCCGCCTGCACGGCGGCCCTGTGTAGTGTGTGTTCCGGTGTGCTGAGAGATAGAGAGAGAGAGAGACAGTGTCATTTGATTTGAGTTAGATAGATTAGGCAGAACAGTCAGTCAGTTAGCTGCACTTACAGTGTATTGTGTATATATATGCATCCCAGGTGTTGCATATATATATATACACTGTATTCAGTTTAGCTAGATCCGTTCCTGTTATCTTCTATCTAGACTATTTACATTTAATGCAGTGCGTCCTGCTCACAGTGTTCAGCTAGATCCGTTCCTGCTATTTACATTTAGTGCAGTGCGTCCTGCTCACAGTGTTCAGCTAGATCCGTTCCTGCTATTTACATTTAGTGCAGTGCGTCCTGCTCACAGTGTTCAGCTAGATCCGTTCCTGCAATTTACATTTAGTGCAGTGCGTCCTGCTCACAGTGTTCAGCTAGATCCGTTCCTGCTATTTACATTTAGTGCAGTGCGTCCTGCTCACAGTGTTCAGCTAGATCCGTTCCTGCTATTTACATTTAGTGCAGTGCGTCCTGCTCACAGTGTTCAGCTAGATCCGTTCCTGCTATTTACATTTAGTGCAGTGCGTCCTGCTCACAGTGTTCAGCTAGATCCGTTCCTGCTATTTACATTTAGTGCAGTGCGTCCTGCTCACAGTGTTCAGCTAGATCCGTTCCTGCTATTTACATTTAGTGCAGTGCGTCCTGCTCACAGTGTTCAGCTAGAGCCGTTCCTGCTATTTACATTTAGTGCAGTGCGTCCTGCTCACAGTGTTCAGCTAGATCCGTTCCTGCTATTTACATTTAGTGCAGTGCGTCCTGCTCACAGTGTTCAGCTAGATCCGTTCCTGCTATTTACATTTAGTGCAGTGCGTCCTGCTCACAGTGTTCAGCTAGATCCGTTCCTGTTATCTTCCTACTGACAGGCAGGCTTGTCTGGTTACAGTATATAAAGCTACCTGAAGAAAATTACAGGTGTTCTATTTGATCCTATTAGTACCACGGTCAGGCAGCTAGACTATTTACATTTAGTACAGTGCGTCCTGCTCACAGTGTTCAGCTAGATCCGTTCCTGCTATTTACATTTAGTGCAGTGCGTCCTGCTCACAGTGTTCAGCTAGATCCGTTCCTGTTATTTACATTTAGTGCAGTGCGTCCTGCTCACAGTGTTCAGCTAGATCCGTTCCTGCTATTTACATTTAGTGCAGTGCGTCCTGCTCACAGTGTTCAGCTAGATCCGTTCCTGCTATTTACATTTAGTGCAGTGCGTCCTGCTCACAGTGTTCAGCTAGAGCCGTTCCTGTTATCTTCCTACTGACAGGCAGGCTTGTCTGGTTACAGTATATAAAGCTACCTGAAGAAAATTACAGGTGTTCTATTTGATCCTATCAGTACCACGGTCAGGCAGCTAGACTATTTACATTTAGTACAGTGCGTCCTGCTCACAGTGTTCAGCTAGATCCGTTCCTGTTATCTTCCTACTGACAGGCAGGCTTGTCTGGTTACAGTATATAAAGCTACCTGAAGAAAATTACAGGTGTTCTATCCCAGCTTAGTGCAGCTACAGGCCATTAGTATGTCTGGAAGGCCAAGAAGGAGAGGCAGACAGTCACAAGCCAATAAGAGAGGGCAAGCAGGCTCTGTGTCTAGTGCTGGTCGTGGAGACGGTGCATCCTCATCAGCACGTGGCCATGGGACACGCTTGGCCTTTTTTTCGGCAGCTGGCCGTGTTGAGCCGCAACATGCGGAAGACTTGGTCGAGTGGATGACCAAGCCGTCCTCATCCTCCTCATCCTCTCTCACCCATGCCCAGGGTGCTTTGTCTGGCAAAGCAGCGGCCTCTTCCCTCAGCTCAATGTCATCAGTGACTCCTTCCCTAGCTCCACCATGTCCTCATGAGGATTCCCTCGAACTGTTTGACCACAGTGTTGGGTACATGCTCCAGGAGGATGCCCAGCGTTTGGAAGGCTCTGATGACGATACTGAGCTCGATGAAGGCAGTAACATGAGCACGGACAGAGGGGGTGCCCAAGAAGGACAGCAATCTGGCAGTCATGCTCCCCCTGCTGCAGCATACTGCCAGGTTTGCTCCAGTGATGAGGAGGGAGGGGATGATGAGGTCACTGACTCAACGTGGGTGCCTGATAGGAGAGAGGAGGAGGAGGAGGAGGAGGAGGAGGAGGAGGCGGCGGCACATCACCAACGAGGCAGGATGCCCTCCAGGGGCCAGCCTAAGGGCAGCACATTGACTGCATCACACCCCAAAGCTCCACATGTGCAGGGCGCTGCAGTCTCTGCGCGTTATTCAAAAAGTTCTTTGGTGTGGGCCTTTTTTGAGACGAGTGCATCAGATCGCACCGCTGCTATTTGCAACATATGTCTCAAGCGTATCTCGCGTGGCCAAAACATCTCCCGCTTGGGTACCACATGCTTGACCAGACATATGTTGACCTGCCATGCAGTTCGTTGGCAAGCATATCTAAAAGACCCACACCAAAGAACAAAGAGGATCTCTCCTTGCTCCTCATCAGCTGAGATTTCCAACCCCACTAGACCTTCAGTCCTCTCTGAGACCTGCAGTGAGAGGAATGAAGGTGTAGAATTAGGTGTGTCACAGCCAAGTACTTGTGGGCAATCTGCTTTTGGTACACCGACGTCAGATTGTACCAGGCAAATTTCCCTGCCCCAGCTGCTGCACCGCCGAAAGAAGTTTGCTCCCAGCCATCCACATGCCCAGCGGTTGAATGCTAGCTTGGCAAAATTGCTAGCACTTCAACTGCTGCCTTTTCAGTTGGTAGACTCTGCCCCCTTCCGTGAGTTTGTGGAATGTGCGGTTCCTCAGTGGCAGGTACCCAAACGCCACTTTTTCTCACGGAAGGCGATTCCGGCTCTCTACCGGCATGTGGAAGGCAATGTCCATGCCTCGCTGGACAGGGCGGTCAGCGGTAGGGTGCATATTACCGCTGACTCATGGTCCAGCAGGCATGGACAGGGACGTTACCTAAGTTTCACGGCGCATTGGGTGACTCTGCTGGCAGCTGGGAAGGATGCAGGACAAGGTGCAGTAGTGTTGGAGGTTGTTCCGCCACCACACCTCCAAAATGCTGATTGTGACACACCTCTCTCCTCCACCCCCTCCTCTTCTTCTTCCTCCATGGCCTCTTCCTCGGAACTAGCGGTGCTCCGTAGGCGTTCAAGGGGCTACGCAAGTACGCAGGCCAAAAGATGCCATGCGGTGCTTGAGCTGGTGTGCTTGGGGGACAGGAGCCACACTGGGGCAGAGGTTCTGTCAGCTCTGCAGGGGCAGGTTCAGAGGTGGTTGACGCCACGCCAACTTAAGGCAGGAATGGTGGTTTGCGACAATGGCACCAACCTCCTCTCTGCCCTCCGACAGGGACAAATGACCCATGTGCCCTGTTTGGCTCACGTCCTTAACTTGGTGGTGCAGCGGTTCTTGGGCAGGTACCCGGGCTTACAGGATGTCCTGAGGCAGGCCAGGAAAGTCTGTGTGCATTTCCGCCGGTCATATAATGCCAGTGCTCGGCTGACGGACCTCCAAAAGGAGTTTAACCTGCCCAAGAACCGCCTAATCTGTGACATGCCCACCAGGTGGAACTCAACGTTGGCCATGCTGCAGCGGCTGCACATGCAGCAGAGGGCCATCAATGAGTACCTGTGCGACTATGGCACCAGGACAGGGTCAGGGGAGCTTGGTTTTTTTTCCCCATGCCAGTGGGCCATGATCAGGGATGCATGCACTGTCCTGTCACCATTCGAGGAGGCCACGAGGATGGTGAGCAGTGACAGTGCATGCATCAGTGACACTGTCCCCCTTGTCCACCTGTTGGAGCACACGCTGCGTGGAATAATGGACAGGGCACTTGAGGCAGAACAGAGGCAGGAAGAGGAGGACTTCCTTAGCTCTCAAGGCCCCCTTTATCCAGACAGTGTTCCTGTGTGTCCCCGCCGATCACACAGGAAGAGGACGAGGAGGAAGAGGAGGAGGAGGAGGAGGAAGATTGTGTCAGTATGGAGGTGGAGCCTGGCACTCAGCATCAGCAGCAGTCTTTAAGGGATCAGTCCCAAGAAACACATGGACTTGTACGTGGCTGGGAGGAGGTGGCTGCGGACCATGTCGTTCTTAGTGACCCAGAGGACTCCGGACCGAATGCCTCAGCAAACCTACGCTGCATGGCCTCCCTGATCCTGCAAAGCCTGCGTAAGGATCCTCGTATTCGTGGTATCAAGGAGAAGGACCAATACTGGCTGGCAACCCTCCTTGATCCACGTTACAAGGGTAAGGTTGCGGACCTTATCTTGCCATCGCAGAGGGAGCAGAGGATGAAACATCTTCGGGAGGCCTTGCAGAAAGGTCTGTGCAACGCGTTCCCAGAGACTGGGAAGTTACAAACTCCTGTTTCTGGACAACGTGTTGCTGAGGCTTCGGTCAGTCAAAGAAGGAGCGGTGGAGAAGGTGGCCGTCTGACCGATGCGTTCAGACAATTTTTTGGTCCGCAGCCCCAAGGTATGATCGGTTCCAGCAACCATCGCCAGCATCTGTTTTACATGGTGCAGGAATACCTAGGGGCAAGATCAGACTTGGACACCTTTCCCACCGAAAATCCTCTGGGTTACTGGGTCTTGAGGATGGATCACTGGCCAGAGCTTGCACAGTATGCAATTGAGCTACTGGCCTGTCCTGCATCCAGCGTTCTTTCGGAACGCACATTCAGTGCTGCTGGAGGCGTGGTAACCGATCACAGGGTGCGTCTGTCCACCGACTCGGTCGATCGGCTGACCTTCATAAAAATGAATGAGTCTTGGATCACCACCAGCTACCAAACACCTGATGCTGATGTAACCGAATAATTTTTTTTGAAATCTCAGATCCCTTCAAAGACTGCCTATGCTGATGCTGAGTGACTATCCCTGAGTAATTATCCTCTTCCTCCTCAATCATCACGCTGATAGCTTGTAAGAACATTTTTGGTTCTGGGCGCCACCACCAGTGCCTAAGGCACAATTTTTCAGCTCCTGTTTAACAGGGGCGTGTAATTACAATTTTTGATGTAATACTTTGCAGCAGGGCTCGTTCCTGCATTCCAACTAGAGTCTCTGTGAGGGGTTGCAGTGTTGTGGCACCAGCACCAGTGCCTAAGGCCCAATTTTTCTGCCCCTGTCTAACAGGGGCGTGTAATTACAATTTTTGATGCAATACTTTGCAGCAGGGCGCGTTCCAACTAGAGTGTCTGTGAGGGGTTGCAGTGTTGTGGCACCAGCACCAGTGCCTAAGGCCCAATTTTTCTGCCCCTGTCTAACAGGGGCGTGTAATTACAATTTTTGATGCAATACTTTGCAGCAGGGCTCGTTCCTGCGTTCCAACTAGAGTGTCTGTGAGGGGTTGCAGTGTTGTGGCACCAGCACCAGTGCCTAAGGCCCAATTTTTCTGCCCCTGTCTAACAGGGGCGTGTAATTACAATTTTTGAAGCAATACTTTGCAGCAGGGCTCGTTCCTGCGTTCCAACTAGAGTGTCTGTGAGGGGTTGCAGTGTTGTGGCACCAGCACCAGTGCCTAAGGCCTAATTTTTCAGCTCCTGTTCAACAGGGGCATGTAATTACAATTCTTGATCTAATATTTCACAGCAGGGCCCTGTGAGGGCTTACAGTGTTGTGGCCACAGCAACACCTAAGGCCCAAATTTCTGCTGAGTATATAGGGCAGGACCCTACTTTCAAACATCTAACTTACAAACGACTCCTACTTGCAAACGGAAGGAGACAACAGGAAGTGAGATGAAATCTACCCCTAGGAAGGGAAATTCTCTCCTGTAAGAGTTAATATGGGAAAACAATTTCTCCTTTCCACTGATGCTTTCCAATCCTTGTTCCACAAAAAAACCCAAATTTTCAAAAAACATTTTTCATTGGGACAAAAAAGTGAGGTGAAATCTTCTGAAGAGGAGGAAAGACAGCAAAACAAATGTCACAGGGGTGATAACCCTTCCCTATGTTTTCCAAAAAGCTTAGAAAAGATTTTTTGGCTGGAGCTAAACACGTTAAAAATGTTCAAAATTACAAACAGATTCTACTTAACAACAAACCTACAGTCCCTGTCTTGTTTGCACCGCCTGTATACTGCTGTTCAGAGTATATAGGGCCTGGTGGCCCCACACCTTTCCTTATTTTAATTTGGGTGCGGGGTTCCCCTTAATATCCATACAAGACCCAAAGGGCCTGGTAATGGACTGGGGGGTACCCATGCCGTTTGTCTCACTGATTTTCATCCATATTGCCATGACCCGACATGACATTAAACCCGCAAGCAGTTTTAAATGAGATTTTTTCCTTTAAAAATGACATTTGGTGCAGGGACTGTTCTAAACATGGGAAACACGCGTCACTTTACAGGCATAACTATAGACACCCCCCAGGTACGATATTTAAAGGAATATTTCACTTTTTTTTTTTTACTTTAAGCATCATTAAAATCACTGCTCCCGAAAAAACGGCCGTTTTTAAAAGTTTTTTTTGCATTGATACATGTCCCCTGGGGTAGGACCCGGGTCCCCAAACCCTTTTTAGGACAATACCATGCAAATTAGCCTTTAAAATGAGCACTTTTGATTTCGAACGTTCGAGTCCCATAGAGGTCAATGGGGTTCTAACGTTCGTGCGAACTTTCGGTCCGTTCGCGGGTTCTGGTGCGAACCGAACCGGGGGGTGTTCGGCTCATCCCTAGTCTGGAGTGCTTAGTGTTAACAGTGTAACAAATTTGGCCATGGGCATAGGTGTGAGCAGCCTATTGCATTAGCTCAAACATGCGAGAGTGTGTGTTTGCTATAAAAGAGACAGGGGGCCCAGATCCAGAGAGGCAGAACCGAAGTCACACATACCCTGTCTGTGTGGGAAAAAAGACACAGACAGCCAGCAAGATGTAGGTGAATTACTTGATCTTGCAGTCCTACCTGAAGATGCCAATTCCTGGATTCTGTCAAGTATGGACTCTATCCTGTGTAGGTATTAGGGATGAGCCCGATGTTGGAGTCGAACGTAAGTTCGACTCCAACATCAGGTGTTCGCCTGTTCGCCGAATACCGAACATTATGGGGTGTTCACAGGAAATTTGAGCGCCCGCAGAACGCACCATAATGGGATCGCAGTGCATTGAGAGCTGCTGATTGGCCAAAGCATGCATCTGACCTGCATGCTTTGGCCAATCACAGCACGCTCTGCTTTGAGAGCCATGATTGACCAAAGGCAGGGTGCCTTTGGCCAATCATGGCTCAGGGGGCTAAGTCCACGCCCCACACTATGTAACCTCTGGGTCTGGTATGGATATTAAGGGGAATACTGTGCCAATTTTTTTTTTCTCGGTCCGTTGGACGCTGTGATCGAAGATGGATGGACATCGAGGAGACCCCACACCCCCACAACCACCGGGCAAGGGTTGGGGGGGGAGGCCCTTGTCCCCATCAACATGTTGAGGGCATGTGGCCTGATACGGTTCAGGACGGGGTGCACTCTCTCGTTCCCCCATCCTTTCCTGCGGCCTGCCAGGTTGCGTTGCTCGGATAAGGGTCTGGTATGGATTTTGGGGGGGGCCCCTACGCCTTTTTTTTTGGCTCGAGGTTTCCCTTAATATCCATACCAGACCTGAAGGGCCTCATATGGATTTTTGGGGGGACCCCAGCGCAATGTTTGTTTTTTTTTGGTGTGGGGTTCCCCTTTATATTCATACAGGACCCAAAGGGCCTTGTAATGGACTTGGGGGTGGGGGGGCCAATACCGTTTTTTTCAATGATTTTTATCTGTATTGCCGGGATCTGACAATTCATTACAGCCGCAAGCAGTTTTTAAATTACATTTTTTCCTTTAGAAATGTCATTTTGCTGTGGTACTGTTCTAAACACAGGGAAGATGCGCTACTTTACAGGCATACTAAGGACACCCCAGGCACGATATTTTCATTTTTATTGTTTTACTTTAAGCATTATTAAGTTCACTGCTGCAAAAAAATCTGTTTTTAAAACTCTTTTTGCATTGTTGCGTGTCCCCTGGGGCAGGACCCGGGTCCCCAAACACTTTTTATGACAATAACTTGCATATAAGCCTTTAAAATTTGCACTTTTGATTTTTCATGCTCGTGTCCCATAGACTTTAACAGTATTTGCACAAATTTTTTGCCTGTTCGCAAGTTCTGGTGCGAACCAAACCGGGGGGTGTTCGGCTCATCCCTAGTAGGTATGCTGGGGCAGCCACAAGCCTGAGTTAAGGACCAGGGATGTTAGGGAATGTCTGCACTATCTTGGACTGCCCATTGTCGCTGTGATCATGTTAATTTATTCTTTAACCACTTCCCGCCCGCCCTATAGCGGATTGACATCCGGGAAGTGGTTCTGTTATCCTGACTGGGCGTCATATGACGTCCAGCAGGATAACATGCCGCAGCGCGCCCCCGGGGGCGCGCATCGCGGCGATCGGTGGAGCGGTGTGTCAGTCTGACACACCGCTACACTGATCTTGGTAAAAAGCCTCCGGCGGAGGCTCTTTACCACGTGATCAGCCGTGTCCAATCACGGCTGATCACGCTGTCAATAGGAAGAGCCGTTGATCGGCTCTTCCTCACTCGCGTCTGACAGACGCAAGTAGAGGAGAGCCGATCGGCGGTTCTCCTGGCAGGGGGGGTCTGCGCTGATTGTTTATCAGCGCAGCCCCCCCGCAGATCACCACACTGGACCACCAGGGATCGCCACTAGGACCACCAGGGAAGGGGCAACATGTGGATGGCCAAGTATGTACCCCATGGCCATCCACATGTGCCCAGTGTGCCAAATCTGTGCCAATCAGTGCCCACAAATGGGCACTGATTGGCACAATTATGTTGCAGTGATGCCCAGCAATGCCACCCTTAGGGGCATCACTGCAAACAAGTAATGCCATCAGTGCCACCCATCAGTGTCCATTCATGCCACCTGTCAGTGCCCATCCGTGCCCATCAGTGCCCATCTATCAGTGCCCATCCGTGCCCATCTGTGCCAACTATCAGTGCCACCCATAAGTAACCATCAATGCCACCTACGAGTGCCCATCAATGCCACCTATGAGTGCCCATCAGTGCCGCCTATAAGTGCCCATCCATGCCACCTATGAGTGCTCATCAGTGCCACATACCAGTGCCACCTATCAGTGCCCATCAGTGCCACCTATCAGTGCCCATCAGTGCCGCCTATCAGTGCCCATCATCAGTGCCCGTCAGTGCCACCTCATCAGTGCCACCTCATCGGTGCCACCTCATCGGTGCCCATCAGTGCCGTCGTATCAGTGCCCGTCATTGAAGAAGAAAACTTACTTATTTACAAAAAGTTTTAACAGAAACAAAGAAAAACGTGTTTTTTTTTTCAAAATTTTTGGTCTTTTTTTATTTGTTGCGCAAAAAAATAAAAACCGCAAAGGTGATCAAATACTACCAAAAGAAAGCTCTATTTGTAGGAACAAAATGATAAAAAATTTGTTTGGGTACAGTGTAGCATGACCGCGCAATTGTCATTCAAATTGCGACAGCGCTGAAAGCTGAAAATTGGTCTGGGCGGGAAGGTGTCTAAGTGCCTGGTATTGAAGTGGTTAAGTAACGTAAAGCTTTTGAAACTTTGTCTTTGCCTGGTTTGAAGTTACTAAAGGGGTGCAGTGCAAGTAACCAGCACAAATAGTCCACAGCTTGGGTCACTAAGTACATTGGGGTATGACAGCGTGAAATACAAGCAAGAGGTTACCAAACGTAACAAGGTTTTCGCTAGCAGCCTAACAAATATACAATAGAGACTTTTAAGAGTGCATTAATAAAGACTGTATATTTTTAAGATAATTTAGCTTGGTGCACTGGTGCCTATAAAGTCCATGGACTGTGGTCCAATGTTCGCTTTTTCATTAAATTGACTTGGGGATGGGGCACTTTTGTATCTGTTATGCCGCGTACACACGACCGGACTTTACGGCATACTTGGTTCGGTGGACCAAAGTCCGTCGGACAATTCGATCGTGTGTGGGCTCCAGCGGACTTTTTTTCCCCAAAAGTTCGACGGACCTAGAAATTAAACCTGTTTCAAATCTTTTCGACGGACTTGAGTCCGGTCGAAAAGTCCGCTCGTCTGTATGCTAGTCCGACGGACAAAAACCGACGCTAGGGCAGCTATTGGCTACTGGCTATGAACTTCCTTATTTTAGTCCAGTCGTAAGTCATCGCGTACGAATCCGTCGGACTTTGGTTGATCGTGTGTAGGCAAGTCCGTTCATTCGGAAAGTCCGTCGTAAAGTCCTCCCAAGCGTCCGCAGGACAAAGTCTGCCGTAAAGTCCGCTTGTGTGTACGCGGCATAATGAATGAATGAATGAATGAATGATTTGTATAGCGCTGCATTTGCGAACTGAATCGCCCCAAGGCGCTGGATCCGGCCTGTGTTGTCAAGCTTCTCAGAAGAGGTAGGTCTTGAGTTTCTTTCTGAAGGCCTGATGGTTTTCTTCCATGCGGATGTGAGTAGGTAGCGCGTTCAATAGCCGTGGTCCTTGGACTGCGAATCTTCGTTCTCCCTTTGTTTTGTAGCAGGTTTTTGGAATGAGGAGGAGGTTATGGCTAGAAGATCGAAGACTGCGATTCGGTGTGTAGCGTTTTATTTTCTCGCATAGGTAGTGAGGAGCGTTTCCGTATATGCATTTGTGGGTGAGGCAGAGGGTCTTGAAGGTTATCCGATTCTTTACGGTTAGCCAATGTAGGCTCCTCAGGGAAGGGGAGGTGGATTCCCAGTTTTTTGTTCCTGTTAACAGTCTTGCCGCCGTGTTTTGAATGAGTTGTAAGCGCGCAAGCTGATATTGGGGTAGTCCCATGTAGAGGGAGTTTGCGTAGTCGAGTCTGGAATTGATGATAGTTCCAACTACTGCTGCTTTGTCCTCTTCTGGCACGAATGGGATGAGTCTACGTAGTAGGCGGAGGAGATGGTGAGATCCGCTGACTACTGATCCTATTTGTGCATCCATCGACATTTCTGAGTCAAAAATAACTCCGAGACTCTTGGCTTTAGTGCTTGGTGAGATGGTCTGTCCAAAGATGGGGGGAGTTGTCCATAGGGTCTTAGTTTTGGAATTTTGGTTTCCGTGTAGGGTAACAAGCTTCTGTTTTTCCACCCATCCCTCCTAAATGCACAAGTAACTGTGGTAATACATCAAGAGTTTACTAGTTCATTCATGTTGAGCCATCTGTCTGGGTCATGAGTGTGGCTCAAGTAAAGGTACACCATGTGTATGGCATCGACCCTGTACTAAGTGCATGGCGTAGCAAAGAAAAACCCTCCCTGGGGTAGGCCTCTCATGTTACACTTGCTTGGCGCCCCAAGGAGGAGGGAAACATGGAGGGCGTGATCAGTGGCGTAGCGTGGGTTGCCAGCACCCGGGGCAAGGCAAATAATTTGCACCCCCCTAACCTGCGGACTTTTAGCACTCCCCGAGTCCCTTCAAATACAATAGTACTGACCTACCCGATTCCTATACTGACCACTACACTAACCTACTTGATTTCAACACTGACCATACTACACTAACTACCCACCATACTACACTAACTACCCACCATACTACACTAACTGACCCACCATACTACACTAACTGACCACCATACTACACTAACTACCCACCATACTACACTAACTGACCCACCATACTACACTAACTGACCACCATACTACACTAACTACCCACCATACTACACTAACTACCCACCATACTACAATAACTGACCACCATACTACACTAACTACCCACCATACTACACTAACTACCCACCATACTACACTAACTGACCACCATACTACACTAACTACCCACCATACTACAATAACTGACGCACCATACTACACTAACTGACCACCATACTACACTAACTACCCACCATACTACACTAACTACCCACCATACTACACTAACTACCCACCATGCTACACTAACTACCCACCATACTACACTAACTGACCACCATACTACACTAATTACCCACCACACTACACTAACTGACTACCATACTACACTAACTGACCACCATACTACACTAACTACCCACCATACTACACTAACTACCCACCATACTACACTAACTGACCACCATACTACACTAACTACCCACCATACTACACTAACTACCCACCATACTACACTAACTACCCACCATACTACAATAACTGACCACCATACTACACTAACTGACCACCATACTACACTAACTACCCACCATACTACACTAACTGACCACCATACTACACTAACTACCCACCATACTACAATAACTGATGCACCATACTACACTAACTACCCACCATACTACAATAACTACCCACCATACTACACTAACTGACTACCATACTACACTAACTGACCACCATACTACACTAACTACCCACCATACTACACTAACTACCCACCATACTACACTATCTACCCACCATACTACACTAACTGACCACCATACTACACTAACAACCCACCATACTACACTAACTACCCACCATACTACACTAACTGACCACCATACTACACTAACTACCCACCATACTACACTAACTGACCACCATACTACACTAACTGACCACCATACTACACTAACTACCCACCATACTACACTAACTACCCACCATACTACACTAACTGACCACCATACTACACTAACTGACCACCACACTACACTAACTACCCACCATACTACAATAACTGACTCACCATACTACACTAACTACCCACCATACTACACTAACTACCCACCATACTACACTAACTGACCACCATACTACACTAACTGACCACCATGCTACACTAACTACCCACCATACTACACTAACTACCCACTATACTGCACTAACTGACCACCATACTACACTAACTACCCACCATACTACACTAACTGACCACCATACTACACTAACTGACCACCATACTACACTAACTACCCACCATACTACAATAACTGACGCACCATACTACACTAACTACCCACCATACTACACTAACTACCCACCATACTACACTATCTGACCACCATACTACACTAACTGACCACCATACTACACTAACTACCCACCATACTACACTATCTGACCACCATACTACACTAACTACCCACCATACTACACTAACTGACCACCATACTACACTAACTACCCACCATACTACACTAACTACCCACCATACTACACTAAATACCCACCATACTACACTAACTGACCACCATACTACACTAACAACCCACCATACTACACTAACTACCCACCATACTACACTAACTGACCACCATACTACACTAACTACCCACCATACTACACTAACTACCCACCATACTACACTAACTGACCACCATACTACACTAACTACCCACCATACTACACTAACTACCCACCATACTACAATAACTGACTCACCATACTACACTAACTACCCACCATACTACACTAACTACCCACCATACTACAATAACTGACCCACCATACTACACTAACTGACCACCATACTACACTAACAACCCACCATACTACACTAACTACCCACTATACTACACTAACTGACCACCATACTACACTAACTACCCACCATACTACACTAACTGACCACCATACTACACTAACTGACCACCATACTACACTAACTACCCACCATACTACAATAACTGACGCACCATACTACACTAACTGACCACCATACTACACTAACTACCCACCATACTACACTAACTACCCACCATACTACAATAACTGACGCACCATACTACACTAACTACCCACCATACTACACTAACTACCCACCACCATACTACACTAACTACCCACCATACTACACTAACTACCCACCATACTACACTAACTACCCACCATACTACACTAACTACCCACCATACTACAATAACTGACTTTCTCTCCCCCTCCCGGGGCCAGTAACACGACTGTCACGAGGGAGTCTCACTCACCTTCGTGTCTGGCTGGCCTGCATCAGTCCGGAGGAGGAGGAGGAGAAGACAGCGGCGGCTCACATTGCTTCTCTCCCCCGCGCTCTAGCTGCCATATTCAGTGTCCGGCACAGTGCACTGTGATTGGGAGTTATGGGGGTCATGTGCGGAGACGGGACTTCAGGAGTGATCGAGGATAGGCCAGCTCTACAACTTACATGACCCCCATACGCCCAACAGGGCGCCGGACACTGAACATGGCGGCCGGAGCCCAGGGACACAGGAATTTAAAATTAGGAGGAGACACATACTGGCGCCCCACTAAATGTTGCGCCCGGGGCCATGACACCCCCTGCACCCCCCGCGCTACGCCACTGGGCGTGATGACCAACCTGTCACCATAACCTGCCTACCCCCCTACAAACTGTGCTTCTAGGGTGACCTAGAATTTACATTGAGATTTTGTCCTACTTACGCTTTTTTATTTCTAGGACAGGAGATGAAAGGGAATCCCAAAAGGGTCACAATCAGCAATAAAAACCTGACAACGGTTCTTACACTTATGTTTTAGGGTTGGATGTTCTACATTTAAACTCTCCAATTGTTATTACTGGGGGTTGTTAGCATCTACCATTTAAAGTGGAGTTCCACCCAAAAGTGGAACTTCCGCTCATTTGTCTCCTCTCCCCCTCCGGTGCCACAATTGGCACCTTTCTGGGGGAGGGGGGACAAGATACCCGTCTTTGACAGGTATCCTGTACCCACCTCCGGGAGTCCGGGCCACGGCCCATGACATCACCACGGGGCACCCTCCTCCTCCCTCCTCCTCTCCCTGTCGCCGGGCCAGTAGGAGAGAGGAGCAGGGCCTTGCGCATGTGCAGTAGGGTTCCCGGCGTGAAGCCGTAAGGCTACATTGCCGGGTACCCTTACCCGCAATGGTGGCGGCATGCACCCGACAGCTAATGGAAACATCACCTGCGGTGCCGACATCGCTGGACTCCAGGACAGGTATGTGTCCTATTGTTAAAAGCCAGCAGCTACAGTATGTGTAGTTTCTGGCTTTTATTTTTTTTTTTTTGGGCGGAACACCTCTTTAAGATCTAGAAAAAAATGTTCACCTTTAAACCTCTAACTCTTTTGTCTTTACAGGAGAAGAAGTTGTCCCTATCAGAGTGAATTGCCTTTTAAACCAGTCCATCCTTCTGTCACCATCTGTGGATTCATCACATTCTGTACAACATGTCTACTGGAACTTCCAAACCTACATAATGGCATCTTATATAAATAATCAGCTTACTGTAATTCAGGATAAATTTGAAGGAAGGCTGGAGATCGTGGACAATGGAAGATCACTGAGGATTGGAGAGCTGAGACTGGAGGACAGTGGAATGTATGCTGGAACTATAACTTTTACTGACAAAAGTAAAGATCAGAAAACCTACAATCTCACTGTGTATGGTATGTCTGTGCATGCTTTCCATTAACTTAACCCCATGTTTACCAAAGTCTTTAGGCCCTCTCAGCATGATCAGTGTCAATCAAATGATCTCCTGCTTGTTCACATATCTGTGATAATATAACAAGGGCAGAATTCAGCCGCCTGCTTTTTTTTCATAAGCCGAGGGTTACAGAGTTTCAGCAAGTCTACTGACAGTGATCATTGGTTAGTATCATCGATAAGATTCAATATCATGAGCACAATAATCTCAGATTGTATTAGTGCACCACCCTGCCAAGTTTGTCAGATATCAGCAGCTAATAGCAGATGTACTATACACTTATAACTCTGATTAAAAGAAGTTTCTGCAGATCAGATCACATCCACAAATCCACACTGTAATAGACCAATAGTAGGCCTGAGTTCCAGAACCTAGCTATAATCGAGCTGCTCTGGGGTGTCTTTACAACTTCATGAATTGATTCTATCTGGAGGCTAGAAACCTAAAATGACAATATTGCACCATTTAACCGGTTCCGGACCAGCCGCTTCAGAACCGATCAGTCTCCAGGCCCAGGCCAATTATTTCAGGCCTTGACCTGGTGATCGGTTCTGGCGAATGAAATCCTCCCCTGCCTGTGTAAGTGTAAACACAGGCAGGGGAAGTGATGTCATCTCTCCTCGTGGAACTCTTTTCCATTCCAGTGAGAGAAGAGAAGACATCTCAGAGTAAATTGCACCAACACTGCACTGACACAGTACACATAGGCACACTTGTCACCCCCTGATCACCCCCCCCCAGTTAACCCCTTCACTCCCTGTCACCCAGTGCAGTGTTCATATTTTTTTTGATCACTGTACTGGTGTAATTTGTGACAATAATCAGTGTTAGGGTACTTAGTGGTAGGCCCAGATAGGTCTAGAGACCCCCCTAAACAAGGTTTAACCCCTTGATCACCCCCTGTCACCAGTGATCACCGTAGTAGTGTCACGGGTGACGCTGGTTAGTGTCTGAATGGATCAATATCTGATCTGATCAGATCTATACTAGCGCCCCCAGTAATTTAGGGTTTCCAAAAACGCAGCGTTAACGGGATCAGCCCAGATACCTGCTAGCACCTGCGTTTAGCCCCTTCGCCCAGCCCAGCCCACCCAAGTACAGTATCAATCGATCACTGTCCCTTTCAAAACACAAAATACATAATTGCAGCATTCGCAGAGTCAGGCCTAATCCCTACGAACGCTAATGCCCTGTACACACGATAGGATTTTACGACGGAAAATGTTTCGATGGGAGCTTGTTGTCGGAAATTCCGACCGTGTTGGCTCCATCGGACATTTTCCATCGGAATTTCCGTCACACAAAATTTGAGATCTGGATCTCAAATTTTCCGACAACAAAATCTGTTGTCGTAAATTGCGATCGTGTGTACACAATTCCGACGCACAAAGTTCCATGCATGCTCGGAATCAAACAGAAGAGCCGCACTGGCTATTGAACTTCACTTTTCTCGGCTCGTCGTACGTGTTGTATGTCACCGCGTTCTTGACGTTCGGAATTTCCGACAAGATTTGTTGACAGTGTGTATGCAAGACAAGTTTGAGCCAACATCAGTTAGAAAAAAAACATGGATTTTGTTGTCGGAATGTGCGACTATGTGTACGTGGCATAACAGTTTTTTTGGTAGCGTTTGAAGCAGTTGCTGACAGTCAGGTGGTCTTTTTTCCTTTGAGTCTCACTAGTGTACCAGTAAATTTAGAGGCCAAAATGTCCAATCGAAGGTACACTAGTGAAGGGGCCTACACGTTTCTGAGCCTGACAGATGAGAATGAAGAGGCAGTCACCCATCTGTCCGATTCTGGCTCAGAATATGAACCAGTAAACAGCAGAGGCACCCTGACAGATAGCTCTGACGACGGAGTAGTGGTCCCTGCCAAGGTCAGGCATACCCGACCCCGTTCTTCTGCTGTTGTTGAGGTGCAAGACCCGCAGGGCTCTCGTATAGCGCAGAGAGCCACTACTAGTGCCGCTCATCCTTCTGGTGAACTGGCAAGCACCAGAGGCCTAGTACATCCTGGTCGTCCATCCAGCACTGCAGTAACACTTGGTGACGTAGGGAGTCCAATAAGTGCAGTTCAAGCTGGTGAGGTGGCTAGCACAAGTAGTGTTCCGCAGCCACCAAGAAGAAGACAAACACAGGCCCGTCGAGTCCATGGTGACCTTCCTGCTGCATTTGCCAATCCGAATTGGGAGCCCACCACTTCTGCAGCACCCGTACTTCCCCCATTCACTGGCCAACCCGGAATTCAGGTGGATACAGTTGATTTTACGTCACTTGATTTTTATTCGCTGTTTATAGATCTATAGTGGACCAAAGCAATTTGTATGCTCGTCAATTCATCTCCGCTAATCCCCAGTTGACCCTTACCTGAGTTTGGAAACCTATTACAGTTTCTGAATTTAAGACCTTCCTGGGCCTATCCTTCCTCATGGGCATAACCAAAAAGAGTGAGTTGCGGACATATTGGTCCACTGACCCAATTCACCATATCCCGTGTTCGCTGCCTCCATGATCAGGACACGATACGAGCAGATCTTGCGGTTCATGCATTTCAATGACAATGAACTCTGTCATCCTCGGGGTGACCCTGGATACGATTGGCTCCACAAAATTCGTCCCTTCGTAAACCACTTCAACCAGCAGTTTGCAGCCTTGTTTACTCCCGATCAAGTTGTCTGCATTGATGAGTCCCTAATTAAGTTTTTTGCCGCTTGTCTATCAAACAGTATTTTCCCAGCAAGCGTTCCAGATATGGGGTCAAGATGTATAAGCTCTGTGACAGGACAACAGGCTATACATATAGTTTTATGGTTTACGAGGGAAGAGATAGTCACGTGGAGCCAGAGAACTGACCAGACTACATAGGGAGTGCTGGTAAGATTGTGTGGGACATGGTGTCACCCTTTTTCGGAAAGGGGTACCACTTGTACGTGGACAATTATTACACAAGCGTGCCACTTTTTAGTCACCTTTTTGATTGTGGAATTGGCACATGTGGCACCGTGCGATCTAATCGCCGGGGCTTCCCGCAACGGCTTGTAGAGTCCCGACTTAGACAGGGGAGAGAGCCTGCTTGAAATGTAATAATTTGTTAGCAGTGAAGTGGAGGGATTCACAGAATGTTTTCATTCTATCCTCCCTTCATGCAGATGCGACAGTCCAAATTCCTACAGTGACTGGTGTTGTGGAGAAACCCCTCTGTGTCCACGAATACAACCTTAACATGGGAGGGGTGGACCTCAATGACCAGTTTTTGGCGCCGTACCTAATTGCCTGTAAGGCCAGACGCTGGTATAAAAAATTGTCTGTATATTTATTCCAATTGGCTCTGCTGAATGCTTTTGTGCTATACAAAAGCTTCAAGACGAACTGGATCCTTCCTAAAATTCCAGGAAGAGATCGTCACAGCCCTTCTGTTTCCAGACGGTGCTATGGCCCACCTTCCCAATGCAAATGCAGTAAGCCGGCTGCATGAGAGGAATTTTCCATATGTCCTCCCTGGTACACCCGCTTTTATTGTCCCTCCTGTTTAAAGAGTAGATAGATATACTTTATTATCATTGTATACATACAACAAAATTTTTGGTGTATGTATACATATGTAGCGCCCTGCTCCTGATGGGCAGGTGCTATCTACGTAAATTTAAGTTGTCTGAAGCTGTAGTTTAGCTCAGACTAATTATGGTAAATTTCCTGGCATTTGTACCAGTTCAGCTGGGTTGTGTCAATTTCCACTTGGCCGTGGGTGTCGCTGTGGCCACCGTTAAATGTTGGAAATGCAACAGGCTGGATGTATTGGGTACCCCTTTTACTCAGAAATAACCCGGTTGGAGTGGTTCACTCACCGTGCATTCTGGGTAAGGGTACTTAAGGTATAGGTGCCATTTGGTCGGGGTTCATTGTTCCCGACCTGGAGGCCCTCCTGGCCCAGGGTGTACCGTGGCAGCTCTGCTGTCTCGGGGCCGGCTGGCCCGAGGCTTTGTTACTACAGAAGTAGGCCCAGGAGTCCTGGGGCCTACTGATCCAGAGGTTGGTCCTGTGCTGTCTTGCCTGCGGGGAGAAACCGATCGATTGGAGGAGACCAGGGGAGGACTTCTCTAGAGGTGACCGAGCCAAGTATGCTGGTATCTCAGGAGGAGCCTGGAAACCCAAACGGTGGATGCAACTTGGATAATCTACTCGCCCGGTCGGCTGAAAGAATCTGGTACTGTGCAGCTAAACTTAAATTCTAATCAAAGTTCGGTTACACCATCCTGTGGCAGAGGATTCTGTACGATCGCAAAGATATTCTGTTTTTTTTATCAAGTCTGTGGCAGAGACTGTGTTCAAGCATTGCACCCGACTGCTAGGCCAGTGAGAGAGGCCTATCCGGTGATTGCTGTATCCAGTTGAGGAGACCGTTAGTCTTCTGGATAAGTAGAAATACCGTGACTCGCAATCTAAGGTACCCGGATCTCCCTTAATCCTCCATCCCTGTTCTTTTGGATTCAAAGAATAAAAGAATTGCAACGAAAGAAACTAAGTGTTTGGTGCAGACATCATTTAATACTCTTTTTTTTCCCTTCTCACCATTGTGACGGACACAAGGTAACGGTAAGCCCAATCAAAACCAGCAGCTCCTTAGGGGGTAAGTGCTACACATACAATGTATTTTTGTTATATTCCTGTCCTGACCAACCTGGTCTCTGCATCGGTGACTGTTTCAAATGCTACTACACACTAGTGGAGTATTAGCATAGGGTATAGCACTGCACATTCCTAGGGCACACTTACACAGGGTCTCGAAAGATGAGATGGCCAGAACAGTAAGACATACCATATCTGCAAAGCAAATACAATAAAACATATAAAAAAAAAATTTCAGTTCTAAAATACAGGAACAATAGAGAGAGAACAATAGAGCAGACAATAGAGAGTGAACATAAGAGAGAGAACAATAGCGAGAGAAGAAAAGTAAAACCACAACTATTGTTTTTTGTTTTTTTTGTGTTTTTTTAATTTTTTTGCACTTTTATATAAACTGGAAATGTTCCAGGCTCTCTCAAAATGTGATGGCCATCTCATCTTTCAAGACCCTGTGTAAGTGTGCCCTAGGAATGTGTAGTGCTGTACCCTACTCTTATACTCCCCTAGTGTGTAGTAGCGTTTGAAACAGTCAACGATGCAGAGACCAGGTTGGTCAGGACAGGAATATAACAAAAATACATTTTATGTCAAACTTTTACCCTCAAAAATCTCCATAGGCGACGTTTAAAAAATTCTACAGATTGCATATTTTGCGGTACAGAGGAGGTCTAGGGCTAGAATTATTGCACTCGCTCTACCGGTCGCGGCGATACCTCACATGTGTGGTTTGACCACCGTTTTCGTACGCGGCCGCTACTCGAGTATGCGTTCGCTTCTGCGCGCGAGCTCGTCGGGACGGGGGGTTTTTTAAATTTTTTTTATTTTTATTATTTATTTTACAATATTTTATTTATTTTTACACTGTTTTTTAAAAAAAAATGTGTCACTTTTATTCCTATTACAAGGAATGTAAACATCCCTTGTAATAGAAAAAAGCATGACAGGACCTTTTAAATATGAGATCTGGGGTCAAAAAGACTTCAGATCTCATATTTACACTAAAATGCAATTAATAAAAAAAAAAGAAAAAGTAATTTAAAAAAATGACATTTGAAAAAATGTGCCTTTAAGAGGCGTGGACGGAAGTGACGTTTTGACGTTGCTTCTGCCCAGCAGTGTCATGGAGACGAGTGGGCGCCATCTTAGCCTCACTCTGTCTCCAGACACAGGACGGAGACAGATGCGATCGCCTCTCCCGCCACCGATAAAAGTGATCTCGCGGCGAATCGGCAAGAAGGGACCACTTTTATCTGAAAGCCGGCCGCCGCACAAAAACGGGGATACGGTTTGAACGGGGAACGATATCCCCGTTCAAAGTTTGGACGTACATCGTCATGCGGCGGTCGGTAAGTGGTTAAACAGGAAGGACAATAAAAGCGGGTGTACCAGGGAAGACATATAGAAAATGCCTCTCATGCAAATACAATGTTTTATTGTATTTGCTTTGCAGGTTTGGTATGTCTTACTGTTATACTGTAATGTTACTTTTTTATTGTTAACCAATATTTGCTTAGCAGGTATGCCTTTCAGCTGCAGCATGGGTTTATTTATTCTGACTGCAAACAGCATTTGCTCCCACGATACATAACGCCGTGACTCCAGCGCTGTAGGAGGTGATTTCACCACCACAGTTAAAAAAAAGAGCATTTATGCAGAAGCATGGGGGCAGAGGTGGAGGAGCGTTTTGCTCCTAACATTAGGAGCGGATTGCCCCCATGCTTCGGCATATATTTTTTAGGCACAGATTGCGTTAAAAATGTTTTATTTTTACTATGTTTTATTGTATTTGCTTTGCAGGTATGATATGTCTTACTGTTAAACTGTAATGTTACTTTGTTTTATTGTTAACCATCATTTGCTTAGCAGGTACGCCATTCAGCTGCAGCACTGATTTATTTATCTTGACAGCAACAGCGTTTGCTCTCACGATATGTAAATCAGTGACTCCATCGCTGTAGGAGGTGATTTCACCACCACAGTTTAAAAAAAAAAAGGTGCATGTATGCCCATCATTAGAAGTGGGTGGATGAAGGGTATTCTAATGGTGGGCATACCCACCAATCAATCTCTTTTTTTTGTTCAGCCCACAGGCTGCATGAAAAAAAGAACATTACAATATATGCCCAACAAGGACCAGCAACATACTAGTATGTTGCTGGAATTTGAGTCTTTATACCAGAATGATGTCTGCAGGTTTAGGTATCATCTTGGTATCATTCTTTTCAGCCAGCGGTCGGCTTTCATGTAAAAGCAATCCTACCGGCTAATTAGCCTCTAGACTGCTTTTACAAGCAGTGGGAGGGAACACCCCCCCATCCCACCGTCTTTTTTTATGGTTTTCTTGGGCTCTCCTGTCCCAACAGGGAACCTGAGAATGCAGCTGGTGGTTCCGCCAGCTGACCATAGAGCTGATCGGAGACCAGAATGGCTCCAATCATCTCAATGGCCTAAGAAACCGGAAGCTATGAGCATTTCATGACTTAGGTTTCGCCGGATCTAAACAGCGCCATAGGGAAAGCATTTTATCACACCAATCTTGGTGTGGTCAGATGCTTTGAGGGCAGAGGAGAGATCTAGGGTCTAATAGACCCCATTTTTTTCAAAAAAGAGTACCTGTCACTACCTATTGCTATCATAGGGGATATGTACATTCCCTGAGATAACAATAAAAATTATTTAAAAAAATAAAATGAAAGGAACAGTTTAAAAATAAAATAAAAAAAAAAAAAGCACCCCTGTCCCCCCATGCTCACGCGCAAAAGCGAACGCAAGCATCGGTCTGGTGTCATATGTAAACAGCAATTGCACCATGCATGTGAGGTATCACCGTGAAGGTCAGATTGAGGGCAGTAATTTTAGCAGTGGAAAGTACACACCCCAAGCTATTTGCTGATAGGCATGTTGAGTCCATGGAATATTTTATATTTTGCCACAAGTTTCGGGAAAAATACAAACTTTTTTTTTTTTATGTGGAATTACACCCCAAAATACATTCTGCTGCTTCTCTGGAGCCTAGCCGTGTACAGGACCCCAAAAACCAATTATCGCCTTAACTTTTGCGCAAACCAATAAATATACGCTTATTGACATTTTTTTTTACCAAAGACATGTGGCTGAATACATTTTGGCCTACATGTAAGACTAAAATTTAGTTTATTGGATTTTTTTATAACAGAAAGTAGAAAATATCATTTTTTTACAAATTTTACAGTCTTTTTCCATTTATATCGCAAAAAATAAAAATCGCAGAGGCAATCAAATACCATTAAAAGAAATCTCTTTTTGTGCAATGTTGTACCCAAAGGACATAAATTTCATTTGGGTACAACATTGCATGACCGCGCAATTACCAGTTAAAGCAGCGCAGTGCCAAATTGTAAAAAGTGCTCTGGTCATTGAGCAGCCAAATCTTCCGGGGCTGGTGTTAAAGTGGTTAAAGTGTTACTAAACACTGAAATGTTAAAAGCACATACCATTTTTTCTATGTGGCATTTGTATTATAGTCTAAGTTTAGGTCATTTTTTTAATCAGCACAAGAAATAGAAAGAGAAGTGTCCTTTGTGCTGTTGGCTACTCTCTTCGTTTAACTCTTCCTCTCTTTGCTCCTCCCTCCCCATATCTCCACAGTGGTAATCATCCAGTGCTGTGGGGCCTAATATGAGCTTCTGGGCCTGTCAGTGCCAACTATACCTGCCCTTTCTGCCCCCTTCTCCATACACAAAAGCTGCCCTAAAGCTTCCTTCAATGAAAAGCACTCTATGAAAGGAAGAGGTGGACCTTTCATTCATCTGCCCTCCTCCATTCATAGAGCGCTTTTCATTGCTGGAAGCTGTAGGGCAGCATCTGTGAATGGAAGAGGCAGAAAGGGTGGGCACAGTAGGCATTCTTGACAAGGTCCAGTAGCTTGTGTTAAAAGGAGCAGCACTGGAAGATTACTGCTGTGGGTTGGGAGAGGAGAGAGGACTGAAGATTTAAATGAAGATTTAAATGAAGAGAGCAATCACCAGCACAAACGATACTTCTCATTCAATGTAAGTATTGTCCCTTGTGCTGATTTAAAAAAAAAAATAGTAGGCTTTAAGCCTGTGGTTGCGTTGCAATCCATCTTGAAAAAGGACAAAAGAAGCACTTTCCCCGGTTCCTTCTTAACAGTGGCTCCATTGCCTTGTCGGATCCCATGGATTCACCTCTGCATGTTCACTCTCATCTAGGACTGTAGACGAGTATGTGTGTTCACACATTCTGTAGTATGAGAAGCCTACAGTGGGAAGCCATTCCCCTGCTGCTCTGTCCCCCTCCTCCATTAGCTTAATGAACAGCAGCATGACCCTGTGCTGTCTAAGTGACTAGTGACTTGCTGATGTGCTCAATGCATACACTTCCCTACCCAGAAGTTTGGACTACTGCACTTAAAGCCGGCAGTAATCATCACTTGAAAAAGTAAGTTTGTCAAAAATAATGGAATTATTCAGTCCCGGAAGTTTTTACCCCCTTCCTGACCAGAGCGTTTTTTGCGATTCGGCACTGCGTCGCTTTAACTGACAATTGCGCGGTCGTGCAAAGTGGCTCCCAAACAGAATTGACGTCCTTTTTTTCCCACAAGTAAAGCTTTCTTTTGGTGGTATTTGATCGCCTCTGCGATTTTAATTTTTTGCGCTATAAACAAAATAAGAGCGACAATTTTGAAAAAAACGCATTACTTTTTACATTTTGCTATAATAAATATCCCCCAAAAATATATTAAAAAAACATTTTTTTCCTCAGTTTAGGCCGATCGGATTCTTCTACATATTTTTGGGTAAAAAAAATTGCAATAAGCCTTTATTGATTGGTTTGCGCAAAAGTTATAGCGTTTACTAAATAGGGGATAGTTTTATGGCATTTTTATTAATATTTTTTTTTTTTACTAGTAATGGCGGCAAATAGCGATTTTTATTGTGACTGCGACGTTATGGCGGACATGTCGGACATTTTTATAACATTTTTGGGACCATTGTCATTTATACAGTGCGATTAAAAATGCACTGATTACTGTGTAAATGACACTGGCAGTGAAGGGGTTAACCACTAGGGGGCGGGGAGGGGTTAAGTGTGTCCTAGGGGAGTGATTACTAACTGTAGGGGGATGGGCTAGCAGTGTCATTACTCTGATCACAGCTACCTATGACAGGGAGCTGTGATCAGTGACACTTGTCACTAGGCATAACGGGGAGATGCTGTTTACATCAGCATCTCCCCGTTCGTCCTCTCCATGAGGCGATCGCGGATATCCCCGCGGCGATCGAGTCCGCGGGACCCGCGACACGACTCACGGAGCTCCCGGGCGGCGCCCACGCAATGGCACGGCGGGGAATTCAAATGGATGTACCTGTAAGTTCATTTGCCCAGCCGTGCCATGCTGCCGACGTACATCGGTGTGCGCTGGTCGGGAACTGGTTAAGGGGTGTAATTATAACGGGGAACTGGAGAAGGTGCAGAGAAGGGCAACCAAACTGATAAGAGGCATGGAGGAGCTCAACTATGAGGAAAAGATTAGAGGAACTGAGTTCTGCAAATAAATAAGTGGTCCATATAGTGAACTTGGTGTTGAGTTATTCACTTTAAAGTCATCACAGAGGACAAGGGGGCACTCTATATGTCTAGAGGAAAAGAGATTCAATCTCCAAATACGGAAAGGTTTCTTCACAGTAAAAGCTGTGAACATGTGGAAGAGGCTCTCTCAATAGCTGGTTCTGGCCAGCTCAGTAGATTTAAAAAAAGGCCTGGGTTCTTTCCTAAATGTACATAATATAACTTGATACTGACATTTATAGGTAAAGTTGATCCATGGAATATCCAATTGCCTCTCAGTGGATCAGGAAGGAATTTTTTCCTGTGCTGTAGCAAATAGTTTAATACTTTGCTGGGGTTTTTCGTCTTCCTCTAGATCTGTGGGTATAGGATTGTGTATATGGGATTGTATGATTTTTATTTTTTTTTATCTTTAATTGGTTGACCTAGATGGACTTGTGTCTTTTTTTCAACCTGAAAAACAATGTAACTATATAAAAAAGAAAAGTTGCATAGGAAATCACCCAGTAAAAGTGCATGTACATTTATTCTGTGCAAATGGGGCAAAAATAGATGTTGTTCAGGTATTTTATGGACACATATTTTTTATTTAATTCAAATGGGAATAGAAATTTGACAATTGGTTATATTTATTTGCAAACTTTCTCTAGGATTTTCTAGAATTGTTACACTGTCTCTCTTGTTACAAAGTTGGATGTATTCCTTCAGCTACATCTCTAGTGGCTATGATGTGGTATTTTACTACTGTCTACTGCCAATAATAAAAGAACATTTGTTCAGAAAAGGAAATAGCCTAAGGAACATTTGTATTTGCCTAATTCATACAGAACACGTTTACATGCAAATTTGCTGGATAAATAGTTCTGTAAATGTTTTATAACTAGACCACTAAATGTAAAGAGGAGCTCTACAGCACAATACTGTGTCTGTAGTGACATAGAGATTTGTGGGAGGAGTCACTAAGCACAGCTGGGGGCACCAGAGATCGACACTTCCAGGAGTGTCGGTTTCTGCAGAGACTTTAGTTGGTGGTTTTTCTATACTGGATCGAGGTCCAGCGAATGAACAGCAGTGGAGGTAAGTTTCTTCTTCTGTAGGTACATTCTTTATGCTGCAACTGATGTATGCAACAGAGTCGCTATATGGGAAAATGCCCTCATGTGTAACTGACAGCTAGATGTACATACATGCTATTTTTGGTGCCCTCTCCTTTGTGTAAGCAGGTTTAAAATTATTTAACCACTTCCCGCCCGCCCTATAGCGGATTGACGTCCGGGAAGTGGTTCTGTTATCCTGACTGAACGTCATATGACGTCCAGCAGGATAACATGCTGCAGCGCGCCCCCGGGGGCGCGCATCACGGCGATCGGTGGAGCAGTGTGTCAGTCTGACACACCGCTACACTAATCTTGGTAAAAAGCCTCCGGCGGAGGCTCTTTACCACGTGATCAGCCGTGTCCAATCACAGCTGATCACGCTGTCAATAGGAAGAGCCGTTGATCGGCTCTTCCTCACTCGCGTCTGACAGACGCAAGTAGAGGAGAGCCGATCGGCGGCTCTCCTGGCAGGGGGGGTCTGCGATGATTGTTTATCAGCGCAGCCCCCCCGCAGATCACCACACTGGACCACCAGGGATCGCCACTAGGACCAACAGGGAAGGGACAACATGTGGATGGCCAGGTATGTACCCCATGGCCATCCACATGTGCCCAGTGTGCCAAATCTGTGCCAATCAGTGCCCACAAATGGGCACTGATTGGCACAATTATGTTGCAGTGATGCCCAGCAATGCCACCCTTAGGGGCATCACTGCAAACAAGTAATGCCATCAGTGCCACCCATCAGTGTCCATTCATGCCACCTGTCAGTGCCCATCCGTGCCCATCAGTGCCCATCTATCAGTGCCCATCCGTGCCCATCTGTGCCAACTATCAGTGCCACCCATAAGTAACCATCAATGCCACCTACGAGTGCCCATCAATGCCACCTATGAGTGCCCATCAGTGCCGCCTATAAGTGCCCATCCGTGCCACCTATGAGTGCCCATCATTGCCGCATACCAGTGCCACCTATCAGTGCCCATCAGTGCCCATCCGTGCCGCCTATCAGTGCCCATCATCAGTGCCCGTCAGTGCCACCTCATCAGTGCCACCTCATCGGTGCCCATCAGTGCCGCCGTATCAGTGCCCGTCAGTGCAGCCATATCAGTGCCCGTCATTGAAGAAGAAAACGTACTTATTTACAAAAAGTTTTAACAGAAACAAAGAAAAACTTGTTGTTTTTCAAAATTTTCGGTCTTTTTTTATTTGTTGCGCAAAAAATAAAAACCGCAAAGGTGATCAAATACCACCAAAAGAAAGCTCTATTTGTGGGAACAAAATGATAAAAAATTTGTTTGGGTACAGTGTAGCATGACCGCGCAATTGTCATTCAAATTGCGACAGCGCTGAAAGCTGAAAATTGGTCTGGGCGGGAAGGTGTCTAAGTGCCTGGTATTGAAGTGGTTAAAAAACTCCTGGGATGCAACAGATGCTTTCCTTGCACTGCTACATGTAAGCTAATCAGTCAGTGGGAGATAGAGGAGTAGAAGGTTGGCAACACTATAATTTGTACTTTCTCACAACCATCTGCTGAGGCATGCTTTTAAATTTAAGGAGCCAAGTGCTTTCCCGTCTTTTTACTCATCGCTCTTTTTTGCACTTTTGCAAACACTGTTTTTTTGCTACCTACCAGATACCAGATTATTAAACATCTTATCCAGTGAGAGTCCAACAAAACCTAAAAAAATTAAAAAAGTAGAGAGATAAGGGTCAGGGTATGAATTATTTTTATTTTTTTGGGAGGGGGGGGTGGCCTTAAGTTTTTTTTGTTTTTTGTTTTTTTTTAATTTTTGCTGCAGGATTAATTTAACAAACACATCTTTTTTATACAACAGTAAAACATACAACTTTATTTCTATCATTCTTTTTTGAACACACCAACATACATCTAACATAAGTGTGTTCTTCCCTATAGACTATGTTCCTGTTCCAACCATAGAAGGTGCAGAGATGAAGAAAGATGGTGAATGGTGTAATGTAACTCTTCATTGTTCCACCTCAACAAACACATCAGCACTGTCCTATATCTGGAACTACAAACACGGGAATTCTTCTTCTACAATTCTGCATAATAAGACTGGAGACACAATAAAAATGTCACTGCAGCCTGAGTCCTGGGATATGGAGATTATGTGTATAGTACAGAATCCTGTTGACCGGAAGAATGTCTCTGTGCAGAAGATCTGCCGAGATTATGATGGAAATAAAACAGCAGCAGGTAGAAGACCATTCAGGATTTTTAAAGGATAATTACAGTGTCATTCAAAATTTTAGGACCACCCATAAGGTTGCCTCCTGTCCCCTTTTTTACTGCTTTTTTTTTAATTTACGCATTTGTGTAATTTCCACATTTATATATGTTTTTTTGTAAATGTTTTCATGTTATCAATATACTACAAAATACACTTAGGGCTTAATTTTTTTTGGTAAATGACTTCACTATGCTTTGTACCAGAAGCATCATTTCAGTGTAGTTATAAACTTGAAGAATGAATGTGCACTATTCCAAGAGGAGCCTGAGCAGCTTAAGGTTCACACGTATTCGATGCGGGAACCCTGCGCATCGCACCCGACTTGCACAGCAATTCACACTGCCATATGCGAACTGCGGGGAGTGTCATTACATTGTTAAATAACACCCCCATCTCAGCTTGCAAATCACACTGTGAACTGACAGTTCGAACATGAATCGGATCGCATGGGTGTGCGGACCAAAAAAAGGGTCCTGTGCGAGTTTGGTCCGAATGCGATGCTATATCAGCCATACTATCTGTATTGCTAAAAATGCATCGCACAGACATCGCCTGTGAATTTCACTGCAATGCAAATGCGAATCATCTCATGCGCTTGTGTGAACCGGCACTAAAACTGCTTTAGTTTCCAGACTGTAGAAAATTATTTGTTTATGAATATAATAAAGTGAATGCAATGTCAAAAATCTTCTTTTTAGCTTTAGATAGCTTCTTTTAGCTTTAGATAGGTAAGGGTTAAAAGGGCTCTGATGTAGTTTTTTTGTGCCTTTGTGTTGAGATTTCAATTAATATTCTGCACAGGAGATATAACCGGAAATGAGGGGGAATATCTCCACAGTTTATAGAATTGAAATATCATAGAGTTGTCTCTCATTGGAAGACCTTTCTCACCTGAAAACTACATTTTTTTTTTTTTTTTTTTTCTCTCACTTTCTCTCTTGGTGACAGTTGGGACATGGACAGCAATAAAAATGTGATACACTTTCCCACTTATCCCAAACTAAAAAAAAAAATGTCTTTACATACACTTTAATGAAAACTTGGCTGTGTTTCACCATGCTCATTAAGCCATGCCTGCTTTTCATAGCAGTGGTTTCAGTGGGCCTTGTGCTTAAGTTTTTTTTTTACCCAGACCATAGCTGTAAATAGGGGTCGACCGATTATCGGGGCGGCTGATATTCACTTTTTTTGAAGAATCGGTAACAAACTTACCAATGTTACGGATATTGCTTCAAGTGGTTGTACCTGCTGGCATCACCCTGGTACCATTCTTTAGAGCAGATGGTCTGCTTTCAAGTAATAACAACCGATGTGGATAAGTAGCCGCTCGGCCATTATCACAAGTAGTGGGAGGGGACAACCCCGCCATCTTCCGCCACTCAGCCTGGGTCTCCTGTCCCACCGGGAGGCCCAGCCGACCAACCGGCACGTCCACCAGCTGGCCAGAGCCAATTGTTTTCTTTGTGTCTCAGATCTAATAACCCGGGAACTATGTCATGACATCATTTCCAGATTACAGGCATCCTAAAGACGCCAGTTTTAAAAAATATAAAGTATTCAAAAAGCAGATCTTGGCATTTTGAATATTTTTAAGTGCAGAGGAGGGGTTTGGGCTCTTATAAACCCCAGATCCCTCCATAAAGCGTACCTGTCACTGCCTATTACTGTCACAAGGGATGTTTTCCTTGTGACAGCAATAAAAGTGATAAAAAAAATGTAAAAGGACAGTGTAAAAGAAAAAACTTTGAATCTACAGAATATCGGCATCCTATATCGGCTATCGGCCTTAAAGGCAGACGAAAAATCTGTATTGTATCGGCCCTGAAAAAACGATAATCGGTCGACCCCTAGCTGTAAGGGTTTCAAGCAACTTGCAAATGAGCAAATTAGACCCCCTACCGCTCTTACAAAGTCTCACTTCCTTTTTAATAATGTGTTCTGTAACCCAGAGGACAAAGTAGATGTAGACCCATGGGCATTCGACAATGTGCCTAGCAAGGAGATTGCTGATTTGACAGACAGCATTTTTCTCCTTCTCCAAGCACATGCATGAGACAAGCTACTCATGAGGAATGTGGAGAGAGGGCGTATATTAGCTCAAATGTTCCAGGCAAGCGGACAAGTGCTTGAAGATGGAAAAAAGGGCCATTTGTAAAAGCAGCCATGTCCTTCCTAGGTGCATGTTTGGACAGCTGTGGGGGGAGGGGGCACCCAGTCTGGTCTCCCAGCTAGCCTTAGACAGCACCTAGGATGATGGGACAAAGTACTACATGTACATGTTTTGAAGTAAGACATCTATTTGAAACATGATTACTGTTCCCTTATGCCTGGCCTATGTATGGTGATCACGGTGCTTATATTAGCTTTGATCTCCTAACAACCAGGAGAAACAGATGATAATGTAAGAATGGAGATGGGGGAAATGTATTGCATGGTACAGGTAACTAACCCAAGCAATAGGTTGCTTTCTTGATATCTCAACCAGGCAATGCACTAACTAAACCATACTTTGCACAACCTGGGATAAGTAGTTAAAAGCAGCAATATGTGCAGTTTACCCCTTTGCTAAGCAAGAAATATTACAAAGGCAGTGTCCAAACCGCATAATTTGCAGCAATTAATATTCTTC
This sequence comes from Aquarana catesbeiana, assembly GCF_042186555.1. Classification (NCBI taxonomy): domain Eukaryota; kingdom Metazoa; phylum Chordata; class Amphibia; order Anura; family Ranidae; genus Aquarana; species Aquarana catesbeiana. The sequence continues at coordinate 180,824,565 of NC_133336.1, forward strand.
CTTGCATGGACTCCACCAACCATTTCTGTTTCTCCATAGGCACCTGAGAGCTGCTGTAAATGACCTGCTGCAAAGGGCTTGTATGAGCTGGAGAGTGTGAAGAAGAGGGTGGGGGGGACTTCTGCTTATCAGAGATACAATATTACATTTACTGATTTGCATTGAGGCCCTGCACATACGGTATTCACCAGGAATCACTTATGGGGAGGAAGGCAAGATAATTTTTTACCTGGGTATTTTTTATACAATATGTTAAAGCTATATATACTGTGCACTTTCAGAAAACCCAGTCTCCCTCTTCATGCCTGACCCTTTGACCAAAGCTGCTGGGGCTCCAGGTAGTACTAATCTATTATATAATAAAAAGCTGGAACGATTTTCTTAGCAATTTAGCAGCCTTCTTATATTAAACATTTTGTTCTATACTTCTTTTTTTGTATTTATTGCAGCTATACGAGGCAGAAATCATTATGTACTCTCTCTGGTAGTTCTGGTAGTTCTGGGAGCAGTATGGTACCTCGTTAAAATTAAGAAGAAACAAAGGAAAGGTATATTTATTTGTTCTCCTGAAACTTTGATTTAAATGATAATGTTACCAGTAAAGGGCCAAATACAAGCATACAGTTGTTTGATAGCTTTGGCATTTCAAAATGAAAACTGCTGCATTATTTAGGTCAAGCCCCTTTGTTGCAAACCTATTCATTAACATTACTGTAAAATATATATATTTGCGCTTATCCCAAAAAAGTGTTTATATATATATATATATATATATATATATATATATATATATATATATATATATATATATATATATATATAGTGAAGGTGCTGCTTCTTATGATAGCTTGAATACTTTAGCTAATGTGTGTAAGAAAAATATAAGCGCGCAATCCAATAGTCAATTGCTAATAATGTGAATACAAAGATTCAGAAACAATAAGTATCCATCTAAAAACTGAAACTGAAACATAAAAAATAAATTGAATGACCAAATGAAAGTCCAACAAGTGCTCCAAAAAATGGTAAAATAAAGTGTTCACTTGGTGCTCTTCTTTCATACAAAATCAGTGCCGCTTACCAGAACAGTTGGATCTCAATTTATAGAGATCAATTGCACTCATGCAAGTGTCAGCCAACACAGATAATCCTCTTCCCAGACTCCTCCAAACACTGCTCCTCTCCAATGTGACAGGGCTGTTAAGATGAAGGATCTCTTGTGGATGTGGATCATTTGTCTCCGGGTTGTCTCAGGTACATAGGATAATGGAAGGAAGAGGCTTCATGGTGTAGTACTTCAAACGCATATTTATTAAAAAATATGTAGCACTTACATTGAAGAAAACAGTGAAAATCACAGTGGTAATACAGCCGTGGATCTTTCCAACAGGCTGATACGTGGTGACGTCAAGGAATGCTTCTCGAACGTGTAGACCTCAAGGAATCTTGCTCCTTAACATTACTGTATCTACCATGCCCTGCCAGAGTGTTGGAAAGATGAGCGAGACATGGCCCAAAGCCACATATTCCCATGTTGCAAGGGACTCTTCAGTTCATCAATCCCTTCAAGAAGTTTCAGATTGTTCATCAATCAATATTAAAGTAATTTAGTAAATACTGCTTTAAATAATAGTACTGATAATAATTATATTCTTGTGTAGTGCTCACTCACAAAGGGACTGCTGAGAATATACCCAGGTCCTCCTTGCCAGTCATACAAGCACAGTCACACACACACCGACAATTAAGGCTTAGTCCAAGGGATGTCTTTTTAGGATTTATTGCTAATGAACCTTAACAGGAGAGGGGTTTAGGGTCTCAGGATAAACCAAAATGATCATTAACAACGGTAGGAGGACACACTTCTCTTTAATATTCCAAAAGCAGCTTTTTCAAAGGTAGCAAGGAATAGCCAGTATATCTGGGACCCTATCGCAGCAGTCCATAAAGCAACCTCTGGTACTTAGTTCCCTTCTGGCACTTGCAAAACTAATAGTTCCCAGCAAGGTCTTTACTCACAATGTCCCAGAAGCTGTCTGCCCCATCCAAGCATCCACAGGTTGAACCTTGGTGAGGAAGATAACAAGCAACTTCTCCAGACCCAGGACTTCAGTGCAGTACCCTCCAGCAAATGTGATGCTCCAAAAATCTTCTCTGGGCCCTCAGCCCAGCAGCTGCTGCGGCTTAGACTGCAGCTTCTTGTCTCTCTGGCTATCTACCATGGGCAGCATAGCACCCGCCCCCCCACACACACCCCCCCCAGGAGACTGGAACCCTCCGTTTAGGGAACAGAACAATCTGCTCAGGCTTCCTACACATTTATCACCTCCCCAGCCACCTTCTGGGTGCCTCCATCAAGGAATTGGCTGGGGCTTGATAAATAATCAACTGATCATTTGAATCCCCCAGCCCTGTGCTCTTGAAACTTCTTTCAGAGGCAGGTGGGAGTAATCATAGGACCCTGAACAGACTTGCGCTATCAATCACTGCCCCATTCACTAAAAGGGAGCCAAAAACTGAATTTACTTAACAACCTAACCAGAAGAGGGTGCTATATCTGCAAATAGTGTTGACGCTTCCTCTTGGCAGCTGCCATTATGGTTGTGGCAATGCTGAATTTTTAGTAAATGCACAGCAATTAGTTCACCGGTTACTATTCTATACTATACTATACTTACTGGCTCTCCAACAGAGTTTGGGGTGGGCGAGTGTCTAGGCACTCCTGGGAATGCAAAATTTAAGATTGCCCATCTCTGCATCCACCACTCACTCAAGGAATGTCCCCAAGTTCCAAAAGAGGGAAATCATAATAACAGGAAGCTCATTGGTTCATTGGTAGAAAGAATGTATTGCCCCAGTATGGCAGCACCAATGTTAAACAGGTAGAGAAAAAAGGCTGTAGAAATATACTGATATTGATATTGGTATTGAGCACCTGAAATACAGCCTCATAACTGTATAGGAGACATCTACAAGTACTGCTGCCTCTGAATGTTAGTCTCAAGAGATCAGGAGTGAAATTTGGTGATTTTACTACTATTTTGCCTAGTGTTCCTCTTGCTGGAGGCTCTGACATGAAAAAGAAAAGCCTGCTTCTATCAGGGTGGTCAAATCTACACAGAGACACAGCACAGAATAAGACATAGTAAGTCAGTAATGGAGAAAAGAAAATCTGCAAGGAGGCCACAGCCAATACTGGTGACTGATCCTTTGCCTTCTGTCTGCCTTTCTTTGAGCACAACATTCAGAGTTCAGTTCCTCCTAAATAATCTCACTTTGCAAAATTGGAAGTATGAAGCTACAGGTACTGCAGCCTAGGCACATGTGTCAGAAAATGCTTTTGAGTATAGTTCCACTTTACTGACTGTAGACAACCTATGTTTTCCATCAAAACTAAATAAAACTTGCTATACAAATCTTACAAAAAATACTTTCTAACCCTGACTTTATAATGAGTGATTTATTTCTTATATTTTTTGTAGATCTTACAAGAACTAATCCAGAAGACATTACTTATACAGAAGTTCGACTGACACGACAAAATGAGTCTAAGCAGGTCAGTTTCTTAAGACACTTTGGGATACAACACTATTCTATTCAAATCTAAAAGCTGAGTAATGGATCTAGAACAAGCATGCAAGTGAAGTCAGAACTCCTAAATTGCATGCTTATTCTGGGTCAGTAACTCAGAATGTATTGAAGACACTGGATCAGCATCATCCTGTATTCCCTCAGTACAGATTTCCTTTAAATGGAATCAGATACCAACCCTAGTTGAGAAGCGTCCAGCAGTACATCAATTCTAGTCAAAAGTCATGCAATTTATTTACAACACTTTTGCTTTGATGAACATTTGTGATCCTCAAGGGCATATTCTGGGGTGGTTGGGGTTCAGGCTAACCATATAATTTCAATTATTAATTATACCTCTCTTTGGAATCTATCTTCATGTGATTGCAAACCTATTTTTTAGCCGTGCTTCATATAAAGTCCCACCCAAATAAAAAAAAAAACCCTCGCTAACCATATAAGGAGTTTTCATTTTTTTCATGTACTATTTTTTGTGTCTGTAAATTGCGGGCATGACCTAGAAGTTCTGGGTTTTCTCCAGCAATATCAGAATGTGTGGCTAAATGCTTCCCTACCATGTTACAAGTTTACCTTTGAGCGTGGATAATGTCCACTCAAACCTGTGCTTGCCCATGTAGGGGAAAGGAACATGTTTTTGTTTTAAAGTGGACCCCCCACCACACACACACATACCAATGCAAAGGTATTCCAAGAAAACAAAATCTGGAGTTAAATATTGGTTTTATTTAAATTTGGATTTTTGGGGTGAAGGTCCACTTAAAAAATAAACCCCTGGCCAGTTGCATGTGCTCACCTTTTCATCACCCCCAATGCTCCAATCATCATAGAGAGTAAGGATAAACAAAATTGAGAGTTTTTAATTCACAGATATTTTGGTGAAAGTCAGATTTTGGAAAAATGCATTGCCATAAATAATGAAAGTGAAATAAAGTTGAAATAAAGTTGATATTCATAGATTCTTAAAGTGTATTTTCCATCTTTGCAACCAAATTTGAGAAACCTCCACCATATGTTTATATGCTCCCATTCACACAGCGTACCTAAAAATAATAAAAAATTATTCAGGGACAACCACAAAGCACCAGTTGTCCTCCATACCCCGAAGTACCGAGGATTTATTACAATCTTTGTAAGCACCAGTTGGCTTCCAAACCCAGAAGTACCAATTAGTTTGTTAACTCCTGGCAAGCACCAGCTGTTCAGTGTTGGAAGTACCAGTTGGCAGCTGAGGAGAACAGTAGGAGACAAGAAAAGTTGAATAGATACTGTTGGAGATGAGGGTAATAAAGTGAACCTTTTTTCTTTGACCTGCATGGACAAATAATAGCTTTGCTTTCAAGTAGAACTATAGGCAAAACATTTTTTTTTATTTCAGCTAGAGAAAGTGAGGGTATAACCACTGTCAGATTTTTTTTGTCCCATTGTGGAGATTTCTCTTGGACTTCCTGTCCCATAGCCTAACAGGAAGTGAAAGTAAATCCCTGCATAATAAAGTGATATTAAAGGTTCCTTTTTTTTAAATAAAATAATAAACATATCATACTTACCCTGATCCTCAACTTCTGGGGTCCCCAGCAAACGCTCCTGGCTCCTCCTCTTCGGCTAGTGCCCCCATAGGAAGCCAATTCCTATGGGGGCACTTACAGAGGCTTGCTACTGGGCCGCTTTGTCTGTGTCCATTGACACAGACCAGGCAGCTTGGCCCTGCCCTCCGCTCCTCTTCACAGCATTTGATTGACAGCAGCGGGAGCCAGTGGCTCCTGCTGCTATCAATCTGGCCAAAGAGGAGGGACAGAGCTGGGAGAGCCTTGGCTCCTATGCACAGCGCTGAATCGTGAACGGGCTCAGGTAAGTATAAGGGTGGGGCAGGGGGGGGTTCTGCTACACAGAAGGTTTGAAGGTTTTTTACCTTAATGCATAGATGCATTAAGGTAAAAAAAAAAAACTTTTAGGCTTTAAAACCACTTTAAGGGAATTCCTTGGGGACCCCCAGGTCACCAAAACTAGTGTCCCCATTGGAAGATTTCCCCTCTATTACTTTTCTGGGGACAACTCAAACTTTTGAATTTTCTTTTACTTTCACTTTAAATGATAATGGTAAACAGGACAAATAGAGGCTGTGAATCTCCCTAACAGGGACACTCTATCCAAAACAAAAAAAAAAAGTTTTGCCTTTAGTTATACTTTAAGGCTGAAAAGTATGGAATTTGTGGCTGAGTTCCCCTTTGGCAACTAAAATATCTGCCACACATTGGGAAAGATTGTCTTAGGAATTAGAGGCACCAATATGTCTTTTGTTTTTTTCATTGCAAAAAATAAAATTAATAAAAAGTATTTTAAATATGTGTATAGTCAAGGCATCAAATATGTGTAAGTTTAAATATATGTAATACTAATATGTAGTCGAATGCAATTCTAAATGATTAGGCTTTCATCTCATACCAATTTTTAAATGAATCCTCTAAACCTAATCTCTGGATTTAGCTCTAAATACCTGAGGATTAAACAATTATTTTTACTACATCTATAAAATCACCCCATCTACAAAAGTAGACAGTCCAGTGCAGCAGTCCCCAACCTTTTTGCCACCGGGGAGTGGTCTCAAGGAAGAAAATTTTGCCAAGAACCAGAAGGAGGGGGGAAGTGTTGGGGCTGATGGCGGTGTTGTCAGGGGAATGGCTGATCTTAGCATATCAATCATCAATGAGCACATTATTTCTATTATTACATTGTCATATTTAATTAAATAGTTTAGCACTGAGCTTGTCACTTCCCACCGTCGCCTACCACCAGATGCAGCGCATCGCTTGTCACCGTCGTCTGCCACCAGATGCAGCGTGTCACTTCCCACCGTCGCTGGCCACTAGATGCAGCGTGTCACTTGCCACCATCGCTGGCCACCAGATGCAGTGTGTCAATTGCCACCGTTGCCTGCCACCAGATGCAGCTTGTCACTTGCCACCACTGCCTGCCACAAGATGCAGCTTCCCACTGTAGCCTGCCTCCACAGCCACCAATAGATGCAATGTGCCACTTTTTAAGAATTTAAGGCCAATCCTGGGCGAGGATCCACCAGATGCAACGTGTCACTTGCCACCGTTGCTGGCCACCAGATGCAGCGTGTCACTTGCCACCGTCGCTGGCCACCAGATGCAGTGTGTCAATTGCCACCGTCGCCTGCCACCAGATGCAGTATGTCACTTGCCACCGTTGCCTGCCACCAGATGCATTGTGTCACTTGCCACCGTCTCCTGCCACCAGATGCAGCTTGTCACTTGCCACCACTGCCTGCCACAAGGTGCAGCTTCCCACTGTAGCCTGCCTCCACAGCCACCAATAGATGCAATGTGCCACTTTTTAAGAATTTAAGGGCAATTTCTGACAGCAGTGAAAGAACTTCTCAGCACTCCTCACCTCTCCTCAGCGCTAGGGACTCTAACATTCAGGAAGGGGGGCGGGGGGACCCAGCACATGCGCAGTTAATCTCAGCAGAATTCAACCTAAGAAATGTAAGAAGGCGGACCTAGCTGCGGTGATGCGGGTGAGTGGTGAAAGATGATGACATCATCTCTCTGCTCGGCCGCTGCAGCTTCTTCAGTTCAGCCTATGCAGCCAGGCTGCTAACAGACACTGTTCTGAGGCCTGGGGGGTTGGGGACCCCTGCTCCAGTGTATTCCTAAGTTTTATACTAAAAATAAAATGTAAAATTGTTTTTTTTTTTCCTTTTTAAAAAAATTTGAATGGAACATGGTGCAACATTATTTCACTAAGATGTCATTACAAGATTCTCCATACTGGAGAAGGGAAGTGCCAGGAAAGCTGATAAGATGGCAAAACTGTATCCCACGATAAATTAAACAAACTAAACAAGGAGGGAGATATTAAAAATTATATAGTTATTATATAATAATAACTAAGGATAAAAGGATGACATATAAATGATGAGTTGTAATAAGTATTTACAAGACAGATGTAGCACCCTGATGTTTAGGCAGGGCTGCTAGTAAATTTACCTGCCAAGTGTAGTTGCCTTGGCCAATTGATAGGAGATCAATTGATTCCACCCTAATTCTGGAGCTGCTTCATTCTCTCTTCTGTCACTAGATGGCTGGGTATCTGGTGGCATTAGATAAGACAAGGGAATTGCAAGGACAGATTAGGAATAGATGGGGTGTCTCAGCCAATGGGCAGGGATTTCCTGGGTCCCTTGACTTGCTGGGAGAGCCTATTTATTTGGGTGAGGTCAGGTGATCGGTTTTCTGTGCCACCTGGACGGCTGTCTGGGTGGATGTGTGTTGTACTGCCCCAGGCTGCTAGGCCAGAGCCTGAGGCCTATCCCGGGGACATCTGGCTGCTAGGCTGTCTGAGAGTCTATCTAGAAACAAGAGAGCAGCATAGGGTTGGGACTGCGGCTTACAGTCCAACCAAAAATGGCGGTTCTGCTGGCCGGAGAACCTGTTGTGGTCGGAGTTAGGGGGGAAGCTGTCGCCACTAAGGGACCATCCACCTTGTTACCAGGGACCACCCCGTGAGTAGCTGAAGCAAGTACCAGAGCAGTATTCTCACCAACTGGGGATGGTGAAGAATTGGGAAACCTCAGCAGGTGTCAAGCCAGGGACCCAGCCAGCGGAGGTGACGCTTGCAGAGCAATCTTGTGTGCCAAGCCAGGGACTGAGCAGGCCAGTGGGGTGATGCATGAGGAGTATCTGTGAGTGCCAAGCTAGGGACCCAGCAGGGATGCGGGCGAGATGCTTGAGGAAGATACTCAGTGAGAAGATTGGAAGAGCTCAGGAGATCCAGTGTCAGTGGATCAGCGAGTCTAAGTGATAGACTGGGAGCTCAGTTGAGTGAAGATCTAAAGAGGAGGTTGTGGAGGAAGTGAAAGAGTTCATTGCAACCTTTGTTAGAAACTGTTCAAGATTGTTGCCATAGGAGACAGCGTGTCTACACATGCAGACATGGTATCCGGATGGGTGCCTTTCCCTGCATGGCTGTCTACCTATAGAAGTCTCTGAGTCTGCTAATTAACATGGCAACTATTAAAAGGGGGTCCTGGCCCTAACCTTCTCTCCCACAGTTATGTTCAAGAGAAAATACATTTATTTTGCATTCAAGAAGTGTCTGGCGCCCATGAATCTACCTTGCATTACACCCACCATGCCTCGTAACCCACTCTGCAGAGAAGGATGTCAGCTGTCCCTAACTGTGGAGGTCACCATTAGGCCTGGAGAGGCCTGGGGCTTGGCTACATTTGGCACCCAACATGGGGCAAAGGCCTTATCCTTGCAGCAGTCACCCATAGCAACTGGCTACAGCTTCATCGGGATTTCGTCTGGCTCCATGGGAAAGTGGCAAGTAACATCTCTACTTCTTATAGACTGTGTTAATATGCATCCTAACAATGTGGGGAAGAACCAACATGTCTCATTGCTCATGGGAGAGTACCAGCCTGATCTTTTGACACTTCCCGCCAGTGCTACTAGGGTTAAAACAGACTCCATTACAGATTTGACGCGCTGCAGAAGCAAAAGGGCAGGTGCTGAAGTTTCCAGAAATAAAGCAGAAGGGGTTTGGGGCTTTAAATGAGGTGGAATGAAAAACCAGAGTGTGAACAAGACTCCCAAGGGAGTGTAAGTAACGCCCGACACTCCCCGGATCCCTCCCAGCATCACGTTAAGCATGGAAGGTCTAAGAGAGATGGCCTCGCTCCAGCAGCAACACCGTCCGCTGATGGCGCCCAACCACTCAGCTAGTGTACCAGCTAGATAATTAACGCGTCGGTGTCATGATGTCCGCCAGGACGCACAACACACGGTGCGGGGTGTGGCACCGATGCACGTCAGGAAACCCTCTCGCCCCCCCATGTGAAACACAGCAGAGGGGGAGGGGAGGGCACCCAACGTGCATCGCAGCTCCCAGGTATACAGTAGGGATGAGGCGAACACCCCTGGTTCGGTTCGCAGCAGAACATACGCACAGGCAAAAAATTTGTTCGAACATGCAAACACCGTTAAAGTCTATGGGACACGAACATGAAAACTCAAAAGTGCTAATTTTAAAGGCTTATATGCAAGTTATTGTCATAAAAAGTGTTTGGGGACCTGGGTCCTGCCCCAGGGGACATGTATCAATGCAAAAAAAAGTTTTAAAAACTGACGCTTTTTCGGGAGCAGTGATTTTAATAATGCTTAAAGTGAAACAATGAAAGTGAAATATTCCTTTAAATTTCGTACCTGGGGGGTGTCTATAGTATGCCTGTAAAGTGGCGCATGTTTCCCGTGTTTAGAACAGTCCGAGAGCAAAATTACATTTCTAAAGGAAAAAAAGTCATTTAAAAGTACTCGCGGCTAGGGATGGGCTTTATGTTCGACTCGAACATTGGCTGTTCGCCCATTCGCCGAATAGCGAACAATTTGGGGTGTTTGCGGCAAATTCTAAAGCCGCGGATCACCCTTTAAAAGTCTATGGGAGAAATCAAAAGTGCTCATTTTAAAGGTTAATATGCAAGTTATTGTCATAAAAAGTGTTTGGGGACCTGGGTCCTGCCACAGGGGACATGTATCAATGCAAAAAAAGTTTTAAAAACTGACTTTTTTTGGGAGAAGTGATTTTAATGATGCTTAAAGTGAAACAATAAAAGTGAAATATTCCTTTAAATTTCGTACCTGGGGGTGTCTATAGTATGCCTGTAAAGTGACGCATGTTTCCCGTGTTTACAACAGTCTGAGAGCAAAATGACATTTCTAAAGGAAAAAAGTCATTTAAAAGTACTCGCGGCTATTAATGAATTGTCGGGTCTCTGCAATACACATAAAAGTCATTGAAAAAACGGTATGGGATAACCCAACAGTCCATTACCAGGAACGTTTGGGTCTGGTATAAATATTAAGGGGAACCCCGAACCAATATAAAAAAAATAGTGTGTGGGGGTCCCCCCAAATTCCATACCAGGCCCTTTAGGTCTGGTATGGATATTAAGGGGAACCCGCGCCAAAATTAAAAAAAAAAATGGGGGTCCCCCCTTCAGGTCTGGTATGGATTTTAAGGGGAACCCTGCCCCAAATTTACAAAAAGGGGTGGCCCCGCCCCCCTCTGATGCTACAGGGAAGCCATAGGGATGTCCCCGTGCATCAGAGGGGGGCGGGTCACTCCGCGACGTAACCGTGTGGCCCCGCCCTCAGTTATAAAAGAGCTGTCACCTGAGAGGATGGTCATTACGGCGGGTGCCTCCCATGGAGGCGGATCGGTGGCGGTGCACTGTTTTTTTTTTTATTTTTCAGTCCGTCGGTCCTTCAGGTCTGGTATGGATTTTAAGGGGAACCCGTGCCAAAATTTTTTTAAAAATGGCGTGGGGGTCCCCCTAAAAATCCATACCAGACCCTTATCCGAGCATGCAACTTGGCAGGCCGCAGGAAAAGAGGGGGGGACAAGAGAGCGCCCCCCCTCCTGAACCATAGCAGGCCACATGCCCTCAACATGGGGAGGGTGTCCCCATGTTGATGGGGACAAGAGCCTCATCCCCACAACCCTTGCCTGGTGGTTGTGGGGGTCTGCGGGCGTGGGGCTTATCGGAATCTGGAAGCCCCCTTTAACAAGGAGACCCCCAGATCCCGCCCCCCCCGTGTCAATTAGTAATGGGGTACAAATGTACCCCTACCATTTCACAAAAAAGTGTCAAAAATGTTAAAAAAGACAAGAGATGGTTTTTGACAATTCCTTTATTAATGTCTTCTTCTTTCCTCTCTTCTTCTTTCATCTGCTTCTGGTCTTCCTTCGGTTTTCTTCTTCTTCCTCCATCTTGTTCTTCCCCCGCTTCTTCCTCTATCTTCCTCTGCTTCTTCGTCCGGTCTTCTCCTGCGGCATCTTCCTCCGGTCTTCTCCTCCGGCATCTTCCTCCAGCTTCTTCCCGCAATGTGAAGCTTCGGTTCTGTGACAGTTCTTATATAACTGAGGGCGGGGCTACCCGGTGACCCCGCCCCCTCTGACACAAGGGGACTTCCTTATGGCTTTCTCCATGGTGTTAGAGAGGGGCGGAGTCACCCGTTACATTTTCGTCCCTCCCTCTTTTCCTGCGGCCTGCTAGGTTGCGTGCTCGGATAAGGGTCTGGTTTGGATTTTGAGGGGGACCCCCACGCCATTTTTTTTTTTTTAAATTGACGCGGGGTTCCCTTTAATATCCATACCAGACCTGAAGGGCCTGCTATGGAATTTGGGGGGACCCCCACACATTTTTTTTTTAAATTTTGGTTCAGGGTTCCCCTTAATATTCATACCAGACCCAAAGGGCCAGGTAATGGACTGTCGGGGAATCCCATGCCTTTTTTTCAATGACTTTTATGTGTATTGCAGAGACCTGACAATTCATTATAGCCGCGAGTAAATTTAAATGAAAAGCACAGAATTGGTCTTATACTTAGATTTACTTTTAAATGACTTTTTTTTCCTTTAGAAATGTTATTTTGCTCTCGGACTGTTGTAAACATGGGAAACATGCACCACTTTACAGGCATACTTATAGACACCCCACAGGTACGAAATTTAAAGAAACATTTCACTTTTATTGTTTCACTTTAAGCATTATTAAAATCACTGCTCCCCAAAAAACTGACGTTTTTAAACTTTTTTTTGCAATGATACATGTCCCCTGGGGCAGGACCCGGGACCCGGGTCCCCAAACACTTTTTATCCCTACTCTTTATCCCTACTCGTGGCTATTAATGAATTGTCGGTCCCGACAATACACATAAAAGTCATTGAAAAAAATGGCATGGGATTCCCCCACAGTCCATTACCATGCCCTTTGGGTCTGGTATGAATATTAATTAAGGGGAACTCCTAACCAAAATTTCTAAAAAAATGGCATGGGGGTCCCCCCAAAAATCCATACCAGACCCTTATCCGAGTACGCAACCTGGCAGGCCACAGGAAAAGAGGGGGAACGAGAGATCGCCCCCCCCCCGAACTGTACCAGGCCACATGGGGAGGGTGCTTTGGGGTAGCCAAAGCACCGTGTCCCCATGTTGATGGGGACAAGGGCCTCATCCCCACAACCCTTGCCTGGTGGTTGTGGGGGTCTGCAGGCGGGGGGCTTATCGGAATCTGGAAGCCCTCTTTAACAAGGGGACCCCCAGATCCCGGCCTCCCCCCTGTGTGAAATGGTAACGGAGTACAAATGTACCCCTACCATATCACAAAAAAATTGGGAAAATGATAAAAAGTTACATGACACGGCTTGGGACATATCCTTTATTTAAAAATAAAAAAATAAAACTGTCCCACTAAGTCTTCTTCTTCTCTTGCTCCGCCGACGGACCGAAAAATAAAAAAAAAATCAGCACGCCACCACCGATCCGCCTCCATGGGAGGCACCCGCCGTAATGACCATCCTCTCAGGTGACAGCTCTTTTATAACTGAGGGCGGGGCCACACGGTGACATCGCTGAGTGACCCACTCCCCTCTGATGCACGGGGACATCCCTATGGCTTCCCTGTAGCATCAGAGGGGGGCGGGGCCACCCCTTTTTTAAATTTGGCGCAGGGTTCCCCATAAAATCCATACCAGACCTGAAGGGGGGACCCCCACGCCATTTTTTAAAAAATTTTGGCGCGGGTTCCCCTTAATATTCATACCAGACCCAAAGGGCCTGATAATGGACTGTGGGGGAATCCCATGCCGTTTTTTTCAATGACTTTTATGTGTATTGCCGGGACCGACAATTCATTAATAGCCGCAAGTACGTTTGAATTACTTTTTTTTCTTTAGAAATGTAATTTCGCTCTCGGACTGTTCTAAACACGGGAAACATGCGCCACTTTACAGGCATACTATAGACACCCCCCAGGTACGAAATTTAAAGGAATATTTCACTTTTATCGTTTCACTTTAAGCATTATTAAAATCACTGCTCCCGAAAAAACGTCCGTTTTTAAAACTTTTTTTTGCATTGATACATGTCCCCTGGGGCAGGACCCAGGTCCCCAAACACTTTTTATGACAATACCATGCATATAAGCCTTTAAAGTTATCACTTTTGATTTCTCCCATAGACTTTTAAAGGGTGTTCCGCGGGTTTCCAATTTGCTGCAAACACCCCAAATTGTTCGCTATTCGGCAAACGGGCGAACAGCCAATGTTCGAGTCGAACTCATGTTCGACCCGAACATAAAGCTCATCCCTAGTATACAGACAGATACGCAGCCCGACTGGCAAAAACCACCTAAAATAGAAACTATCACTAAACATGGAATAAAGGATGTGTGTATTCCAAAAGCTAGACTCAGTAGAAATAATAAAAAACAGATAGCATATGCGGACAAAATGTATAGCAACATCCAAATCATACACCAGTATGAATTGTTCAAAAAGTAACAAATTAATCCAGACCAACCAGTCAATTGTGCCTCCATCCCTATTAATATAGAAAGCAGAAGGGGTTTGGAACTTTAAATGAGGTGCATGATAACATGCACCTCCATCGCTAATTCAGAAAAAATAAAGGGTTTTTTCGGTATCCCATGGAAGTAATTAGTATAAAAAGCCAATGCTTATAGAATAATGGATTCAAATGTGTTATAAGATACAAATTAATCACAGTTGAGGTCAGGGTATATGTTGGGAACATGATGACATTATTAGGCTTGACGCATTTCGTGGCCAGTCGCCACTCATCAGGAGAAAATGCATAGCATATCTGGAAAAATAAAAAAAGGTACCAAATAGCATCTAATGTTTTGCCCACATAGTAAGAAACAAGGTAGGGGCAATGGGAAACAAGATGTATATCTCCCCGGAATACTTACGTATAAATTGTTCTAGATAAGCAGCGTTGCAAGTCAGGATCTGCGAGGCAAGTCTGGCCCGGGAGCTGAGGGAATGAACCCAAGGAAGAAGCAAGTACACTGACACACCCCAGGAGCACCCTCCAAACGTAATAGGTAAGAGTGAAGAGTTTCCAGAAAGTATCTGCACCAATCTGGTGGCAGGGGCAGGAGCCCCCCGCTCTGCAGAGGAGGATAAGGAAGTGCTGCCACGTGTGCCTGATTGTGGGTTGGAGAAGATGGCGCAGTTTGGAAGTAATATGGAGGATTGGAAAATGTATGCTCCGGGTGTTGAGGCCTTGGGACTGATCTGCAGGAAGTGTTCCAGTTTGACCACACATCTGAGGCCTTGGATTGTCTGTGGAAGCTGCGGGAAACCCCTGCTTGAGGTAGTCTCACCAGCTCAACCTCCACAGATACTGCAGGCAGATTGGGACAAGAATGTTGCTATCCTGGCTGGGAGTGATATCAAGAGCCCACCTGCCATCACTTGAGTCATGCAGGAAGCTGCTCCTCCTGTCTGAGCGGCTGCCCCAGGACCCATCACTTTGGTCAGTCCTCGAGGCCACAGTCGGGCCCACCTGCTCGCTCTGATGTCGGAGTCACTGAGGAAAAGGGTACCGGAGTAGGGTAAGCCTGCAAGGGGGGAAAGCAGTGTGCCAGTGGGGGAGGTGATACCTGTGGCCGTTAAGGGAGACAACATGGTTGTGCCGGTTAAGGCCAGTGCCAAGCGCAACTACCTCCCGGCTGAAAAATGCTCCACGACAACCAATTCAGACACCCCCTCTGATGGATTATCTGAACTGTTTTCGAACACTTTGTCTTGTATGGGAAAGTAGAGTGAAAGTGAGGAGCAGGAGTGTGACATGGAGGAGGATAAAGTTTCTTCTGCTACTGCTGCTAGTGTCAAAATTGAGCTGTCTGCCAATGCAGCTCCATCGGTATGTATTACTAAATCTTTTGAGGAGGATCGTTGGGCCTGACGGATCCCTAAAGTACGCATAGCCAAGCCAACACCTGTAACTAAGTCTGATTGCAAGCCAGATGTTTGGTACTGGGTATCTAGTCCAGCGTGCTCCAGACTTACGGGTCCTACCCGGGTATGGAGACCCTACAACACTGCCCAGGCTGTCTAAAGTACAGCACATAATTATCAAAAAGGTAGCGGAAGAATATGGATACCTGTATCCCTATGTACCGGCTCCCATAGAGGAAGAAATCTTAGACAAGGAAACGCAATGGGTGGATGAGGTTCTGCGAAGTTTCCTTCTAATCCCTTTGCAGGTGGACTTTCCAAAACTGTCACCCAAGGTGGCCGAAAGATACGTCTCAGTGCTGCACACCTGGGGCTACAGACATATAATCAATCTGGACAGTGTGATCATTTGCAGACCTGGCAAAAAGGATATTCAACACTACATCCCCACCGGAAATACCAGAGGAGAGGAGAGGATTTGAAGTTGCCAGATCCCAGGTATTACTGGTAAATACTACGGAACTATACCTGTTCTCCTTATCTTGTTGATTACAAATGTGTGCTCTGTGGAGTTAAGGACGCTATGCTGGAAGCCACTTCACCCCTGCACACAGGTTATTGCTAGTGGAGAACATTCCTGTTGGCTGTACTGCTGAGATTGTGCTGGACTGAATTCTGCCGGCAGATACAGGGAGTGCCCACTTGAGTCGCGCTGGCCAGTACTGTGGAATTGCCAGTATGGTTCCCTCTGAAAAATTACCTGTGATGTTCAGCAGGTTGTTCCTTCAATTGATAAGTAGATCTTTCTCAGTCCCCAGCTGTCTTGCGGACAGATTGAGACTACCCTTGCAAGGGGACCTGTGTTCTGGAGTGCGGTACCTTGCACCATGGCCTGGCTGCTTGTTGCCTGATTGCAGCTGTGCTACCCGTCCCCGGAGTTATCCCTAAGAAGAAGGGAAACTGCTGGGAAATGTGTTTCACCCAAGTGATATTGATATACTCTGGCGAATCAAAGACACTGGGGTATTAGCTAGATAGAATAGACTGTGGTAAGAAAGAGGGTGAAAGTTCTTACCGTGTACACTGAATAATGGACTGCCCAGTGGCACATATTGGCCACCAGGTTGTGTGAGAGGTGCCAGCCTGCGTGACTTCTCATTTACATTATGTGTTCATCTATAGTACATGCTGAGAAAGTTTGAAGGCTAATTGTGAAAGGGGTGGCATTCCCGAATGAGAATGGGGCCCACTTTCATTCATATGTGTATAGTTTAGACATGTTAAAGGTGGTATTTACACTGCTATGCTGTCCTCGGCTGAGGACAATTAACAACCTTCCTAAGGTTCACTTATGTACATATTACACTGTATTATCATAGGGATAGGATGCATTTGCATTGCTGTTTATTTTCTGTTTCAGGTGTTCCTGCACCATTGCGTCTTCCTTGGACAAGGAGAGACAGTGACCCGACATGGATAATAATGCTAAATATTCATGCTCTTTATTACTGTATATATTAGGTAGATAGGATATAAGGCTATTGTTGATATGTTTTCCCTTAACTACATGGGTGGTACACCACATGTTAAATTGTATATATGATGTCTGATATTTATCCACCCTGTGTGAACTACCATTTGCTCATGTATGTGTTGGACATGTTTATTTCATGTGGTATGCCACCTGCATTATTTGTTATTACTATTCCTTTCCTGTTTTCCCCACCCATCCCAGTTTTTGCCAGGACATTCGCTCTCAGGCTTGAGAGCTCAAATTATTTTTCTGCAAACTCCGAGATGTAATTTTGTAGGCAGGGGAGGATGTAGCACCCTGATGTTTAGGCAGGGTTGCTAGTAAATTTACCTGCCAGGTGTAGTTGCCTTGGCCAATTGATAGGAGATCAATTGATTCCACCCTAATTCTGGAATTGCTGCACCTCTCTCTTCTGTCACTAGATGGCCGGGTATCTGGTGGCATTAGATAAGACAAGGGCATTGCAAGGACAGATTAGGAATAGAGGGGTGTCTCAGCCAATGGGCAGGGATTTCCTGGGTCCCTTGGCCTGCTCGGAGAGCCTATTTATTTGGGTGAGGTCAGGTGATCGGTGTTCTTCCCCACATGGACGGCTGTCTGAGTGGATGTGTGTTTCACTGCCAGGGGCTGCTAGGCCAGAGCCTGAGGCCTATCCCAGGGACATCTGGCTGCTAAGCTGTCTGAGGGCCTATCCAGAAGCAAGAGAGCAGCACAGGGTTGGGACTGCGGCTTGCAGTCCAACCAAAAGTGACGGTTCTGCCGGCCGAGGAACCTGTCGTGGTCAGAGTTAGAGGGAAAGCTGTTGCCACTAGGGGGGGCACCCACCTTGTTACCAGGGACCTCCGTGAGTAGCTGAAGCAAGTACCAGAGCAGTATTCTCACCAACCGGGAACAGTGAAGAATTGGGAAACTTCAGCAGGTGTCAAGCCAGGGACCCAGCCAGCGGAGGTGACCCTTGCAGAGCAGTCTTGTGTGCCAAGCTAGGGACCCAGCAGTGACGCTTGAGAAAGATACTCAGTGAGAAGATTGGAAGAGCTCAGGAGATCCAGTGGCAGTGGATCAGCGGGTCTAAGTGATAGACTGGTAGCTCAGTTGAGTGAAGATCTAAAGAGGAGATTGTGGAGGTGAAAGAGCAAACTGTTCAAGATTGTTGCCATAGGAAACAGCGTGTCTACACATGCAGACGTGGTGTCCAGCTGGGTGCCTTTCCCGGCATGGCTGTCTACCTATAGAAGTCTCGGAGTCTGCTAATTAACATTGCAACTATTAAAGGGTGTCCTGGCCCTAACCCTCTCTCCCACAGTTCTGTTCAAGAGAAAATAATTTTCTTTTGCGTTCAAGAAGTGTCTGGCGCCCATAAATCTACCTTGCATTACACCCACCATGCCTCGTAACCCACTCTGCACAGAAGGATGTCAGCTGTCCCTAATTCTGGAGGTCACCATTAGGCCTGGAGAGGCCTGGGACTTGGCTACACAGAACTTTCACATTCTTGCATAATCCAATTGGACTGGTTGTCTCTAAGCAAGATATACACCACAGTCCTCCTCATTTTTTGGTACACTAAATAAGACATGTATCTTCTAGCTGAATACAGCTCATACTGGTGCTCATTTCCAAAGAAAGGAAAACTGCCCATAGTAACCAAATTCCAAACATCAGTTTTTTTAGTGGAGCTAAGAAAATAAAACATGGAAGCTAATTGTGGTGAACTGCTAATTCACTCTTTCCTTCAGGTTCATAAATACTGCCACTGTCAGTTTTATTATGCAAAGGGAACGTCTTCAGGTTTCAACTTATTTTAGGCAAAAATATTGCAAAATGCAAACTATTTTTTGTTTTCGTTTTTCAGGTACCCAAGGAGGCCCGCAATCCCCCAGAGGGGTCAAGTGAAGACATTGTGTACAGTACTTTGAGACATGTCACAGACTGATTCTACTGGAATTCTGGCAAAAGCTTAGGGAAGAGGGGCTCAGCTTCATGTGGGTTACTGTACACACCTACGGCTGGTACCTTTGTATTGCAGGCAAGAAAAAAGTAGGTCAGTAATGAGGATATCTTAGGTGATGTCAACAGAAAACAATCACCCCAGAAAGCCAGAACACAACCGTCTTCTCACCATTAGCAGCTCAGTTGTAACTGGTATGTTACCTCAAAAGAATGGCGCATGCACACGCATTGATCTTTAGTATCTACTTGACTTATATAACTTATATAACATATGACAAAGTCAAAGTACACACATTTTCCATTTAGGACGCAATCCTGATAAAAGTATTTGATTTTTGTATTTCATTACCTTGAACATTGGGAAGCCACATAAGGCTGAAGACATTTAACAGAGGCTGCAAAAGTACAGAGCCCCCTAGATGGTGCAGCCAGATGGATCAGGTCATCCTAAACTCTGAAGGTATAATAGTACGGGGTACCAGAAACAGAGCTAACCTTTTGTAACGTACCTAAAAGAGGATGAACTGTTTAGAGGGCTTCTTTTACACCTCCTGTTCAATACCCCCTGGAATAGGTGGACAAGGAGTGGCAGAAGTGTAGCAGGACAAGGAGTGGCACAAGTGATGTGGTAGGTCCCAACACAGTGGGACAGTCTGGATACTGCTGGGATGCTGTGGATGCTCAGACTGGAATTTGTGCATAATGCCGGCACACAGATGGAGCACAAGAACTAACAGATGCAAAAATCAAAGCCATAGTCAAGACAAGCCAGAGTCAGAAAAAACGGGCAGCAGAGGTACCAAAGTAGAATGAAGGAGCAGGGTCAATCAGATAGGCAGCAGAAGAACAAAAACAGAAGGCAGAGGACTAAGTCAGGACACAAGCCAAAATCAGCAACAGAGGATCAGGATAAAGTAGAGTCAGGAGCCAAGTAGGGTCAAACACAGGTAAATAGGATACAGGTCTGGTCAGAAGTCACAGAAGGTGATGACCACCCAGCAATTCTCCTTAGCTCTGCTGTACTTTAAATGGGACTCTGGGCGCCAAATCCAGTGCCAAATGTGCACGTTAATTCACTTGACTCTATACACTGGTTCACGTACAAATTTCCAGGCATGACCATCTTTCTTCCACCATTACTTAGTAAAAGCTTTGTGCACTTGAAAACAAAGCTTTCCATTCCAGAAGTGACACAAATTGCCTCAGGCACACTTAGCACGAGGGCCTGCTGGAATCACATAAGGTTGTTGGCTATCTCTGTTCTGGCAACCTTTAAATCATCAGGGCACTTTTCTTATTCACCTCTAAGGATCGGACACTCTGTTTCTTTACATCTATGGTCTGACTTGCTCTCACCATCACGACAGCACTCTACCAACAATTATGCAGTCTCTTCTCCAATAAGACTCTCTAGTCTTTGAGACCAATATCAGCTAAAGAAGAATAGATGGAGATGCCATCAGACCCTACCCAAATGGCCTTACTGCTCATAAACCAAAAAGGTACTTCTCAAGGATCCTCGTTATAGACCTGGCTTCTTGTCATTATATAACCATGTCCTAAACCACTGTTTATCAGGTTGAACAGGGATAAAACCCCTGTTCCTATAATCCAGCAGGAACAGCCTGCAAGCTGTTCTGTCTGTTATCACAATGTAGATGAAGTGGGCACACATATTTTTTGAGGATATATACTACTGGATATCAATGCAGCCATGCATGATTAAATCCTGCACTGCTAGATATACCATATCCAGAATACATGAGAACCTTCACAGAAATACAGTCATACATGCTTTGAAATACGACAGAGAATTACAACATTGTGACATCTGCCTGCCCACAGACCCACCAGGACCTGTGCCAATACTTATCTGCTCTTTGGCCAGCGCAATGAGTCACCATGCATGGATAACTTCTTCCTTTTCTAAATCTGTTTGGACAGTTTGAGGTGCCCCTTTGGAGATGCCTTACAAAGACTAATCCTCACTCAATTATCCTGGAAGCAATGCATGGGCATCCTTAGCTTATCTTCTATTTTTTACAATCTATTTAAATATATTCTTGTCTTGAGTTATATTTGTCCAAGAAAGAAAGAGCTCTTGGACAAGAAGCAAGTTCACAAATTTTCTGAAGTTGTCTTATGAAAATTTACTGTAGGTGCAGATATTTTTAATCAATACCATGGACTTATTTCACTGGTAATGGTTTCAGCGCAAGGGTAGATGTTCCAAGCCTCACCCCCCTCTGGCTGCCATCAAACAGGATCCATAGTGCGTCACCTGCTTCCTTAAGGCTGGGTTCACACTATTGTAAATTGGATGCAGGTTTACCCGCACCCAATTCGCATAGCAGGAGATTGTGACTGGCTCTCTATGGAGCCGGTTCACACATCTCCACAGCGGCTCCGGTGCAAATTGCACAGGAGTCCTGTGTGTCCTTTGGTCCATTTTAGGTCCGAATTCAGCCCAAAATTCGAGCTGAAATCAGACCTGAAACAGTGAAAGGAGACGCACCAGACTCCTGCTTTGAGCCGCTGCGTTCTCCAGTGTGAACCCAGCCTAATGCCCCATACACACGGTCGGATTTTCCGACGGAAAATGTGTGATAGAACCTTGTTGTCGGAAATTCCGACCATGTGTGGGCTCCATCACACATTTTCCATCGGAATTTCCGACACACAAAGTTTGAGAGCTTGCTATAAAATTTTTCGACAACAAAATCCGTTGTCGGAAATTCTGTTTATGTATACACAAATCCGACACACAAAGCGCATGCTCAGAATAAATTAAGAGACGAAAGCTATTGGCTACTGCCAATACGCCACCGCGTTCAGAACGATCGGATTTTCCAACAACTTTGTGTGGCCGTGTGTATGCAAGACAAGTTTGAGCCAACATCCGTCGGAAAAAATCCATGGATTTTGTTGTCGGAAAGTCCGATCAATGTCCGACCGTGTGTATGGGGCATAAGGGTTCATTGAATCCTATGAATAGTGCACCCAACAAAACCTACATATGTCCTATTCAGATGTTTCCCGGTGCATTCATTTAAAGAGGCAGGAGCAAGTGCTTTAAGGGTTCACAGCACCCAAAAGGCAGAAAGTGGAGAGGCCACTGCAATGCAGAGGCAGAATGGGTCTAGTTCCCTAAAGCTATGTTTAGTTATCTGTGCTGCAAACCCACAGTTTAAATCTGATAAAGAAGATGGCTGTCCCTATACTCAGCGCTGTATCTTGGCCTAGCCCAACAAGGCCCAGGCCTAGGGCAGCACTTTACAGGGGGGGGCAGCAAAAAAGCTGCTCACTCCCCCCAACCCTCACAAAAAAAAGCCCCTTGTCCTGCCTCCTGCACAAAAACATACAGCTCAGCCCATACAAACCAGTGACAGGCTGACAGCAGTTGTCCACTGGTATTCCAATGTAATCTCACATGGAGCAATTACCTGGGGTGCAGGACAGATGATCACTCCAGGACACAAACCACTTGTGTCCAAGGACAGTCATCTGTCCCTCACCATAGATAATCATTCCATAAATTGATTACATGTAAACATCGAGGATGGCTGCGGCTGCTGTCAGCCTTTCATGGATTTGAACAGCCTGAGCAGCTTCAACTGTTTTCAAGCACCTGAAAATCCAACTGCAGGACTCCACTGCAGTTGAGGTGGAGCTCTAAGAGCAAAAGGTGGAGCATCAGGAGGAAGGGGTGTGGTTTACAGATGACAGGGTGGGCATTAAACAGGAAAGGGTGTGGCCTTGCCAGGAAGGGGTGGGTCATATTTAAATTTGGGGGTATACGAGTTTAGTCAGGCTTAGGGCAGCAC
Source organism: Aquarana catesbeiana (assembly GCF_042186555.1). Lineage (NCBI taxonomy): Eukaryota > Metazoa > Chordata > Amphibia > Anura > Ranidae > Aquarana > Aquarana catesbeiana. The sequence goes on from NC_133336.1 coordinate 180,847,258, forward strand.
AAAACATAAATACACCACTGCCTATACTCTATACAACACCACCCTAGCTGCTGTATACAGAGTTATGGGATGCTCCATTTCAACCACCTATATCTGAACTGCAACATTGGCTATATGGTACCAAACCAAGTCAAGTCAAATCAAGTAAAGCTTTATTGTCATTCCACTACACGTAAGAACATACAGTAGAACGAAATGTCGTATCTCACAGGGCCAAGGTGCTACATACAAATTAAGCATAATTATAACTAGATGTACAAAGAATAAAAACACAGTGAGGAATACACTTCTGGGAACTACGTAACTGTACATATACTATATGTTTCCAAAAGTCTTTGTAGCAGCAAGTGTTTATAAAAGTGTCTAGTGCATATTCAAGAGTAAAAAGGAGGGGACGTGATACGTTCCTGGTCACAATTTATAGGAGTAGAAGAGGTTTCAAAGAACATTGGAGTTGAAGGCTCTCACAGCCTGGGGGAAAAAAACTGTTGAACAGTCTGACAGTCCTGGTTTTGATACTCCGGGACCTTCTACCTGATGGCAAGAGCTGAAAGAGACTGTGGGAGGGATGAGTAGGATCCCTCGCGATACTGGTAGCTTTTCTGGAGCATTGTGTATGGAAAATGTCCAGGATGGAGGGGAGAGAGACACCAATAATCTTTTCAGCCGTCTTCACTAGTTGCTGCAGGGTCTTGCGGTCAGCAGAACTGCAGTTCTCATACCAGACAATGATGCAGCTGGTCAGCACGCTTTCAGTGGTTCCCCTGTAAAATGTAGTAAGGATGGGTGGGGGGAGACTGGCTTTTTTAAGGCGGCGGAGAAAATATAGGCGCTGTTGTGCCTTCTTGGATAGTGACGTGATGTTGGTTGTCCAGGTAAGATCCTCTGAGATGTGCACTCCCAGGAATTTAATACTATTTACTCTCTCTACAGTCAAGCTGTCGATGGTCAGTGCGGAGTGATCAACAGAATTTCTCCTGAAATCCACAACCTCCTTTGTTTTGCTTACTGGGATGCATACTTGCTCCTGGATTACTTACATTTGTGCAAGCTGCAGTTAAAGTGCAGGTTCACATAAAAATTGAACCTCCGCTTTTCTGAACCCCCCCCCCTCTGGTGTCACATTTGGCACCTTTCAGGGGGGAGGGGGGTGCAAATACCTGTCTAAGACAGGTATTTGTACCCACTTCCGGCATAGACTCCCACGGGAGTCTATGCCTCTTCCCGTCCCCACCGCGCTGTCTGCTGGGACACACACGGGTCCCAGAGACAGCGGGGACAAGTTAGGAAGCGCAGCGCGACTCGCACATGCGCAGTAGGGAACCGGGAAGTGAGGCCGCAGCGCTTCACTGCCTGATTCCCTTACAGAGGATGGCGGTGGCAGCACCCGAGGACCGAGGGACAATTCGGTCTCGGGTGCCGACATCGCTGGACCCTGGGATAGGTGAGTGTTTCCTTTTTTAAAAGTCAGCAGCTGCAGTATTTGTAGATGCTGACTTTTACATTTTTTTTTTCCGCGGGACTCCCTCTTTAACAAGATATGTGAACAAGCCTGAGGTGGAATCACACGAGATTTTCTTGCCTTTTAGTTTCATTTTTACTGTACATTTCTCACAGATCTAAAGATCTTTGATCATCTCAATGTACACACAAATGTGAGGTTTCATTGTGTAGCAGGCATTAGATAAACAACAGTTGGAATTCGGTTATTAAGGGATCTATTTATCAATGTTTTTCACACAGTATTAACAACTTTTTTACAAGATTTACCCTTTGTTTTAATTGCATCTTAGGTAAAAAAAAAAAAAAGGTCAATCTTGGGTGTAAGTTATATGAAAGTTGTATATTTGTTGGAACACCCTGGTGCACTTCCCACCACTTTTCTTTTATATATATATATATATATATATATATATATATATATATATATATATATATATATTTATTTAGAAGACATACAAACTTAAAATAAATCAGTGTTAATGCAAACTTTCAAGTATAAGGCTTCGTTCACATGTGCAGCTAGAGGGCAGTAAAATCAAATGGTTGAATCGTAGCTTCACCACCCCACAAATGCCTGCCTGAACCTGGGCATAGAGCTGATCAGGATTGTACACATGCTGTGGCTGCAATGCTTTGCTTCACGGCCATGGCAAAAATTAGACAGCATGTCACATTCACAGGCAATACCACCACTTGACACGACTAATGCAAATCTTTGGGGTCTTGCCACATTACGGAGACTTCTACACGTTACAAGAAAGTTCTGAGCTCCTCAATTACAAAGAGACTGTCCAGTTAGGAAGAGGGTTGAGAAAAGTGGAGAAATAGCACTGGACCCATAGGGTTATCTCTCTGGTATTGCTATCTTAAAGTATAGAGGTTGATGTAAATAAACTGGTTCTTGGGCAGGCAACGTCTACATACCAGAGGATCTACACACTCTCCATCCCAGAGGATCTACACACGCTCCATCCCAGAGGATCAACACAGTCTCCATCCCAGAGGATCCACACAGTCTCCATCCCAGAGGATCTACACAGGCTCCATCCCAGAGGATCTACACAGGCTCCATCCCAGAGGATCAACACAGTCTCCATCCCAGAGGATCTACACAGTCTCCATCCCAGAGGATCTACACAGGCTCCATCCCAGAGGATCTACACAGGCTCCATCCCAGAGGATCTACACAGGCTCCATCCCAGAGGATCTACACAGTCTCCATCCCAGAGTATCTACACAGGCTCCATCCCAGAGGATCAACACAGTCTCCATCCCAGAGGATCTACACAGTCTCCATCCCAGAGGATCTACACAGGCTCCATCCCAGAGGATCTACACAGGCTCCATCCAAGAGGATCTACACAGGCTCCATCCCAGAGGATCTACACAGGCTCCATCCCAGAGGATCTACACAGGCTCCATCCCAGAGGACCTACACGGGCTCCATCCCAGAGGATCTACACGGGCTCCATCCCAGAGGATCTACACAGGCTCCATCCCAAAGATTCTAAACAGGCTCCAACCTAGAGGATCTACACAGGCTCCATCCCAAAGATTCTAAACAGGCTCCAACCTAGAGGATCTACACAGGCTCTTTAACTTGTAGTGTAATGCAACAAAATTGTAAATTGAAACACCAGTACACTGCTAAGAGGTCCAGACCAATTTTTATTCCAATAAAAAACAGGGCTACACTACAAAGAGTAGCCAATGCGTTTCCAGGGTCCTCCAAATCTGCTAATCTTTTTCCATTGTTGTCAATCAAGCCCTGGTGAAGGGGGTGCTCTTTGACCCCCAAAACGCATTGGCTACATTTTGGATTGTCCCTCTGACTTTTATTAGAATAGGGCTGTATCTTGACCTCTTAGAAGTGTTGTGGTGCTTGAAATGCCATTTTTGTTATAGTTACAAAGAGAGACTGCCCAGTTACAGATAGAGATTGCCAAATTACAGAGATTGTCCAGTTACAGATATAGACCACTCAGATACAGAGAGAGGGTTCTCAGTTACAGAGACAGACTGAGCAATTACAGAGAAAGAATGCCCAGTTACAGAGGAAAACCACTCAATTAAAGAGACAGATTGCCCAGTTACAGAGGGAGGCTGGTTGATTAAAGAGACAAAGTGTTCAGTTGCAGTGAGAGGCCAACCAGTTATTAAGAGAGACTGCCAAGTTACAGAGGCAGACTGCTCAGGTAACATGCAAGGTAATATGTCATAGAACAGTCCTTTGCCATAATTGTTTAAGTTTTTCTTTGCGTGCTAAATTGTGTTGATTGATTTACTGAAGGGTTTGTCTATTGATTTTATAATGATTGATGACCCTACAGCAGCTCAATATTTTTCATGAATATTTTTCTCACATAAGTATCTAACTATATGTGCTGTTACTGCCAGAATACACTGATCTTTTATTCTTTACCCTTTCTTGTTTTCCTTTTTCACATTTTTACTATTTAATAAAAGGGTACATGTCTACTATTAATAATAACTAAATGCTTCCTAAATATCAGAAGCAAATACATTTAGGTCGGTACATTTCAAAATCTCCCTGGTTATACATAATCAATAAACAAAAATATATTAGAGAACCAAGTTCCAAAATAAAGTTTATTTTAACATATTTAAATTCAGGTACAAAGCCGGAAATATTCAAATTAAAGGTATCACAGCAAGGGGGCTGATTCATACTTTGACAATCTGTTGTGGTGTGTTCATGAATGCCATGTTAAGGAAATCAAATCATTGTGAATGGGCTGTCAATGCACCACAATGGGTCAAAGCGCACAAGACCCTTTATTAGCAATGCACTGCTCTATAATGCAAAGTCTGTGCATTGTGGTGTATCACACATTGCACTATACTACACAGTATTCATAATAAATGGCTCCACAATGCACGGCACACAGAGCAGGTGCATTGCCGTGTGTTGCAGAAACACAAGGTAACCTAAGCACTTTAGTGCACATTGCCTCAGCGGTGAAGGTCCCTACTATTTCTTTCAAATATTTCATTTGAATATTTAAGAAAGTAGCAGATTCACTTTAAAGCGGTATTAACCAAAAAACAAAAATGTAATATATTGCAGCTTACCAATTGTTAGATGGGGTGGCTGCATTAGTTTTCTTTTTAAGGCTTTTTTTCCTTTTTTATTTTTACCTGGTGATCCTGCCAATAAGTTTTTTTTTTTTCAACTTTCTCTAACCGACCAAGCTATCCAGACAAAGTATCAGTTAGAGGGTTGAAACAAACCACTGATCACCCACAGGTGTGCTTACAATGGTCCGCTTTTATTTATTTATATAAACTCTTAAAGGAAAATAGACTGAAAAAATACCCAAAACAATTGTAGCCAACATATTTAGGAATTGGTAAGCTGCAAGTTATTACATTTTTGTAAGTACACCTTATTTTTCCACCCCAACAGGTTACACATATATAAATCCAAAAACAAAAATGTAATAATATTGCAGTTTAGTAGTCAAGATGTATGTAATGAGTATACTGTGAAAATGTAAAATAAAATACTGCCTTTTTTGTGTTACGTTATGACAGTACAGTAATTTTTTTTTAATGGGCTACAGACAATGACATGACTGATTGTATATGGCGTGATGTAAATGTTTTTACTTCTCCAATAAAAGTTTCATTTCAATGATTTTTTTTTTTCCGCTCATTTAAACTCAAAAGCTGCAGATCTCCCAAACGAATACACTATAGTAAAAATGCATCTGTGAAGTCAATCTGGTATTTGCTGAATACATCAACAGCAGGCTGATCATATTTGATGATGCAGCTGTAAAGCCTTCAAAGTAACAAAAAAAAAGGTTTTAATAATGAATAAATCTATATATATATATATATATATATATATATATATATATATATATATATATATATATATATATATATATATATATTATAACCTCAGCCTTATCCTCAGGGTTGTCAATTGAAATGTTAGCCGGACTGAAAGGGAAACTAGTGTTTCGGTGAGTACCTGTTACATACTAGCATAAAAAGCACCAATGTCATACTGTATAAAGTATAGTAACTCAAAAACTCTATAAGAAAAATTGCTCAGTAGACCTTTCATTTTCCAGGAAAAAATACTGAATGAACTATAACTTCTGAGCTTTATTGAGTCAACAGACAAAAATTCAATCAAAATTGTTTGTGAATGTCTCAGCATTCTTACAGATTTATTTTTGATTATATTATGATCCTTTGTATTGGGATACAGTGCAGCACTTGTATTCTTTTTAATATTTATTATTATAAATGTCTTCAATAAGCCCCAAAATATTTGTAATATGTTGTCCGCTCCATCTAGTGACCATAATGCAGTATTTCCCTGATATAATGCAATTAGGAAAAAATACCACATTATGGCCACTAGATGGAGCAGACAAGCCCAGGAATTGCATTGAAAATGACATTTAAAGCATATTACATAACTAGGAGGATTATTAGTGATCTTTTTGTGAATGCTGGGACTTTTTTTTTCAAATAGACCCTTTAGTGTACCAGTTACAGAGATACTGAATGTACACAGCTTTTTACTCTCTATTGTGTAGGTTTTTTGGTCAATCAATCCTTTAAGGTAGGCATTTGTACATAGAACACAAAGTTCATCAATGTATAACGGAATTTTTTGTGAATCAATTTTACAGTACCATTCGTGATTTTTTAAGATGTTAATACACATTTTTTGATATTGGGGTGGGACATCAAAATGATGTTCCCACCCTTATCTGTACAGACCTTTTTTGTAGGCATTGATCCCATGGGACCAATTGGTATCCGTAGGACTTCATGGCGTTATTTCTCTCTCTCATCATAAAATGTTCAAAATTCTTGGTTGTTCTTTCTATTGAAAGCCACCATTCTCTTTCCTTTCCACTCTGTCAGTGGTTCTAGCTTTATGGTACCCGAATCTGTGCATACTGTGCTATTGTATGGTTAGAATTTTATATAAACAATGCTTATCTGGACTCTTTGATATTGAACCCACATAGTTAATACTATCTAATGGATTAATATATATTTTTGTATTTTTAGATTAATATAATTTTTTATCCCCTCTTTTTCCTTCAATTACATTCCTCGGCTTTGGATTGGATCCTTGTGAATAGTTGCGATTACTCCCCATGTCCGACTTCCCGTTTTTCTTGGAGGTCTATTTCTCTTGGGCGAGTGTGTGATTCCCCATCCTCCTGTCTTCTGTGTTATATCCACTAGGTGGCGCACACAGTTATGAGACTTGTGGGTGGGCCGACGTTTTTGTTTTCTTTGTGTTTCACACTTACAAATCGTCAGGCAGTACTGCGCATGTCCACAAGCACAGTCTGAAGTTGAATCTGTTGATGTCATACTGCGGTGCCTCGGCGCACACTTTTTACCCATAAACAGATAGGAATCAGGTGCATCTTATGGTATTTAAGGGGAACTGATTTTTCAGATGTTCCCTGTGGCAGCTTGCATGGCGGTGGAGATACACGCTGTGGAGTTGATTGACTGGTATGTGTCTTGCTATATGTGTTGATATGATTTTTATGATGTGTTCCTTTATGAACCACGGTCTGAAGATATGTTTTTCCACAGATCCTGGTGTATCTAGTGCCTGTCTGAGATCTTGTGTAATACTTCATTGTGAACATCCTTTGAAGCTTGGATCCCTACTGAGTATATCCAGCTCGCATGATGTGATCTTGACATTATGCTTTGAGATCTCTCAGATAGGTTCGCATTTCTTTTGATCACTCTCATTAGGATTTGATCTGCGCTAAGACGTTTCAATCATTCTAACAGTAAGCTTCTTTAATGTTCTTTATATACTATATAGAATTCGTATGTGGCTTTAGATGGTTCCTTGGACTATTTCCATCTACACCTGACTTTAATATCCACTTGGATAACACACTCTCTCCCCGCCTAATTTACATGCTCTGTTTAGTGAAGACTCCATAGGTGTATATTGAAATACTTTGTATACTTTTAATTTAATTACCTGATTTACAATGGTTGCCAGATAGATTTCTCCACCCTGCCAACTTTCCAAATATTGTTTTTTTTTTTCATTTTTAAAGTATTTTCTTCTTTATGCAACAGTCTCTTTATGTGACTTCACTTTTCCTGGTTCCCGCACTCGCCTGGGAGATTGCCAATTTTGGGATCAACATTGGGATCGTGCGCAACTCCTGCTGGATATATCCATATGCGCTTTATGACTACCTGTAATAGGAGTCATGGAAGTCTGGGGAGTAGGATGTATGACAGGTGGTGGTGGTGGAAGATATTTCAGTCAAATTTACCTATTGTCCAGCAGGGATTTGAAGATTGTGTATAATATCTGAAGAAGTTGATACATTGTCTGAAGATTTTGATACATTGTTTGAATATTTGCACTACTGAACTTATTTTGTGTTTGGATTTTTTATACACATATTATATTATCATGTTGGTGCTCAGTTGAAATCACTTTTGCATGTTTGCATTTTATTAGGGAAGGAGCGCGGTTTAATCAATTTAGTATTGATGTTTACTTATCCATTTTCTTTTTTACAACGTGCTGCTCCTTACCAACTTTCACCTGTTTAATTATTATAGTTGCACTAATTATCTTTCCACTTTGCGGTCCTGGGGTTTTTAACCCCTCATTCACATTTTTACTAAACAGTTATTACATTTGTGAAATTTCTTACCGTTTAAGAGATATGTCTGATTGAATTTTCAGGAAGTCAGCTTTGTAATTTAAAATATGCAGCCTGTATTCTGGCAGGTAGGAGGTGTTAGAACAGTGATTGCATCATATTCTCTTCTCTCTCTAACTGTAATCAGACTACATTTCCCATGAATCCTTGGGATGGGAGTGAATGTAGGAGGTACACTAGGCTTGTACATGTGAACTTGCCCACTTCAACATAAATCACACCCCTCATTCTGCAGCCAGTATGATAGGTTACAGCCTTATAAATGCAAAGCATTTTAAAATAAATAAATAAAAAATATAAATATTTAACTCATTTAATATAAATGCAAACCAGTGCAGGTTATCAGGGACCACCAGTGCCAAATGTCAGGGACCACACGTGCCGAATGTCAGGGACCAACAGTGCAGATTATCATTGTGGTGTCACCAGTGCAGATTATCAATGCCCATCAGTGAGGTGACACCAGTGCCTTGTCTGTGCCCATGATTGCGGTGTCACCAGTGCCTTATCTGTTCCCATCATTGCGATGTCACTAGTGCCTTATCTATGCCCATCATTGTGGTGTCACCAGTGCAGATTATCAATGCCCATCAGTGAGGTGACACCAGTGCCTTATCTGTGCCCATCAGTGCCGTGTCACCTGTGCCTTATCTGTACCCATCATTTCAGTGTCACCAGTGCCTTATCTTTGCCCATAATTGCGGTGTCACCAGTGCCTTATCTGTGCCTATCAGTGCGGTGTCACCAGTGCCTTACCTTTTGCCCATCAGAGCGGTGTCACCAGTGCCTTACCAGTGCCCATCAGTGCGGTGTCACCAGTGCCGTGTCTGTGCCCATGATTGTGGTGTCACCAGTGCCTTATCTGTGCCCATCAGTGCGGTGTCACCAGTGCCTTACCTGTGCCCATCAGTGCAGTGTCACCAGTGCCTTACCTGTCCCCAGTGCCTTATCTGTGCCCATCATTGTCAGAGGTGGCTCTAGGCTTTGTGAGGCCTTAGGCAAAACCTAGACATGAGGCCCCACTCACGCCCATAATGGGAAAAATAATTCAAGCAACAAAAAAATAACCTGTATAAATTACATATATTAGGATCTTTAAAGTGCTGGTGTCAGCGTTCTCTGTCTCGGTGCTGGTGTCAGCGTTCTCTGTCTCGGTGCTGGTGTCAGCGTTCTCTGTCTCGGTGCTGGTGTCAGCGTTCTCTGTCTCGGTGCTGGTGTCAGCGTTCTCTGTCTCGGTGCTGGTGTCAGCGTTCTCTGTCTCGGTGCTGGTGTCAGCGTTCTCTGTCTCGGTGCTGGTGTCAGTGAAGGAGATAGCAGCGGAGAAGCCAATCAGCAGGCAGTGCCAGCGCAGGATGCAGAGCGCCCGGCCCACCATGGCTGAGGATCAGCATTGGACTGGGACCTCCCAACCCCCCCCCCCCCGCAGTGGAGTCCCGCATAGGTGGGGGTAAGGGCAGGGCGGAGGGAGGGGTCAGGGGCTGCCAATCACAGGTGGACACACTGGGACTGAGCTGTCCTTACTGTTTGTGACACTGATGATCAGGAGGAAGGGAGTGGAGTGCATGGGACAGGACAGGGGGTGGATATAAAGACCAGTCTGTGGCTGAGGGATGCTGGGGGGTGCTGGATCTCTCTCATGTTGGTGGTCGTTGGCTGCAGAAGGGGTTGTGGCATGGTAGCTGTGCCTCGCCCTGCAGCTGGAGCCCCGGTCCCCCCCCCCCTGCACTGATTGACAGCCCCAGAGAGAGAGAGAGGCGGCCCGGTCCGGATACCTCTTCTTTCCTACCACCCTTTCAATCGGCTCCATACAGCGCTCATGGGGCCTCCTCCGCTCGTCGTACAGCCCCGCCTCCCTGCACCGGAATTGTGATAGACGTCTCACAGCACACTGTTCTAATGTACAGGGAGGCGGGGCTGTACGACGAGCGGTGTTCTCACAAACAGACCTGTCAGCTCGAGATGCACTCTGTCCCGATTATCTGTAACACTCCCTGCACTAGAAAGAGAGATGGCGGGCGGGCGGTTGCGGCGGGGGGATGGGGGCAGAGTGCTAGCAGGGAGGAGGAGGAGGAGGAAGCAGAGGAGGAGGACACCACCTCTATGGGCGGCACAGACCGGGGGCTGTGAGACCCCCTCCGCCCACTACAACGAGTCAGGCGGAAGAACAACTCTGCTCACTTTCAGAGGACTACAAGGGGGCGTGTCAGACCGCTGGCTGAGGTTACTGGAGGGATAGCAGCCAGTGGTCTTACAAACAGGAAATCACCAGGCAATAATGTTTTTTCAGCAGGTTATTGCAGAGGAACTACAGAGCTCAGAAGAACATGGCTGACAAAGTTGGTAAAGGTAGGAGATCAGCAACGAGAACATGGAAAAACATTTTTACCCGGAGTTCTGATTTAATAATAAAGATGGAATCAACCAGGAAAATTTATATTATAAGGTGTATTTCACTTTATGATATGAGGAATAATGGCAAAAGGATGCACTGTGGGATTTTAATTGGAATTTTCTCATCGTTTTTAAAGAGAATTTGCCTATTGCATTATTAAGATTCACCTATTAGTAATTTTTACAGTTCCAATAGTCCCTGATTGAAAAGAATCTACATTTCCAAAGATCTTGCAGAGGTTGTAGAGGACTGCTGAAACCAATCTTCAGGGAGAGAAAAAAAAAATGGTAGTGGTGGAATATTTCCAAGGCAACTGTTGCAGAATGCCAAAATTCTGCCACATGGGCATTGCAAAAGATGTACTGGAAATTCCCACTTATCAACAGGATGAAAGATGTGGGTTGTGTTCTCCTTCTTTACAAACCATCATAATCCCCCTTCCCTGTCCTGGGCCTCACTGTCACACAGATCCGATAAGACCCAAGCTAGAATGTTAGCGCTGTTTCTGTCTCAGCATGCAATGCATACCAAGCATTGTTTTACACTTATACACACTTATATTAGAGTACTCAGAGATTGTCAGTGAGGGGCTCCAGGGTGAGCCAATAGAAAGGGAAAGCTAATTTGCAGCTTCCCCAGGATTATTAAGGCCTGATATAGGACCCGGAATTCAGAAGTTTGGAGAGATTGTTGGGTGGGAAAAAGCCTCCAACCCTGACTACGGGTATCTTGGTCCCATGTGGGGTTAACCCACCTGCAAGAGAGGGCTGAAAAGGGCAGAAGCAGTCAGCAGGTGTCTATGAAGTGTTGAGTGGAACACAATACAGTTGTGTGTGGGCTGTAGACTGACTACTGAGATGCTGCCTGGGCTCTTGTGGTCCCTTTTTGGAAGCATGTTTGAATACATTTACTGTTAACTGACTCACTACCTCTGCTGGAAGTCTATTCCAATTCAGTTGGCATTGATTTCACTTATTGTGACCTATCTTTGGCCATCAGGCCTGGTAAAGTCCTAAAGGCAGCCTTGGACCCAAGATAGCCACACCAGTGCAATCGTGGGCAGTATAGCTCCAGGGGTTTAGACTTTTCCAAGGTTAGACTGCCCTCAATGCACCTTCAGTGAACGTGTTACTGTTTAAGCTGACCCGGGTACATCACTAACTACTGGCTATTGATTGCACATGGGTGATTCTGTACAAATCTATATCTACAGTACAGTAGATGTATTTGGTGCAATATTCTGCTTCATCTGTTGACCCAAGTGAATTTTATTTGTTTTGTCTCTTGGTATGTCAAATTATATTTATCATAAGTTTACTGCCTTATTATATAAGGTTTACTTTCCAACTGTGTTCTTGTCCATTTTTTTTTTAGACAGAATTGGTGCTAAGACTTGTTTCATGAGTGGTTTTGTGGTGAAACTTGAATTGTGTGAATTCAGCTGGGTGTGTCAGAGTGGTCGAGGTGTTAAAAGAGTCAAGGCCAGCATCAGAGGACCAGCTGAACTAGTGGCTCCTTGAGGGGGTGCTTACATTAGTATTCTAGTTTATTTGCATTAATACATCATGTCAATTTTCTGTGTCATTTGTTCAAGTATATATTACACTTAACTGTAGGCATTGTTTGAATAAAGATCTAATGTTTGCTTGTTCAAATACTGTATGGTAAGAAAAGTCAACTCTTGGAAGGTTGTGTACCTGAACGACTTTGTTCTTTTCTAAGCAGGGATAGTCCTGGAACTCAGTTACAATATATCTATACACACCTAGTCCACCTGCTGCTATTCAGGCCAGATACAATGGCTCCCTTCTTGCTACATGAAAGGGGTCATAAAATCATAAAAATTCTCATAACTTGCAGGTGTTCATGTCGCTTTCCTGTCATGTTATCAGTGTATAATATATGCAAAATAATTCTGCGCTACCCAAAAAGGAAACAAACAGCAGCTAACACAACCAACAAAGTATATATGGGAAGAAACAACGAAAAAGTGTAGCGCTAAACAATAAACGACAATAGATAGGTCGATGTGCAGTGAAGGGGATCACCTATGCATAAAACTTTTTGTAAATAGGTAGTCCTGATATGGATATTATGACTAAAAATGACAGTGGTTAGTCCTTAAGTAAACATATATTAGACAAATAATTCCAGCGTCCCAAAATGCAGATCAGCTCACTCCCACCGAGAGATGAAGAGGCTTACCAGATGAGGTGGACCCAAAGGGGCATACGCCAAATTGGGTCAGATAAGGCTTGAGTGGTGAGTGGCTGTGGATGTCTGTGATCCCACGGATTGCTGTATTCCTCCAAGTGGCACCCGGGTCCTGAAAGGTGTGGGGAGTCACACGGATGTAGATGGTCCTATAGGTCCTGGAAGGGATGGGGTATTCCGTAGATGGGTCCCTCAAAGCAACATTCCATGGATCGAGTGATGATGTTGTTTAAGTAGAAAGGAAAGGAAGGGCCACATAGTGTAAATCCGAAAACGAAACTTTTTATTTAAAATAAAAGGATATACACTCACGTATAAATCCAAGGTATAAAACAGCGCTGTAACAAAGTGGCGACAGTGGAGTCCTACCCGACGCGTTTCGTCCTAAAAGACGTCATCTGGGGGGTTACCCCCACTGTAGCCACGCTAATATATATATAGGGGATGCATCAGTAATCATGGGAATCAGCTCCACATTGAAAAAAACTTCACTTCCGGTATCGGCCATTTTGGTGAAGTTTTTTTCAATGTGGAGCTGATTCCCATGATTACTGATGCATCCCCTATATATATTAGCGTGGCTACAGTGGGGGTAACCCCCAGATGACGTCTTTTAGGACGAAACGCGTCGGATAGGAATCCACTGTCGCCACTTTGTTACAGCGCTGTTTTATACCTTGGATTTATACGTGAGTGTATATCCTTTTATTTTAAATAAAAAGTTTCGTTTTCGGATTTACACTATGTGGCCCTTCCTTTCCTTTCTACTTAAACAACATCATCACTCGATCCATGGAATGTTGCTTTGAGGGACCCATCTACGGAATACCCCACCCCTTCCAGGACCTATAGGACCATCTACATCCGTGTGACTCCCCACACCTTTCAGGACCCGGGTGCCACTTGGAGGAATACAGCAATCTGTGGGATCACAGACATCCACAGCCACTCACCACCCAAGCCTTATCTGACCCAATTTGGCGTATGCCCCTTTGGGTCCACCTCATCTGGTAAGCCTCTTCATCTCTCGGTGGGAGTGAGCTGATCTGCATTTTGGGACGCTGGAATTATTTGTCTAATATATGTTTACTTAAGGACTAACCACTGTCATTTTTAGTCATAATATCCATATCAGGACTACCTATTTACAAAAAGTTTTATGCATAGGTGATCCCCTTCACTGCACATCGACCTATCTATTGTCGTTTATTGTTTAGCGCTACACTTTTTCGTTGTTTCTTCCCATGTTATCAGTGTATAGTCCTACAATTATGTAAATAAAACATGTAACAGTAGCAAAAAAAATCCCAAGAAATTCTTTAAGTATGTAAAAAGTGGGGGGCGTGTTCGGATGTGAGCGGCGGCGGACGTCTTTGCAAGGTGCTCCAGAATCCTGATTGCTAATCCGTCGCCATCCGAGTGTTTAAAGACCTACTATCTGCAAAAAACCTGCCAACCTACTCATCTAAGTGCCCCTACAGTGTTCTACGCCAATATTTTTCAGAAACTCGGCCAGTCATCAACAGAGGGAGACGGCCTCTGGACTCTCGCGGCCGCTGCCATCTTGCAGATCCGAGGCCTCCCGGGGGAATCTCAATCCACCTGGGACAGACCGGAGGCCTTGACGAGCTCCGGGGACGTCCGTGGAGGCCGCGGCCTAGTAAGTCCTGTGGATCCCCAGTGTTTCCTGTGGCTGCTTCCCGCCGGGGGTCGCCGCGGCCGGTTCGGCCTACGTCGGAAGTGCAGGCATCCTCTACACATCCTCTCTACCAGTCCCCCAGGTTCTTGCCAAGGCCCGGAGTGCTCCCAAGGACTGCCTGACCGGGTGGGGGTATTGGTGCCCCATCAGCTGCTGCCTCCGCCGCATTGTTCTGGGCCCTCTGCTCCCTGGCACTCTCAGCCCACCATCTTTACTGCCTTACTCCTGTCTGCCTGTTACTGTGAGGGGGGAGGCTGCTGGTGAGCATTGTCTGTCTGTCCACAGTGAAAACACCAAGGACTAGAGGTATATGGCCAGCTTAGGTTGCATTTAGCTGCCTCTCAGCACTACATTTGGGCCGGGGTGGGGAGGAAGGTCGCATTGTGAAGAGCTTCTGTCACCCTAAAATAACAACATCCTTCTCCGCACCAAACGGGACTCTGTCCGGACGGCCATTGGAGCCCAGAACGGATAGTACTTGTTGTTGTGCCTCCATCCATGCCGGCAAAAGGTAAAACAGCGGCCTCGAACTCCAGTAAAAAACAACCGCCGGCACCGGTCGGACACCCAGACGCCATTTTAGCTGACAGGCTCCACGCGCTGCTGGCTGAGCTAAACATGGCCACGAGCCAGGAGAGCCCGCTCGCTCCAGCGGCCCCGGAATCCTCCACCTCTGGGGACACGCTGGTGATTCTGCTAGCCATAGAAAATAGTAGATCCTCTCTGCTGACTCATAGTGATAAGCTCACTGAGGAATGCAATTGCATAAGGGCAGATCTAGATAAGTTCAGAGGACGCCTCACAGAATCTGAATCACGTATATCAGCCACAGAGAACCTGACTGCCAGCCATGACCATCGCATTGAAGTGCTAGAAAACACAGTCAAATCACTGGTAGCTAAATCAGATGATGCAGAGAATCGCCTCAGGAGGAATAACGTGAGGGTGCTTGGCCTGCCAGAGGGATCAGAGGGCGGGCGGCCTGCAGAGTTTGCTGAGGCCTTCTTCAAAGACATCCTCGAGCTAGCACCTGTTCCGCCGACCTATGTAGTTGAACGTGCACATCGAGTTCCCACTGGCCGTCGACCACCTGGGGCACAACCTCGCCCATTCCTGGTAAGGTTCCTCAATTATCGGGATCGTGACCGTATACTCAGCGAAGCTAGGAAACATCCTCACCTCAAATATGAAAATGCTGACATCCACTTTTACCCCGACTTTTCGGCGGACCTACAGAAGAAGAGAAAAACCTTCCAAGACATCCGTCAACGCCTCAGAGAAAAAGGCCTGCCCTATAGCATGCTGTACCCGAGCCGCCTGAGAGTTGTCCATGCTGGCACTGCAAAATTCTTTGACTCCCCGGAGGAGACCGACTCCTGGTTCTCTACTCTGCGGTAAACTGTTGTTGCCTGACACGTCCAATGGTGTTTGACGGATGCATTATCCTACCCTAACGGGTCCGAACATCCTGGCGCTTAAAGTGGTGTTCCGGCCGAAATTATACTTTTTAAATAAAAATACCCCTATAATACACACGCTTAATGTATTCTAGTAAAGTCAGTCTGTAAACTAAGGTCTGTTTTGTTAGTTTATAGCAGCAGTATTTTATTTTATAAACTTACAGCAGGCTGTGGCCATCTTAAGTATGGGCATCTGAAGCCAGACTGTATTTCTTCCTGGATCTTGCAGATCTCGCACATGCTCAGTGCAGCACAAGCAGTGTAATAGGTTTCAGGTCAGGTTTCCATAGCAACGGCAGAGTCAGAGGAAGTTGCCGCCCCTTCCCAGAAGGCATTGCAAACAGGAAATGATGCGTTGGGCCAGGGAGGAGGAAGTGAAAAATGAATACAGCTGATATACAGTAGGTGCTGAGAAAAAAACTTTTAAAATATCCAATTCGTTTACAGTGCACAGTTTAGTGAGGGATTCTGAAGAGTTGTAAAAGTGGGTGGAACTCCACTTTAATTAGGTCCTTTCCTGTATACTACTTTTGTCATCCTTGACTAACTGGAGTAAACGGAGCAATACAGAATGGAAGATCTTTACACCCTTGGACGTTGCCCCCTTTTGAGTTCAAGTCTGTTTTCACTGCAAAGTACTGTTGTTGCACCACAAAAGTATAGGAGGTATATGACTAACTAGTTTCTCTTAGTTTAGCGACTAGTTTGGATTACAGACTGTTCCAGTTTTGTTCAGGGATGAAGCTGACCTGTCCTAATGGTTCTGGCGGGTTGGCAGGGTTTGTTTGTAAGAGGCAAGCTTTGGGAGTAAGCTCGGTGTACAGTTTTTGTTTTTTTTACCACCGTAGCATGGGGTTATGAAGAAATTGGGCTTTATTTACAGCGAATGTGCAATGATCCATGTTGGGTATTTGGTGATAGTCATACTTTATTACACGTACAAAATCCTGATATTTCATGGTCACACCTACTAAAGGTCTTGGTATACAGCAACATATGTAATATGCTAACATATAATTATGGCGGGGTCAATTGTTAATGTGGTATCTTGGAATGTCAGGGGCCTCAATGATAGGTTCCGTAGGGCCTTGATGTTCCAATATCTGAAACCAATTAAACCACAGTTGGTATTTTTGCAGGAGACGCATTTAGATGGGAACAGGATTTTGTCATTGCGCAGATCCTGGATTCAGCGTGCACTTCATGCTGCATACTCTACGTATGCCAGAGGGGTTGCCATTTTAATTAGTAAGTCGGTGCCCTGTACAATTCATAAAGTCATATCTGACCCTGGAGGTCGGTATTTAATAGTGGTTGCTGATCTATATACACATAAAATGGTCCTGGTAAACATTTATGTTCCTCCCCCATTCCATATTCAGATTTTGTATGATTTGATAGGCAAGCTAGCTCCCTTTTTATGCATCTTCCCCTGTTGATTGCAGGGGATTTTAACGCCATATTATGTGCTGCCCTGGATTCATCTAATGTGTCCAGGGCGGCATCAGTGGATTTAGCTGCATGGGTGGACACGGCATCCTTGACAGAGCTGTGGCGCTGGAAGAATCCAACCACAAGGAGTTTTTCCTATCTATCTAAAACGCATAAATCTTCCTCAAGGATAGACTTGGCATTTGCCAATCCACCCATGCTACAGCTAGTACGAGGCGCAAATTATCTAGCGGGAGGCCTCTCGGATCATACACCCCTGTCTGTGCATGTGGGTCTGCCTTCAAGGCTCGGGGGGGGAGCATGGAGGTTGAATCCGGGTTGGATAGAGGTACAATCAGTGGCTTCGCAGGTGACACCATATGTGTCCAGTTACTGGGAGGATAACCTTGATTCAGCTCCTTTGCCTGTTGTATGGGATGCCTTTAAGGCATGTATGCGGGGGCAGTACATTTCGGCCATTAAACAGGCCAGGAAAAGCTTCAGTAGCAAAACACAAGAATTGCAGGAGGCAGATAGGGCACACGAGGCAGCTCATGCTAATGACCACTCAGATGTTACTTTCTTGGAGGCGCGTCGTCTGTTGGCGTTGTTGGAGTTAACACATACTTCCTGGACAAGGAGGGCTGAATCCATCTTTGAACAGGGTGATAAAAATGGGAAATTATTGGCCATTTTAGTTGCGGAACAGAGACTGCAGACAAACATACCATGTATTAGGAATAACCAGGGTATTCTTCTTACGGATCCCACTGATATTTTGGATACCTTTGTGGAATATTATAGGACCCTTTATGCTCCTATACCTACTTACAATGTACAAGAATTAGAGACATTATTATCTTCTTTAGATATCCCTACGCTCTCGGAGGCTGATAGGTCTGATCTGGAGGCTGAGATAACAGAAAAAGAGATTGAAACAGCCATCAGATCATTCCCTCCGCACAAATCCCCAGGGCCTGACGGGCTATGTATAGAATGGTATAGAGCACATCTGGAGGCCCTAGTCCCGCGACTTAAATCGATTTTCCTCTTCTGTCTTGAAAATAAGATTTTACCGGATACACTGTTGGAGGCTCAGGTTATTCTATTACCAAAACTGGGTAAAGACCCGTTTGAATGCTCCTCATATAGACCCATAGCACTGTTGAATCAAGACCTAAAGATTTTGACAAAGATATTGGCCACTAGACTGTCAAAAGTTATTACTAACCTAGTGTCCATAGACCAAACAGGCTTTATTCCACAGAGGGCACACGAGGCTGTTCACACACCTTCAAATTGAACACGTTAATAAGGGGACGAGGGTGGTGTTGTCCCTTGATATGGCTAAAGCGTTTGATTCTGTGGATTGGAACTACATGTCGGCAGTGCTGCGTCACATGGGGTTTGGAGATGCATTTAGGACATGGATATCTTTGCTTTATAGTAAACCAATGGCAGCTATCAAATTGGGAATGTCTGTATCACAACAATTTACGGTGGGCAGGGGAACGCGACAGGGATGCCCCCTGTCGCCTTCACTGTTCGCTATAGCGATAGAGCCACTAGCTATAGCACTCCGTAAATCACCAGATGTAAAGGCATTAGAGGTGGGAGGCATTCGCGAGTGTACTGCTTTGTACGCAGACAATATGCTTCTCTTTTTACAAGACCCAGGTCCGTCTTTGGAGGCGGTTTTTAAGATATTGGGAGAATACTCAAGGTTCTCGGGGCTGTGTGTAAATTGGGAGAAGTCTAGTGCGATGGCCATTGATCCGGATGCTCAGGCTGTGGTGACGCAACAGGTCCCCATTGCCTGGGTATCACACTTTAAATATCTTGGTATTCATATAACACCCAATGTGAGTGACTATATGTCATTAAATCTTCCTGTACTGGCCAAAACAAAAATATAGTTGGAAGCATGGAAGCATTTACCACTCTCGCTTATTGGAAAAGTTAACCTCATTAAGATGAAGGTCTTACCAGTCTTCTTATACTTTTTAAGAAATTCTCCGGTCTGGGTTCCAGCATCTTTCTTTAAACGTGTGAACAGTCTGTTGGTCTTTCATCTGGTCCGCAACACACCCTAGGATCGGCCTTAGGACACTGCAGGAGCCATGGGGACAGGGAGGGCTTGCTCTTCCGGACCTATTTAAATATTTCATAGCCGGACATATGGTTGTGGCCAGGCGATGGTTGCTTCGTGATGATGGGGATGCAGCCAACGTGTTGGAAGCGGCCTATATGGGGTCCTATGAGAGCCTATTCTTTTTGCTACATAGAGGCACCTCGGCATTGATATCTCCGACTGACTCGATGCGCGTTACGATTCGTGCATGGGACAGAGCGAAGGTGTTGATGAAGTCTCAGAATGAGGTGTGGTCCCCGGATACTCCCTTGTGGTTCAATCCCAAGCTGTCGCATCTGGGTACAATACCTGACCCAGTCATATGGGCTAGAGTAGGTGTAAAACAATTGAAACACATAGTGGGAGGTAAAAAACTACTTACTTTCAATCAGCTGAAGGACAGACATAAGTTGCCCAACTGGTACTTCTTCCATTATTTACAACTTAGTCATGCGTTCAAGTCACAATTTGGATCAGATTCCCTGGATATAGGATCATCCCCCATAAAGTCCCTACTGAGTGAGGAAAATTTAAAAAAGCCCTTATCGGAGGTATACAAAGGGTTATTTGTTGAAACGCCAAAAATGCTTAATAAATGTAGAGACACGTGGAGTGCTATAATTCCCGATTTCAGGAGAGATGACTGGGATATGTGGGACCACACATTTGGAACTTTAGTCTCGGCTAGAGACAGACTTATTCAATTCAAACTTTTGCATAGGATATATTATACCCCGGCAAGGCTAGCTGGCATATATGGCACTGATGCAGGTGAGTGCTGGCGCTGTGCACACAGCCCAGCTGACTTTGACCACGTTTTCTGGCACTGTCAGGAGATTAGGGAGTTCTAGACAGGGGTTACTCGCACTGTTCAGTCCTTACTGAAAATACCTATTCCACTCAGTGTCGGTATGCTTGCTGGGCTTGCTGGAAGGGATTGCTCCAAGAAGAGCTCAGAGGACCTTGATCTCTATTTCTCTGTTTTATGCCCGTAAAGCCATTATATGCTATTGGAAGAGGTCTGAGTCCCCAACGGTATCCTTTTGGAAAGACATGGTAAACAAGGCACTCCCTCTATACAAAGCTACATATCTAAGTAGGGGCTGCCCCACAAAATTTGAGAAGGTGTGGCAATGTTGGATTAATGCTAATGAGACTTTAGCATAGTGGCTGTATATGAATTGAAACTATAGTGATATTAGAAAGTCTAGGTGTGACCAGCTAGAAGATTTTTCTTCCTTTTTGTAAGATTGGTGTAATGCTTTATTACTAAGAATTTATGGTCACTGTCCCCAAATATCATGGAATTGAATATGTTCATATAATGTAATGGATTGTTGCACGAGCTGCGGGGAGGGGGTTTTGGAGGGGGGGAGGGATGTTGGGGGGGGGGGGGGATTTGGTATACAAGTTATGTTATGTCGTGTATGTATGTTTAAAAAGATGTGAATAAACATAATTTTTCAAAAAAAGTATGTAAACAGTAAAAAAGGAGGACAGACCATATTGGCCCCATAAAGAGTGAGCAAAGACATCTGGTTACAAAGGATAGGGAGAATTTATTCTTCTCCTCAGTCTTCACAAGGGAATCGGGGGGCTTCAGTAACCAAAACTTCAGTGTTTATCCTCAAGAGATAGCCCAGGAAGCACCTCCATGGTTAACAGAGGACAGATTTAAAATTAGACAGTCTACTGACTGGAATGATACAGCTGATTGGAGAAAAGCCAATGTAGAATCAATATTTAAAAAGGGCCCAAAATACATCCCTGGGAATTAGACCAGTTAGCCTAACATCAATAGTATGCAAGCTCTTGGAGGGGATGATAAGGTACTATATACAAGATTTTAGTAATGAGAACTGTATCATTAGCAGTAATCAGCATGGATTCATGAAGAATCATTCTTGCCAAACCAATCTATTAACCTTCTATGAGGAGGTGAGTTGCCATCTAGATAAAGGAAGGCCCGTAGATGTGGTGTATCTGGATTTTGCAAAAGCATTTGACACAGTTCCCCAAAAACTTTTACTGTACAAAATAAGGTTCATTGGCATGGGCCATAGGGTAAGTACATGGATTGAAATCTGGCTACAAGGGCAAGTTCAGAGGGTGGTGATAAATGGAAAGTACTCTGAATGGACAGGGGTGGGTAGTGGGGTCCCCCAGGGTTCTGTGCTGGGACCAATCCTATTTATATATGTTCATAAACGACCTGGAGGATGGGGTAAACCGTTAAATCCCTGTATTTGCAGACGATACTAAGCTAAGCAGGGCAATAACTTCTCCCCAGGATGTGGAAACCTTGCAAAAAGATTTGAACAAATTAATGGGGTGGGCAACTACATGGCAAATGAGGTTTAATGTAGATAAATGTAAAATAATGCATTCGGGTGGCAAAATCTGCAAATCAGCAATCTGTACACTGGGGGGAGAACCTCTGGGGGAATCTAGGATGGAAAAGGACCTGGGGGTCCTAGTAGTTGATAGGCTCAGCAATGGCATGCAATGCCAAGCTGCTGCTAACAAAGCAAACAGAATATTAGCATGCATTAAAAAGGGGATTAACCTAAGAGATAAAAGGATAATTCTCCAGCTCTACAAGACTCTGGTCCGGCCGCACCTAGAGCAAGCTGTCCAGTTCTGGGCACCAGTCCTCAGGAAGGATGTACTGAAAATGGAGCGAGTACAAAGAATGGAAACAAAGCTAATAAAGGGTCTGGAGGATATTAGTTATGAGGAAAGGTTGTGAGCACTGAAATTATTCTCTCTGGAGAAGAGACGCTTGAGAGGGGATATGATTTCAATTTACAAATACCGTACTGGTGACCCTACAATAGGGATAAAACTTGTTCGTGGAAGGGAGTTTACCAAGACATGTGGCCACTCATTAAAATTAGAAGAAAAGAGGTTTAACCTTAAACTACGTAGAGGGTTCTTTACTGTAAGAGCAGCAAGGATGTGGAATTCCCTTCCACAGGCGGTGGTCTCAGCGGGGAGCATCGATAATTTCAAAAAACTATTAGATAAGCACCTGAACGACCACAACATACAGGGATATACAATGTAATACTGACATATAATCACACACATAGGTTGGACTTGATGGACTGTCTTTTTTTCATCCTCACCTACTATGTAACTATGTAACAGAGGCTAAAGTGGTTCTAAAGTCAAAACATTTTTTACCTTATTTCCTGCAATAAAAGAAAAGGATGGACTTCTAAATAAAGAAAATAAAAAACATTTATACCTAGGTGGATGCAGCATCGATCCAATGCTGCATCTATCCCCCTGGTGGCTCTGCGGTGAGAACTGAGTGATCAAACACTGCTAATCACTCAGATCTCCCCCTCTGCTCTGAGCAGAGAGCTGGGACTTTCAGTCTATGTCTCTCTGCTCTGCCCCTCCATCGCTCACTGGAGTGCTGGGCTGTGGAGGGGGCGGAAGGGGCTGGCTCAGGCTCTAAGAAGATTTCTGAGCCAACTGCTGGTCAACGCTTCTGGGTGGATCCTGACCAGATGGTCGGGATCTGTGATGGCAGCCGAAAACAGTTCACAGGAGTGCAGAACGAACGGCACTCCTGTGACCTACAGGAGAAGTATAGCCAAACGAGCTTTGGCTTTACTTCTCCTTTAAGATAAAATGTTCCACTACTTTTCCCCCTTTCCTAAGCACATACCTCTCTTAATCCAGCACTTTCTGTATGTCTGTAAGGAGAATTCTGGTTGGCCAATTGTTGGCACCAAATTACTCAAGCTCCCACTCTGCTTCTTCTTAGATAAAAAATGAATCCACTGCTATAGTTTAAAGCCTCCACCACTGCAAGCCAGATTCCTCCTCCGGGTGTGCGGGGACCGCTCCGCTGAGCACTCCAGTGGTGGGGGGTAATGCCCGGGGGGGTGCGATCTGCGTCTCCGGAGCAGCAGGAAACTTTTTGCTAGAGCTGCTGGAGCCTCCTCCCCCTCTCCTACCCTGGACAACACAGCGCTGGCCCCGCCTCCTCTTCAAGACAGAGCCACACTCCGTCCTCTCTCTCCGCTGCCTGGCCGTGGAGAACACAGGCAATGTTAAACCACTGCTGGACGGAGCTTAACACCGCCTGCAGTGGCATTGTTGTCAGCAGAGGCAGCTCTTCAATGAGGCGGTCGTGGGACCCCTATGAGTGTGAGGCCTTAGGCGACCGCCTTATTTGCCTAATTAGAGAGCCGCCTCTGATCATTGCGGTGTCACCAGTGCCTTATCTGTGCCCATCAGTGCAGAGCAGGGATAGTTACAGATCCTCCTATGACAGAGCGCATCTCGAGCTGACAGGTCTGTATGTGAGAATACCGCTCATCGTAGAGCCCCGCCTCCCTGCACCGGAATTGTGATAGACACCTCACAGCACACTGTTCTAATGTACAGGGAGGCGGGGCTGTACGACGAGCGGTGTTCTCACATACAGACCTGTCAGCCCGAGATGCACTCTGTCCCAATTATCTGTAACTCTCCCCGCACTAGAAAGAGAGATGGCGGTTGCGGCGGTGGGATGGGGGCAGAGTGCTAGCAGGGAGGAGGAGGAAGCGGAACAGGAGGACATCACCTCTATGGGCGGCACAGACCGGGGGCTGTGAGACCCCCTCTGCCCACTACAACGAGTCAGGGGGAAGTATAACTCTCTGCTCGCTTTCAGAGGACTACAAGGGGGCGTGCCAGACCGCTTAGCTGAGGTTACTGGAGGGATAGCAGCCAACGGTCTTACAAACAGAAAATCGCCAGGCAATAATGTTTTTTCAGCAAGTTCAGCAGGTTATTGCAGAGGAACTACAGAGCTCAGAAGAACATGGCTGACAAAGTTGGTAAAGGTAGGAGATCAGCATTGAGAACATGGAAAAGCGTTTTTACCCGGAGTTCTGATTTAATAATAAAGATGGAATCAACCAGGACAATTTATATTATAAGGTATATTTCACTTTTTGATCTGAGGAATAATGGCAAAAGTGTGCTTGTTTGTGTAATGGCATACTAAAAGACTCTAGGGGGTGAAATGATTTAAAAAAAATGTGTTTAACTAACTGAGTGAAAGTGCATCCTGGTCAAATGTTTTTTATTAAATTAAAAGAGAAAATACCGCATTTAGTCACTAAATGGCTTTTCCTATGATACAGAGCACCATCTAGTGGCCAAATGTGGTATTTTCTATATATGATAGGAAAATTCTATTATACTTACTTGGTGTCATCGGGTGTCTAAATACAGTATTTTCTCTTTTAGGTCAGTGAAAACAATTGACTAGTACAGGAAACCCGTGTAATAACATTTATTTTTTTTCCCACATTTGCATAGATTGAATGCACGTGCACTTTCACTTAAAGAATTGTGATGCAATTTTTTTTTTTGGATGCACTGTGGGATTTAATTGGAATTTGCTCATCGTTTTTAAAGAGAATTTGCCTATTGCATTAAAAAAGATTCACCTGTTAGTAATTTTTACAGTTCCAATAGTCCCTAGTTGAAAAGAATCTACATTTCCAAAGATCTTGCAGAGGTTGTAGAGGACTGCTGAAACCAATCTTCAGGGAGAGAAAAAAAAAAGGGTAGTGGTGGAATATTTCCAAGGCAGCTGTTGCAGAATGCCAAAATTCTGCCACATGATGATTGCAAAGATGTACCAGAAATTCCTACTTATCAGCAGGATGAAAGATGTGGGTTGTGTTCTCCTTCTTTGCAAACCATCATAATCCCTCTTCCCTGTCCTGGGCCTCACTGTCACATAGATCCGATAAGACCCAAGCTAGAATGTTAGCGCTGTTTCTGTCTCAGCATGCAATGCATACCAAGCATTGTTTTACACTGTATCATGTCGGAGAAAAAAATGATTTGTAAACCGAGATTGCTGGATTTCAAGTATGATCAAGTATGGTTCTCAAGCTGCCCATACACAGTAAAATTTCACTTTTTCAGTCTGTAGGCCAAACAAGAAAAATCACTTTATTCCCCCATTCATACTAAAAGACTGCAGGCTATTGTATTCTGACAGCCCGGAACCTGCTATTGAAGGTGCAAATTATTGGCATAGGTTCACAATAAAAAAAAAAAAAAAAAAATTATATTATGCCTCGTTTCCACTGAGCGTATCGGTTCGGGTCGATACAGTTTGAACGGCCTAGAATGGTCTGGTCTATGCTGGTGAGCGTTTCCACTGCAAGTGGGACCACAAGGGGCCATACAGGGTTTAGAAAAAATGCCTCAGCATAGCACAGCAGAGGGTTTTCTGTCAGCCAATCAGTGGAATGTATCGTAGCTCCACCCTAACCGAACCGTTCCATTTTCTATGGCCCCACATCTGAAGCAGGACCCTGAATGTAGCGGTACGGTTCGGTTGTATGGGCCGCTTTTATAATGAAAACACCCAAAATAGCGTACCGTACCGAACCGAACCGATCCGCTCAGTGGAAACGAGGCATTAGAGTACTCAGAGATTGTCAGTGAGGGGCTCCAGGGTGAAACAATAGAAAGGGAAAGCTGATTTGCAGCTTCCCCAGGATTATTAAGGCCTGATATAGGACCCAGAATTCAGAAGCTTGGAGAGATTTTTGGGTGGGAAAAAGCCTCCAACCCTGACTATGTGTATCTTGGTCCCATGTTGGATTAACCCACCTGCAAGAGAGGGCTGAAAAGGGCAGAAGCAGTCAGCAGGTGTCTATGAAGTGTTGAGTGGAACACGATACAGTTGTGTGTGGGCTGTAGACTGGCTACTGAGATGCTGCCTGGGCTCTTGTGGTCCTTTTTTTGGAAGTATGTTTGAATACATTTACTGTCAACTGACTCACTACCTCTGCTGGAAGTCTATTCCAATTCAGTTGGCATAGATTTCACTTATTGTGACCTATCTTTGGCCATCAGGCCTGGTAAAGTCCTAAAGGCAGCCTTGGACCCAAGATAGCCACACCAGTGCAATCGTGTGCAGTATAGCTCCAGGGGTATAGACTTTTCCAAGGTTAGACTGCCCTCAATGCACCTTCAGTGACCGTGTTACTGTTTAAGCTGACTCGGGTACATCACTAACTACTGGCTATTGAATGGTGTTTCTGTACAAATCTACAGTACAGCAGATGTATTTGGTGCAATATTCTGCTTCATCTGTTGACCCAAGTGAATTTTATTTGTTTTGTCTCTTGGTATGTCAATTAATATTTATCATAAGTTTACTGCCTTTATTATATAGGGTTTACTTTCCAACTGTGTTATTGTCCATTCCTTTGAGACAGGGTTGGTGCTAAGACTTATTGTTTCGTGAGTGGTTTTGTGGTGAAACTTGAATTGTGTGAATTCAGCTGGGTGTGTCAGAGTGGTCGAGGTATTAAAAGAGTCAAGGCCAGCATCAGAGGACCAGCTAAACTAGTGACTCCTTCGGGAAGGGGGGGGGCGTTACATTAGTAGTCTAGTTTATTTGCATTAATACATCATGTCAATTTTCTGTGTCATTTGTTCAAGTATATATTACACTTAACTGTAGGCATTGTTTGAATAAAGATCTAATGTTTGCTTGTTCAAATACTGTATGGTAAGGAAAGTCAACTCTTGGAAGGTTGTGTACATGAAGAACTTTGTTCTTTTCTAAGCAGGAATAGTCCTGGAACTCAACACAGTAAGCATGCAAAAATGTAATTTCAGTTACAATATATCTACAGGCATACCCCACTGTTAAGTACACAATGGGGTTTATTTACTAAAGCTGGAAAGTGCAAAATCAGGCTCACTTTTGCATAGAAACCAATGAGCTTCTAACTCCAGCTTGTTCAATTAAGCTTTAGTAATAAAACCTGGAAGCTCATTGGTTTCTTTGCAGACGTGAGCCTGATTTTGCACTTTCCAGCTTTAGTAAATAAACCCCATTGTGTACTTAAAAGTGGGGTATGCCTGTACACACCTAGTCCACCTGCTGCTATTCAGGCTTCTTTACTGTAAGAGCAGCAAGGATGTGGAATTCCTTTCCACAGGCGGTGGTCTCAGCGGGGGGGATCGATAATTTAAAAAAACTATTAGATAAGCACCTGAACGACCACAACATACAGGGATATACAATGTAATACTGACATATAATCACACACATAGGTTGGACTTGATGGACTTGTGTCTTTTTTCAACCTCACCTACTATGTAACTATGTAACAGAGGCTAAAGTGGTTCTAAAGTCAAAACATTTTTTACCTTATTTCCTGCAATGAAAGAGAAGGATGGACTTCTAAATAAAGAAAATAAAAAACATTTATACCTAGGTGGATGCAGCATCGATCCAATGCTGCATCTGTCCCCCTGGTGGCTCTGCGGTGAGAACTGAGTGATCAAACACTGCTAATCACTCAGGTCTCCCCCTCTGCTCTGAGCAGAGAGCTGGGACTGTCAGTCTCTGGCTCTCTGCTCTGCCCCTCCATCACTCACTGGAGTGCTGGTCTGTGAAGGGGGCAAAAGGGGCTGGCTCAGGCTCTAAGAAGATTGCTGAGCCAACTGCTGGTCAAGGCTTCTGGGTGGATCCTGACCAGATGGTCGGAATCTGTGATGGCAGCCGAAAATGGGTCACAGGAGTGCAGAACGAAGGCACTCCTGTGACCTACAGGAGAAGTATAGCCAAACAAGCTTTGGCTTTACTTCTCCTTTAAGATATAGTGTCCCACTACTTTTCCCCCTTTCCTAAGCACATACCTCTCTTAATCCAGCACTGTCTGTATGTCTGTAAGGAGAATTGTGGTTGGCCAATTGTTGGCACCAAATTACTCAACCTCCCACTCTGCTTCTTCTTGGATAAGACATTAACCCACTGCTATAGCTCAAAGCCTCCACCATATTGTGCCCAACTCCTTGCCGTAGGCCTTCCCATGACTTCCCTGGCCTTTATATTCACAAGTAGGAAATGTCCACACAAAAGTTATAGTTTCACTGTTGTTCAAAGATGGCAGTGACATGTAACATCACATTGACATACTGACAGAACTCTTTGGCACACACTGCAATATGTAGCACCTTCTAGTGTACTAGAAGTGTAAAGATAGTTTTTTTTTGTCTGTAGCACCCTGGTCATAAACAGGGCTGCTAGTAAATTTAGTTGTGCTAGGTGGTAACTAGCTAATTTGTAGTCTTTGATCATCTGGTTTCTTTCCTAAGCTTGAGTTTAATTGTGATCTCTCTCTTCTGTCAAAAGGTGGCGCTGTTGCCTTTGGCATTAGGATGATAGATTACAGTGAATTCAGGTTATGGGTAAATATGTTGTCTCAGCCAATCAGCAGGCGTTTCCTTGGCTGCTGAGCGTGTGTCAGAAACCATGAAATCAGACCGAGCCAGAAGTACAGTTAAATCACACTAAAGTAAAAAGGACAAACGTAAGGCGCTGGAGGACCTATCCTCCGCTGAAAGACTTTGCCACCACCTCGACCCCGCAAATGCAAACCTGCTTAAACCAAAAACTAGAGTAGTTACCCAGCTACAATTTCAGAAAGCAAGACAAAAACTTTTTTTCTCTAAACAAAAAAAGTTTGAATATGGGGGAAAAGCGGGCAAGTTATTGGCATACTTGGTGCACAGTGAAGATAGGCCCCCGGTGGTTATCACACTACATGGCCCTGGAGGACAACAAATAACAGACCCACCCATGATAACCTCTATGTTTAGAGATTTTTTTGCCGACTTGTACAAAATGACAGCTCCCACTGAGACACAATCAATGTCCCTCTTTCTTGAGAAGGTGACTTTCCCACAGCTGACAAAAGAACAGGTAGACCTACTAGAGGCACCCCTCACCACAGACGAAATTACAATTGCCATTGCCAGTTTCGCCAGGTTTAAATCCCCAGGATCAGACGGGCTCCCAATTGAGTTTTATTCCCAATTCAGCGAAATACTAACCCCTAAATTGCTAGCTTTATACAATCATCTCTTTGAGACTGGGACTTTACCCCCATCCATGACAGAGGCAACAATAGTCCTCATCTCCAAACCAGGAAAGGACCCGGGATACCCAGAATCCTATCGCCCCATATCCCTTCTACAGGTTGACATCAAAATATTGGCCAAAGTACTATCCATTAGGCTTAATCAGGTCATCTTATCCCTAATACATACAGACCAGGCAGGTTTTATGCCTGGTCGCAACACCTCGTTTAATCTCCGGAAATTATATATAAATATACAGGCTACACATGAGGAGGTTGGTTCACGAGTTGTAGTGACTTTGGACACAGCAAAAGCCTTCGACTCGGTGGAGTGGAGGTATCTCTGGAAATGCTTGGAGGGCTATGGCTTCGGTCCGAAATTTATTAAGTGGGTTCAACTGCTATACCAAGCACCCAAGGCCAGGGTGGTAGCCAATGGGTAGTCGTCTCAGATGTTTGACCTCAGTAGAGGCACGAGGCAGGGCTGCCCCTTATCCCCACTATTGTATGCCCTTGTGGCAGAACCCCTTGCGATATCCATCCGAGTGAACCCGGAGATTAAAGGACTGAGACTGGGCTCAATTGAAAAAATCAGTATGTATGCAGACGACACGCTGTTATATTTAGCAGACTTGGGCCCATCTTTACATACCGCACTCCACACGATCGAATAATTCGGAATATTTTCAGGACTGAAAATCAATTGGGATAAGTCCCAAATTCTACCAATCGATAGCTTTCCACCCCCAGAATCCCAAGCCAGACTACCGCTTCAGAGAGTTGATGTCATCAAATACCTGGGGATCCATATATCCAGATCCCCTGCAGATTATGAATCCCTTAATATAGACCCTCTCCTTTCCATGGTTAAAACTAAAGTATAGATCTGGTCCCTACTCCCACTTGGGACCTGGGGTCGCATACATTTAATTAAAATGATCTTACTCCCTAAAATACTGTATGTTCTCTGGCATACTCCAGTTTTCTTACCCCTGAAACATTTAAAATCTTTAGAGTCCCTTCTCAAGCCCTTAGTGTGGGGCACCAACAGACACAAACTGGCATGGCAAACTCTCAAGAACCCGACTGACCTTGGTGGAACAGCTCTCCCTGACTTTAACCTATATTACATTGCATCACAACTGTCACAGCTCTTTCACTTAGATAAAACGGACAGCTAGAGATTTCTCACGCTCCTACTGTATGTCCAAAATGGGCACAACACACCAAGGACTCGATATATGCAATAGCATCGGGCTCGGGGGGGTGGAACTAGGGGAAAATAGACAAACCATGCTATATCATTACAGGAAAATATGGGACTTGGCCATCTCCAAACTTGAAATCCCACAATTCAATGATTACACGCCGATATGGCACAACAAGAATCTTCCTGAATTCAACAAAATTCATGACCCAAACTTATGGTCCATGCAGGGAATATTTTATCTGCATC
Organism: Aquarana catesbeiana; assembly: GCF_042186555.1. Lineage (NCBI taxonomy): Eukaryota > Metazoa > Chordata > Amphibia > Anura > Ranidae > Aquarana > Aquarana catesbeiana. The sequence continues at coordinate 180,878,165 of NC_133336.1, forward strand.
ACTTACTAAAAGACGGGCACCTAAAAACTTTTGATTCACTTAAAGAAGAATTTACAATTCAGAACTAGGGATGAGCCGAACACCCCCCGGTTCGGTTCGCACCAGAACCTGCGAACGGACCGAAAATTCGCACGAACTTTAGAACCCCATTGACGTCTATGGGACTCGAACGTTCGAAATCAAAAGTGCTCATTTTAAAGGCTAATTTGCATGGTATTGTCCTAAAAAGGGTTTGGGGACCCGGGTCCTACCCCAGGGGACATGTATCAATGCAAAAAAAACTTTTAAAAACGGCCGTTTTTTCGGGAGCAGTGATTTTAATGATGCTTAAAGTAAAAAAAAAAAAAAAAGTGAAATATTCCTTTAAATATCGTACCTGGGGGGTGTCTATAGTATGCCTGTAAAGTGGCGCGTGTTTCCCGTGTTTAGAACAGTCCCTGCACCAAATGTCATTTTTAAAGGAAAAAATCTAATTTAAAACTGCTTGAGGGTTTAATGTAATGTCGGGTCCTGGCAATATGGATGAAAATCAGTGAGACAAACAGCATGGGTACCCCCCAGTCCATTACCAGGCCCTTTGGGTCTTGTATGGATATTAAGGGGAACCCCGCACCCAAATTAAAATAAGGAAAGGTGTGGGGCCACCAGGCCCTATATACTCTGAACAGCAGTATACAGGCGGTACAAACAAGACAGGGACTGTAGGTTTGTTGTTAAGTAGAATCTGTTTGTAATTTTGAACGGGTACATTTTTAACATGTTTAGCTCCAGCCAAAAAATCTTTTTTAAGCTTTTTGGAAAACATAGGGAAGGGTTATCACCCCTGTGACATTTGTTTTGCTGTCTTTCCTCCTCTTCAGAAGATTTCACCTCACTTTTTGTCCCAATGACAAATGTTTTTTGAAAATTTGGGGTTTTTTGTGGAACAAGGATTGGAAAGCATCAGTGGAAAGGAGAAATGTTTTCCAATATTAACTCTTACAGGAGAGAATTTCCCTACCTAGGGGTAGATTTCATCTCACTTCCTGTTGTCTCCTTCCGTTTGCAAGTAGGAGTCGTTTGTAAGTTAGATGTTTGAAAGTAGGGGCCTGCCCTATATACTCAGCAGAAATTTGGGCCTTAGGTGTTGTTGTGGCCACAACACTGTAAGCCCTCACAGGGCCCTGCTGTGAAATATTAGATCAAGAATTGTAATTACATGCCCCTGTTGAACAAGGGCAGAAAAATTGGGCCTTTGGTGATGGTGGTGCTGGTGCCACAACACTGTAAGTCCTCACTCGCTCTTGGTGGGTGCAGAAATGGGCCCTGCTGTGAAATATTAGATCAAAAATTGTAATTACACGCCCCTGTTAAACAGGGGCTGAAAAATTGTGCCTTAGGCACTGGTGGTGGCGCCCAGAACCAAAAATGTTCTTACAAGCTATCAGCGTGATCATTGAGGAGGAAGAGGATAATTAATCAGGGATAGTCACTCAGCATCAGCATAGGCAGTCTTTGAAGGGATCTGAGATTTCAAAAAAAATTATTCGGTTACATCAGCATCAGGTGCTTGGTAGCTGGTGGTGATCCAAGACTGATTCATTTTTATGAAAGTCAGTCGATCGACCGAGTCGGTGGACAGACGCACCCTGTGATCGGTTACCACGCCTCCAGCAGCACTGAATGTGCGTTCCGAAAGAACGCTGGATGCAGGACAGGCCAGTAGCTCAATTGCATACTGTGCAAGCTCTGGCCAGTGATCCATCCTCAAGACCCAGTAACCCAGAGGATTTTCGGTGGGAAAGGTGTCCAAGTCTGATCTTGCCCCTAGGTATTCCTGCACCATGTAAAACAGACGCTGGCGATGGTTGCTGGAACCGATCATACCTTGGGGCTGCGGACCAAAAAATTGTCTGAACGCATCGGTCAGACGGCCACCTTCTCCACCGCTCCTTCTTTGACTGACCGAAGCCTCAGCAACACGTTGTCCAGAAACAGGAATTTGTAACCTCCCAGTCTCTGGGAACACGTTGCACAGACCTTTCTGCAAGGCCTCCCGAAGATGTTTCATCCTCTGCTCCCTCTGCGATGGCAAGATAAGGTCCGCAACCTTACCCTTGTAACATGGATCAAGGAGGGTTGCCAGCCAGTATTGGTCCTTCTCCTTGATACCACGAATACGAGGATCCTTACACAGGCTTTGCAGGATCAGGGAGGCCATGCAGCGTAGGTTTGCTGAGGCATTCGGTCCGGAGACCTCTGGGTCACTAAGGACGACATGGTCCGCAGCCACCTCCTCCCAGCCACGTACAAGTCCATGGGTTTCTTGGGACTGATCCCTTAAAGACTGCTGCTGATGCTGAGTGCCAGGCTCCACCTCCATACTGACACAATCTTCCTCCTCCTCCTCTTCCTCGTCCTCTTCCTGTGTGATCGGGGGGCACGCAGGAACACTGTCTGGATAAAGGGGGCCTTGAGAGCTAAGGAAGTCCTCCTCTTCCTGCCTCTGTTCTGCCTCAAGTGCTCTGTCCATTATTCCATGCAGCGTGTGCTCCAACAGGTGGACAAGGGGGACAGTGTCACTGATGCATGCACTGTCACTACTCACCATCCTCATGGCCTCCTCAAATGGGGACAGGACAGTGCATGCATCCCTGATCATGGCCCACTGGCGTGGGGAAAAAAACCAAGCTCCCCTGACCCTGTCCTGGTGCCATAGTCGCACAGGTACTCATTGATGGCCCTCTGCTGCGTGTTCAGCCGCTGCAGCATGGCCAACGTTGAGTTCCCCCTGCTGGGCATGTCACAGATTAGGCGGTTCTTGGGCAGGTTAAACTCCTTTTGGAGGTCCATAAGCCGAGCACTGGCATTATATGACCGGTGGAAATGCACACAGACTTTCCTGGCCTGCCTCAGGACATCCTGTAAGCCCGGGTACCTGCCCAAGAACCACTGCACCACCAAGTTAAGGACGTGAGCCAAACAGGGCACATGGGTCATTTGTCCCTGTCGGAGGGCAGAGAGGAGGTTGGTGCCATTGGCGCAAACCACCATTCCTGCCTTAAGTTGGCATGGCGTCAACCACCTCTGAACCTGTCCCTGCAGAGCTGACAGAACCTCTGCCCCAGTGTGGCTCCTGTCCCCCAAGCACACCAGCTCAAGCACCGCATGGCATCTTTTGGCCTGCGTACTTGCGTAGCCCCTTGAACGGCTACGGAGCACCGCTGGTTCCGAGGACAAAGCACAGGAAGAGGCCATGGAGGAAGAAGAAGAGGAGGGGGTGGAGGAGAGAGGTGTGTCACAATCATTAGCATTTTGGAGGCGTGGTGGCGGAACAACCTCCAACACTACTGCACCTTGTCCTGCATCCTTCCCAGCTGCCAGCAGAGTCACCCAATGCGCCGTGAAACTTAGGTAACGTCCCTGTCCATGCCTGCTGGACCATGAGTCAGCGGTAATATGCACCTTACCGCTGACCGCCCTGTCCAGCGAGGCATGGACATTGCCTTCCACATGCTGGTAGAGAGCCGGAATCGCCTTCCGTGAGAAAAAGTGGCGTTTGGGTACCTGCCACTGAGGAACTGCACATTCCACAAACTCACGGAAGGGGGCAGAGTCTACCAACTGAAAAGGCAGCAGTTGAAGTGCTAGCAATTTTGCCAAGCTAGCATTCAACCGCTGGGCATGTGGATGGCTGGGAGCAAACTTCTTTCGGCGGTGCAGCAGCTGGGGCAGGGAAATTTGCCTGGTACAATCTGACGTCGGTGTACCAAAAGCAGATTGCCCACAAGTACTTGGCTGTGACACACCTAATTCTACACCTTCATTCCTCTCAGTGCAGGTCTCAGAGAGGACTGAAGGTATAGTGGGGTTGGAGATCTCAGCTGATGAGGAGCAAGGAGAGGTCCTCTTTGTTCTTTGGTGTGGGTCTTTTAGATACGCTTGCCAACGAACTGCATGGCAGGTCAACATATGTCTGGTCAAGCATGTGGTACCCAAGCGGGAGATGTTTTGGCCACGCGAGATACGCTTGAGACATATGTTGCAAATAACAACAATCAAATAGCAGCGATCTGATGCACTCGTCTCAAAAAAGGCCCACACCAAAGAACTTTTTGAATAACGCGCAGAGACTGCAGCGCCCTGCACATGTGGAGCTTTGGGGTGTGATGCAGTCAATGTGCTGCCCTTAGGCTGGCCCCTAGAGGGCATCCTGCTTCGTTGGTGATGTGCCGCCTCCTCCTCCTCCTCCTCCTCCTCCTCTCTCCTATCAGGCACCCACGTTGAGTCAGTGACCTCATCATCCCCTCCCTCCTCATCACTGGAGCAAACCTGGCAGTATGCTGCAGCAGGGGGAGCATGACTGCCAGATTGCTGTCCTTCTTGGGCACCCCCTCTGTCCGTGCTCATGTTACTGCCTTCATCGAGCTCAGTATCATCATCAGAGCCTTCCAAACGCTGGGCATCCTCCTGGAGCATGTACCCAACACTGTGGTCAAACAATTCGAGGGACTCCTCAGGAGGACATGGTGGGGCTAGGGAAGGAGTCACTGATGACATTGAGCCGAGGAAAGAGGCCGCTGCTTTGCCAGACAAAGTACCCTGGGCATGGGTGAGAGAGGATGAGGAGTATGAGGACGGCTTGGTCATCCACTCGACCAAGTCTTCCGCATGTTGCGGCTCAACACGGCCAGCTGCCGAAAAAAAGCCCAAGCGTGTCCCACGGCCACGTGCTGATGAGGATGCACCGTCTCCACGACCAGCACTAGACACAGAGCCTGCTTGCCCTCTCTTATTGGCTTGTGACTGTCTGCCTCTCCTTCTTGGCCTTCCAGACATACTAATGGCCTGTAGCTGCACTAAGCTGGGATATATATATATATATATATATATATATATATATATATATATATATATATATATATATATATATATATATATATATATATATATAATATGTATGTACTGATACTGCAGCTAGCAAAATCAACTGCCTGCCTGTGGTATGAGAACACCACCAACCTTCTACAGGTAGCTTTAGCTGAACACTGTGAGGTGGACGCACCCCACTAACTTGTAGGTTTAGCTGAACACTGTGAGCAGGACGCACTGCACTAACTGTAAATAGTCTAGCTGCCTGACTGTGGTACTAATAGGATCAAAAGAACACCAGCAATTTTCTTCAGGTAGCTGTAAATACTGTAACAAGACAAGCCTGCCTGTCAGTAAGAAGATAACAGGAACGGATCTGGCTGAACACTGTGAGCAGGACGCACCCCACTAACTTGTAGGTTTAGCTGAACACTGTGAGGTGGACGCACCACACTAACTTGTAGGTTTGGCTGAACACTGTGAGCAGGACGCACCCCACTAACTTGTAGGTTTAGCTGAACACTGTGAGCAGGACGCACCCCACTAACTTGTAGGTTTAGCTGAACACTGTGAGCAGGACGCACCCCACTAACTTGTAGGTTTAGCTGAACGCTGTGAGGTGGACGCACCACACTAACTTGTAGGTTTAGCTGAACACTGTGAGCAGGACGCACTGCACTAACTGTAAATAGTCTAGCTGCCTGACTGTGGTACTAATAGGATCAAAAGAACACCAGTAATTTTCTTCAGGTAGCTGTAAATACTGTAACAAGACAAGCCTGCCTGTCAGTAGGAAGATAACAGGAATGGATCTAGCTAAACTGAATACAGTGTATATATGTATATATATATATATATATATATATATATATATATATATATATATATATATGCAACACCTGGGATGCATATATATACACAATACACTGTAAGTGCAGCTAACTGACTGACTGTTCTGCCTAATCTATCTAACTCAAATTAAATGTCACTGTCTGTCTCTCTCTCTCTCTCTCTCTCTCTCTCTCTCTCTCTCTCTCTCTCTCTCTCTCTCTCAATGAACGCCGGAACACACACTACACAGGGCCGCCGTGCAGGCGGCCTTATATAGTGTGGGGCGTGTACTAAATCCCCTGAGCCATAATTGGCCAAAGCCTCCTTGGCTTTGGCCAATTACGGCTCTCTGTTCAGACGGCGCTGTGATTGGCCAAGCATGCGGGTCATAGTGCATGCTTGGCCAATCATCAGCCAGCAATGCACTGCGATGCCGCAGTGAATTATGGGCCGTGACGCGCCACACAAATTTGGCGCGAACGGCCCATATCGTTCGCAATTCGGCGAACGGGCGAACAGACTATGTTCGAGTCGAACATGGGTTCGACTCGAACACGAAGCTCATCCCTATTTAGAACCAAATGTTCTTTAGATTCCTACAGATCCGTCATGCGGCACAATCGCAATTTCCTGATTCTGTCCCGAACCCTACACCTAATGTCCTTATGACAGTAATTAAGAACACGGACCCCCACAAACTGATTTCAGCTTTCTATAACATGCTCTCAACCCCTGTCTCTACTAAAATAGCATATGATCTCAAACCAAGATGGGAAAGAGAAGTGGGACCAATAGAGGATGAGGAGTGGGGGGAGGCACTGGAGTCTTGTAAGGCTGTGTCCCCCAAACTATCGGACCGCCTGTCGCAACTTTACATTCTTCATAGGGCGTACCTCACACCCCTTAGAGTGGCAAGATACAAACGCACACAATCTACCACATGCCTGATGTGTGGGAATGAGACAGGCACCTTCTTCCACTTGATCTGGACATGTCCCAAGATTCAAGGCTTGTGGGAACAAATTGTGACATTTCTACACGATACAATGGGCTCACCTCTAGCTCTAGACCCAAAACAATGCCTTCTCGGTATAATTCCAGACACAATTGACAAATATACAAAAATATTTCTCCATGAGACGCTCTTTGCAGCAAGAAAAATCATAGCTAAAAAATGGATGAGACAAACGCCTCCCAAAATGGTAGAATGGAAAATAGAAGTGAATAATACCTTGCCGTATAAGAAATGCATATATATTATTAGAGGTTGCCCTGATAAGTACAACAAGATATGGGACCGTTGGCTCCAGGAGTCTGATAGCTGTGTATATTGAAACCAAATTAGTATGGAATGACTACTTAGACACACGCCTCAATATGTTGTTTCTATGTGCTAAATGTATACATATAGAATATACTCACATGACAAGAACAATGTACCAATTATCCTATGTACAGACTGTATAACAATCAATGTACTAGTTACCAAGTTTATATGTAAAAGCAAACATAATATGTATGCACCAGTTTATTAATAAAACCTTTGTTCAATGTAAAAAAAAAAAAGGACAAACGTAGTCAAAACATAGCCAAAGTTCAGTAATTGGAACGGATAGTCAGCCAAGCCAGAAGTCAGGGATCAATGTAGTGGAACAGCAAGCAGGATCTGGAGCCAGAAGGGATGTCAGCAAAGCAAGTCTTTAAACAGGAATGCAGGAGAGATAGGAGCTGGCAATTAGCCAACAGCTGAGCGGCCAGCTCTGAGAAGGAAGGGCTGAGCCCAGCCCTGACAGCATGCTGGCATAATCTATTTATTTGGATAGAGTCAGGTGATCCAGGATCTTTTCACCTGCTCTTTAGAGCAGCAGCAGAGGTTAGGCCTGAAGCCTGGGGCCTAACCATGTGTAAAGAGGCTTGGCCTGAGGGGAGCCTGATCATTGCCAGAGGTAAAGGAGAAGTTGCCAGAGAGACAACCACTCCTGTTGCCAAAGGCAAGTTTAGAAGGGATGGAGTTCTAAAGGAGTACCAGAGCAGACTCTTCACCAGCCGGGGATGGTGAAGTAAGTGGGAAAACTTCAGTGGAGACTCACCCAGGAATAGAGCGGGTAGCTGTGAGTAAAGCTTGAAGGAGTACAGCGGGTAGCTGTAAGTAAAGCTTGAAGAGAAGTACAGCAGGTAGCTGTGAGTAAAGCTTGAGGGATCCAGTGGGTAACTGTGAGTCCAGGAACCCAGTGGGTAGCGTGGGTGAAGCTTGAGGAATACAGCGGGTAGCTGTGAGTTGAGCTTGAGGGATCCAGCAGGTAGCTGAGAGTCCAAGAAGTCCAGTGGGATACTGTGAGTTGAGCTTGAAGATCTACAGTGGAATTACTGAGTGAAGTTGTTGCGATAGGAGACAGCAGTTGCTACAAGATACAGATCGCTGCATTCAGCTTAAAGGCCCTGTCTGCCTAGATCTATTTTTGTCTGCAGAGTCTGCTACTTTCCCATTGCATTTGCCTAAAGGTGTCCTGTCCCCCACTCCTCTCTCCCACCGATCTTGTTAAGAGAGATAAAAACCTCTTTGTTCATTTTAAAAAAGTGACTGGTGCCCAATTTTTCATCTTGCACTACACCCACTATGCATAGTAACCTGCACCCTGAGGGGGGATGTCAGATCTCCCTGGCTCTGGGGGTCACAACCAGGCCTCTGGAGGTCAGGGAGACCGCTACATTTTGTTGCCCAACGTGGAGCATGACGTCATTTTTGCTGTGGTTGCCCCTGGCAACAGACTGCAACTACACAAAAGTTTTGTCTGGCTCCATGGGAAAGTGGCAAGTAACATCCATGTAACTCAGAGACTGTGTTATTATTCTTGTGAACTGTGTGGGGAAAAACCTAAGTGTCTTTTTGCTCTTGAGAAAGTGTCAGCCTGGACTTTTGTCACTTTACACGAGTGCTGCAGGGGTTAAGGCAGACTCCATGATAGTTTTGGCATGCTGCTGGAGAAAAGAGGCAGGCGCTGAAGTTTCTTAAGGGCATGTGATCCTATCCCTTGGCAGGGGGAGGAGTTGTTGCTCTGCAGAGGAGGACCGCCATTACCAGTACACGTGTTGAGATACTGTTTCCAAGCGGAGAGTATGGCACAGTTCTAAGTCTCATGTCAGATTGGAAAGTCTATGTACCAGCCATCAGTCCTGGCCCGAGTGTGCTGAAAGAGGTCCTTACTGATACCGGAGTGTGGTATAAAAGGTAGGGATGAGCCAAACACCCCCCGGTTCAGTTCGCATCCAGAACATGTGAACGGACCAAAAGTTTGCGCGAACATTCGTACACCGTTAAAGTCTATGGGACTCTAACGTGAAAGAAATCAAAAGTGCGAATTTTAAAGGCTAATATGCAAGTTATTGTCCTAAAAAGGGTTTGGGGACCCGGGTCCTGCCCCAGGGGACATGTATCAATGCAAAAGATAGTTTTAAAAACATCAGTTTTTTCGGGAGCAGTGATTAATGATGCTTAAAGTGAAAAAATAAAAGTGAAATATTCCTTTAAATATCATACCGGGAGGGGGGGGGGGGGGGGGTCTATATTTTGCCAGTAAAGTGGCGCGTGTTACCTATGTTTAGAACAGTCCCTGCACAAAATGACATTTCTAAAGGAATAAAAGTCATTTAAAACTGCTTGCGGCTGTAATGTATTGTCAGGTCCCGGCAATATGGATGAAAATTATTGAGAAAAACGGCATGGGTAACCCCTCAGCCCGTTACCAGGCCCTTTGGGTCTTGTATGGATATTAAGGGGAACCCCACACCCAAATTAAAAAAGGAAAAGGCGTGGGGCCCCCAGGCTCTATATACTCTGAACAGCAGTATACAGGCAGTCCAAACAAGACAGCGACTGTAGGTTTGTTCTTAAGTTGAATCTGTTTGTAATTTGGAACAGGTACATTTTGTAAGTGTAGCTCCAGCCAAAAAAATCTATTTTTAAGCTTTTTGGATAACATAGGGAAGGGTTATCATCACCCTTGTAACATTTGTTTTGCTGTCTGTGCCCCTGTTCAGAAGATTTCACCTCACTTTCTGTCCCAATGACAATTGGATTTTGAAAATTTGGGGTTTTTAGGGAAACAAGGATTGGTGATAATAAAGCATCAGTGGAAACACATTTTTTCCCATATCAACTCTTACAGGAGAGAATTTCCCTTCCTAGGGGTAGATTTTCTCTCACTTCCTGTTGTCTCCCTCCGTTTGTAAGTAGAAGTCGTTTGTAAGTCGTATGTTTGAAAGTAGGGGACCGCCTGTATATACTATATGCTATACTATATACTCTGCATAAATTTGGGCCTTAGGTGTTGGTGGTACCAGAACACTGTAAGCCCTCAGTTACTCTTGGTGGGCGCTGGAACGGGCCCTGCTGTGAAATATATCAAGAATTGTAATTACATGCCCCTGTAGAACAGGGGCAGAAAAATTGCCCCTGTAAGCCCTCACAGTTGCTCATGGTGGGTGCAGGAACGGGCCCTGCTGTGAAATATTAGATCAAAAATTGTAATTACACACCCCTGTTAAACAGGGGCAGAAAAATTGGGCCTTAGGCAGCGGTGGTGGTGCCACAACACTGCAACCCCTCACAGAAACTCTAGTTGAGCACAGAAATGAGCCCTGCTACAAAATTTTACAGCACAAATTGTAATTACGCGCCCCTGTTAAACAGGGGCAGAAAAATTGGGACTTAGGCACTTTTGCTGGTGCCACAACACTGCAACCACTCACTGATACTCTAGCTGAGTGCAGGAACGAGCCCTGCTGCTAAATATTACAGCAAAAATTGTGATTACACGCCCCTGTTAAACAGGGGCAGAAAATTGGGATTTAGGCACTGGTGGTGGTGCCCAGAACCAAAAATGTTCTTAGAAGCTATCAACATGAACATTGAGGAGGAATAGGATAGTCACTCAGCATAACAGGATAGTCACTCAGCATCAGCATAGACAGTCTTCAAGGGATCTCACATTAAAAAATTTATCGGTTACATCAGCATCAGGTGCTTGGTAGCTGGTGATCCAAGACTGATTCATTTTTATGAAGGTGAGCCGATCAACCGAGTCTGTGGACAGGCGCACTCTGTGATCGGTTACAAAGCCTCCACCAGCACTGAATGTGCGTTCAGATAGAACGCTGGATGCAGGACAGGCCAGTAGCTCAATTGCATACTGTGCAAGCTCTGGCCAGTGATCCATCCTCAAGACCCAGTAACCCAGTGTATTTTTGGTTGGAAAGGTCTCCAAGTCTGATCTTGCCCCAAGGTATTCCTGCACCATGTAAATCAGACGCTGGCAATGGTTGCTGGAACCAATCAGACCTTGGGGCTGTGGACTAAAAAATTGTCTGAACGCATCGGTCAGATGGCCAACTTCTCCACTACTCCTTCTGTGACTGACCGAAGCCTTAGCAACACGTTGTCCAGGAGGACCAGGAAATTGCAACCTCCCAGGGTCTGGAAACGCATTGCACAAAGCTTTCTGCAAGGCTTCCCGAAGATGTTTCATCCTCTGCTCCCTCTGCGAAGGCTGGATGAGTTCCGCAACCTTACCCTTCTAATGTGGATCAAGAAGGGTTGCCAGTCAGTACTGATCCCTCTCCTTGATACCACGAATCTGAGGGTCCTTTCGCAGGTTTTGCAGGATCAGGGAGGCCATGCAGCATAGGTTTGCTGAGGCATTTGGTCCGGAGTCCTCTGGGTCACTAAGGACGACATGATCTGCAGCCACCTCCTCCCAGCCACGTACAAGTCCATGGGTTTCTGGGGACTGAAAACGATCCCTTGAAGACTGCTGCTGATGCTGAGTGCCAGGCTCCACCTCCATGCTGACACATTCCTCCTCCTCCATCTCTTCCTGTGTGATAGGTGGGCCTGCAGGAATACTGTCTGGATAAAGGGGGCCTTGAGAGGTAAGGAAGTCCTCCTCATCCTCCCTCTGTTTTGCCTCAAGTGCCCTGTCCCTTATTCCACGCAGTGTGTGCTCCAACAGGAAGACAAGAGGGACAGTATCACTGATGCATGCACTGTCACTGCTCCCCATCCTCATGGCCTCCTCAAATGGTGACAGGACAGTGCATGCATCCTTGATCATTAGCCACTGGCGTGGCGAAAAAAAGCCAATCTCCCCTGACCCTGTCTTTGTACCATACTCGCACAGGTACTCATTGATGGCCCTCTGCTGCATGTGCAGCCACTGCAGCATTGCCAACATTGAGTTCCACCTGGTGGGCATGTCACAGATGAGGCGGTTCTTGGGCAGGTTGCATTCCTTTTGAAGGTCAGCCAGCGGAGCACTTGCATTATATGACCGGCAGAAATGCCCACAGACTTTCCTGGCCTGCCTCAGGAGATTCTGTAAGCCCGGGTACCTGCACAAGAACCGCTACACCACCAAATTAAGGACGTGAGCCAAACAGGGAACATGGGTCAATTGTCCCTGTCGGAGGGTAGAGAGGAGGTTGGTGCCATTGTCGCAAACCACCATTCCTTGCTGAAGCTGGCATGGCGTAAACCACCTATGAACCTGCCCCTACGGAGCTGCCAGAATCTCTGCCCCAGTGTGGCTCCTGTCCCCTAAGCAGACCAACTCAAGCACCGCATGGCATCTTTTTGCCTGAGTGCTTGCGTAGCCCCTAGAATGCCAACGGAGCACCGCTGGTTTCGAGGACAAATCTGCACAGGAAGAGGCCATAGAGGAAGAAGACGAGGAGGGGGTGGAGGAGAGAGGGGTGGCAGAATCGCCACTACCAGCATTTTGGAGGCGTGGTGGCAGAGCAAGCTCTAACATTTACTGCACCCTGTCCTGCATCCTACCCAGCTGCCAGCAGGGTTACCCAGTGCGCTGTGAAAGAAAGGTAACGTCCCTGTCCATGCCTGCTGAACCATGAGTCAGCGGTAATATGCACCTTACCGCTGAGCGCCCTGTCCAACGAGGCCAAGACATTGCCTTCCACATGCCGGTAGAGAGCCGGAATGGCCTTCCGAGAAAAGAAATGGCATTTGGGAACCTGCCACTGAGGTACCGCACATTCCACAAATTCTTGAAAGGGGCAGAGTCTACCAGCTGAAAAGGCAGCAGTTGGAGTGCTAGCAATTTAGCCAAACTAGCATTCAGTCGCTGAGCATGTGGATGGCTGGGACCGAATTTCTTTCAACGGTTCAGCAACTAGGGTAGGGAAATCTGCTACAATTGGATTTAGGTGTACCATTAGCAGATTGCCCGCAAGTGCTTGGGACACCTAATTCTACACCTTAATTTTTCTCAGTGCAGGTCTCTGAGAGGACTGAAGGTATAGTGGGGTTGGAGATCAGAGCTGATGAGGAGCAAGGAGAGGTCCGCCTTGTTCTTTGGTGTGGGTCTTTTAAGTACTGTTGCCAACGGACTGCATGGGAGCTCGACATATGTCTGGTCAAGCATGTGGTGCCCAAGCGGCTGCTGTTTTGGTCACGCTTGATACGCTTCAGACATATGTTGCAAACAGCAACGGTGCGATCTGCTGCACATGTCTCAAAAAAGGCCCACAACAAAGAACTTTTGAAAAAACGCGCGGTCAGCAGCGCCCTGCACATGCCGAGCTCGGTGGTGTGATGCAGTCAGTTGGCTGTCCTTAAGCTGGCCCCTGGAGGGCATTCTGCCTCGTTGGAGATGTGCCTGCTTCTCTTCCTCCTCCTCCTCCCCTCTTTTATTAGGCACCCACATAGTCAGTGACCTCATCATCCCCTCCCTCCTCGCCACTGGAGCAAACCTGGCAGTATGCTGCAGCTGGGGGAACATGACTGCCAGTTTCTTGTCCTTCTTGGGCACCCCCTCTTTCTGGGCTCACGTTACTGCCTTCATCCTCAACCTAGGTACCATCATCATCGGAGCCTTCAAAACGCTGCGCATCCTCCTGCAGCATGTACACGACACTGTGGTTGAACAGTTCGGGGGACTCCTCAGGACATGATGGTGGGGCTAGGGAAGGAGTGACTGATGCCATTGAGCCAATGGAATAGGCCGCTTTGGCAGCTGCATTGGCAGCCAAACTTGTCTTAGCCTGGGTGACAGAGGATGAGGAGGATGAGGACGGCTTTGTGATCCACTCTACCAACTCTTCTGCATGTTGTGGCTCAACGCGGCCAGCTGTCGAAAAAAAGGACAAGCGTGCCCCACGGCCACGTGCTGAGGATGCACGGTGTCCACAACCAGCACTGTCTACTGTAGACACAGAGCCTGCTTGCCCTCTTTTATTGGCCTGTGAGCGTCTGCCTTTCCTTGGTGGCCTTCCTGACATGCTGTAAAATTGGATTAGCAAAAGACCGCCTGAAGTTTACTAGAAAAATTACACCAGGAATGGCCTGCAGTCAGGTATAGGCTTGGCTAGATTAGAATGCAGTGGATATATATGTAGGAGACTGTATATATCTTTATGCACCGCAGATCACTGAATCACCTGCCTGCCTGAAAGTGTCGTTGAAAACGTACACCAGGAATGGTCTGTAGTCAGGTA